>NC_133457.1:126571973-126886139 GCF_048565385.1 Saimiri boliviensis
CTTCGTCGGCAGCCGTTGCCAAGGCGACAAGGCATGGCACGTAGCTGGTACCCACCCCAGATTCGGGGGCAGTGCCGGGGTGGGGTCAGGAAGGACCCACAGAGCCCTGGCACCCACCCCTGAGCAGAGCGGCAGGGGGGTACCTGGACCGTAGGCGTCGGCTGGGGCTCCCCACAGGTCCTGACACACAGCCTGGCTCCGTGCCCAGCACAAGAGGCCATGGTGGGGATCTGGCTCCCCACATCCAGTCACAGCCTCAGCACCGAGCAGTGGGGGCCCCTCCTGGGAACCGAGACCCAAGTCCGAAGAGGAGAAGTCAGGCAGTGAGGAACCCGTCAGGCAGGAAGGGACCCGCGGCAGGGACCAAAGCGTCACCGGGACAGAGGGGTGCCCAGCGACGGCCAGGCCGCAGTCCTGTCTCCCGCCCTCGCCGCCAGGACCCGCAGGCCCTGAGACGCAGAAGGGCATCCGAGCACGTTCCTGCACACTCGGGGTCCCCACCTCCAGGGAGACTCCTCTGCTTCCGGGTCTCCCCCGCCTTCCTCCTCCAATCCGGTTGAAGGGGTTATTTCTTTTCCGGGAAAGCATGACACAGCCGCCACCACCCCGCTCCTGACTCACTTCACAGGCTTGGGGAAGAAGCTTCGGTGTAGGACGGGTCAGGGTCCCGGGGTCAGCCCCGCGGCCCCGCCCTCCACCCTGTGATCCTCCCGCGGCCCCGCCCTCCACCCTGTGATCCTCCCGTGGCCCCGCCCCCTCACTCTGTGATCCTCCCGCGGCCCCGTCCCCTCACTGTGATCCTCCCGCGGCCCCGCCCCCTCACTCTGTGATCCTCCCGCGGCCCCGCCCCCTCTGTGATCCTCCCGCGGCCCCGCCCCCTCACTGTGATCCTCCCGCGGCCCCGCCCCCTCTGTGATCCTCCCGCGGCCCCGCCCCCTCACTGTGATCCTCCCGCGGCCCCGCCCCCTCACTCTGTGATCCTCCGCGGCCCCGCCCCCTCACTCTGTGATCCTCCCGCGGCCCCGCCCCCTCACTGTGATCCTCCCGCGGCCCCGCCCCCTCACTCTGTGATCCTCCCGCGGCCCCGCCCCCTCACTGTGATCCTCCCGCGGCCCCGCCCCCTCACTCTGTGATCCTCCCGCGGCCCCACCCCCTCACTGTGATCCTCCCGCGGCCCCGCCCCCTCACTGTGATCCTCCCGCGGCCCCGCCCCCTCACTCTGTGATCCTCCCGCGGCCCCGCCCCCTCATTGTGATCCTCCCGCGGCCCCGCCCCCTCACTGTGATCCTCCCGCGGCCCCGCCCCCTCACTCTGTGGTCCTGGATCCTCCCGTCGGGCCCTTCCCAGCGGCTGACTCCGAGTCGGCCGAGGCTGTCAATCTCCTCTCGCGTATTTAGTGAAATGAAAACGCACAGGTGAAGGACGGGCAGGCAGGGAGGAGGGAACGCGTCGCCACCTCCTACCACCCTCAGCCGCTGCCCCTGCCTCAGAGCCGGCGTTCCGTTGGGTCAGGAGGGGCCCCGGCATCAGGACCCCACTCCCAGTCCCACGGGCTAAGCTGCTCAGCTCACGCACTGCCCGCCAGGAGGGAAGCGACCCTACGGTCAGGAAGACGCTCATGTGCCCATTTCACAGACTGGAAAGCAGAGGCTCTAAGGAGAGGCCCATTCAGGGTCTGGCCGGAGCAGGCGCCCCGCCTTGCACACCGCTCCCACTGCAGGGGGTCCTGGGGGTCCCATGCAGCCTCCTTCAGAAATTCCGTGTCCAGAATAACGTCCCCGCTGCTGAGGCTGCACAGCCTCCCCGGGGCTGGGGCCTGGGAATACAGCAAGGCCGGGGCCGAGCAGGAAGCCAGCGGGAGGCCGCAGCAGGCGCCAGGTCCAGGACTGCGCGGGTCTCCCTGGGGGCCCTGCTCGCTTCGTCCATCAGCCGGCCGCCTCGGCTGCAACGTGGAATCTAATTTCACCGTCTAATGAACTGCCCTGCTTCCAGGACGCACGCCACCTCCCACCTCGGAAGCGACGGGCTCCGGCACCGCTGGTGGCGTCTACATGTGAACCAGGCGTGACCCAGGGGTGATCGATCGCTGCAGACCGCCGGGGCTGGAGGGGCACCGGCCACACTCGGTGCACAACTGCCCACAGAGACCCCCACACGGAACTGTCTCTTGTCCGGCACTCTGTCGCTTGCACCTGCCAGGCCGGGTCCACCCTCACTCGCAGCTTCCGGCAGCACCCACCTGAGCCTAAGGCCACGGGGCAGGGGTGCGAGGAGCCCAGGTGGGCCTCAGGACTGAGCCCCCAGACACTGGGTGCTCAACTGGACCCTGACAGGCCACAGGTCAGGAGGCCTCAGAAAGCCCAGCTGCTGGCCTGGCGCTCACAGCTCCCAACGGCCTGGGCCTGTCCATGCCCACCCGGCACCTCCAGCCCTCCCTGCAACACCCTGGGCAGGGAAGTGCTCTCAGGGGGCCCTCCATGCCTCCAGTGACCCCGGCCCAGGATGGCTGCTTCCCTCAGCCAGCTGTGGCTCCCTCAGGAACAGTAGTGGAGGAGCAGGAGGCGGGGGTTCCTAACCACTCCCACAGCGGATGCCCAAGGCTCACAGGGACCCCAGCCCCCCAAACAGCACACCCCAGCCCTGCCGCAGCAACCACAGGTCCTTCCAGGGCCTTCACCGCACCCCAGAAAGAGGGGGCATCTGCAGTGCACCCAGGGCTTGGGGAGCTGCAGCTGTGGGCAGACTCCCAGGCCCTAGCAGGAAACTCGCTGGCTCAGCACACAGTGAAATCAGCTCCCGGCACGGCCTCGTGACTGAGCAGCGCCTGCTCACGGTCCCTGGAGACGGAAGCTCCGCAGGACTCACTTGTTCTCCGTTAGCCGCCTGTCCCACCCAGATCACACGTGCTGGACAGAGACCCGCGCCAAAGTGCCCAGCTGGCCCCAGGCAGAGGCCCCGGCCTCCCTCCCCATCCCATATACCCCACCCATCCCCACCCCAGGCAGAGGCCCCGGCCTCCCTCCCCATCCCATATACCCCACCCATCCCCACCCCAGGCAGAGGCCCCGGCCTCCCTCCCCATCCCATATACCCCACCCATCCCCACCCCAGGCAGAGGCCCCGGCCCCCCTCCCCATCGGCATCACCCGTCCCCCTGACCTCCCTGGACTCAGCCCCTGGCCTGGGGTCCCCGGGACTTGGCTCTTCCTTCCAGCATGCCCCAACTGCCCACTCTCCACTGCCCCATTCCAGCCAAAGGCATCCCCACTCAGCCCATAGAGGAGTATCCCTGTCCCAGCCACACCCCACTTTGATCCCAGAAGCAGGTGGAGAAGCTGGGTGGGAGTGGCAGCCAGCCTAGGTGAGCCCCAGGCCCCGAGCACAGACCCGGCCCGGCCTGGCCCTGGAGGCCGCTGCAGTCCCCCGTGGTGGACCCCGTGCGACCCACTCACCCGGCTCCCCTCCTGCCTCAGGCAAGCGCCCTCCCTGCCCCTGGATCTTTACACACGCACGTCCTGCTGCCTGGAATCCTCTCCCGCCCGCCTCCCCATTCCCCAGGCTTCATTCTCAGGTCACCCTCTCTGAGAAGCTGCCCGACCCTCCCTCACCCAGAGGCCCCCAACTCTCTCTCCAGGGGCCTGAGCCCCACAGGGCTGTACCCACAGGGCAGGGGTCTGCTCACCCTCCCAGAGGGAGGCCCCACATCCTCTCCTCACACTGGCTCCAAGTGCACAGCCCAGAACCTGCATGGAGGGGTCACCCCACATCCAGGTTGGCAGCAGTTAGACCTGCCCTGGCCAAGCTGAGCCCGCTCGAGAGCCCAGGCCGGCGGCTGGGCCGGGGCCCACACCCAGGCATGACGGAACCACCTTCCGTACAGCAGGAAGAGCAGGGCGAGGGCCCGGGAGGGGGCCTGTGTGGGTTGGGGGCGCAGAGATGAGAAGGGGCACGCCCCACCCAGGGCACTGAACGCACGTGGCGCAGGCCTCGTCCCAAGAGGAATGATGGTGTGTCAGAGACGCTCAGGCCTGTCCACGGCAGCCTCACGGCAGACGCAACCCAACGTCCAGCCGGTGAGTGAGTGGACAACAGGCCCACCTGTCCGGCCACAGGGAGGATGAGGCAGTGACTCTCGATCCCACGCAGGGACGGACCCAAGGGCAGGCCCAGCCCGGAGCACCGGACACAAAAGGGCACGGACGCCACCCCACCCACGAGAAACGTCGGGCACGGCGGCCACACCTGTACTCCCAGCGCTCGGCGAGGCTCGAGACCAGCCTGGGTGACAGTGAGACCCCACCTTTACAAATACTTTGTTTACACTGGCCAGATGTGGCAGGCATCTGCAGTCCCATCTACTCGGGAGGCAGAGGCCTGGGGATCCCCGAGTCCAGGGCCGGGGCTGCAGTGAGCTGTGACTGCGACGCTGCCCTCCAGCCTGGGCCAAAAGAGACCCTGTCTCAAAGATAAATAAAATAGGATGAAACAGGCAAGTCGCAGAGACAGGAAGGAGACCAGCGGCTGTGGGGGTCACGTGTCCGCGTGGGGTGACAAGTTTTCAAACAGGGCTGGTGGTGGCAGACCGTCACGAAATCCTCCGCTCTAAACGCCTGTGAACTACTCACTTTAAAGTACTATCTGTATGTTGGGAGAATTTAACTTCTATTTTTAAAAGAGAAAATAAACAGAGCGTGTCGTCAAGGTCTGGGACAGCTGCACCCTGCAGCACCGTTCGCAGCGGCAAAGTCCCATGCACGAGGGCAACCTGCCTGTCCATCGGTGGCTCTGGGCCCAAGGCACCCACCTGTGCCTCAGTTTCTCTCTGGAACAGGGCGGGTCTGGGCAGGGGGTGCCGACGCTTACCACACCTCGTCCCCTCCAGACCCCGAGTCGATGATGCTGCAGCCCCCGCAGGAAAGCTGCAGTGTGGACGGATACGTTTACACCCCAGGGAGCAGACAGCGCCCGGGGCCCCTGTGAGCTGCGGTATCGCCCCTCCCTCTGTGGCTGAAGCTTGGCTCTGGCCCTGGCCAGTGTCCCCCTTCCGGCCCAGCCTACTCCTCCTCAGACCTGTGACCCGGAGCTGCCATGCATGCCCCCGTCCCTGGCACCTCCTGGGGGGACCTGCTCAGCCTGGCCTGCGCTCCCGACACTGCAGGTCCCACCCTGGCCCTGCCCAGGCCCTTGGCAGCTTCCAAAAGCAAAGGCCTCAAGAGGTAGAAACGCCCCCGGGGAGCCGGGGTGTGGAGGGGCTCCCTCCTCAACAAGGGGACTCCTCCTGAGCAACCCCATGCTCCCTTCATGGGCTCAAGCTGCCCGTCGGCCCCACCCAAAACCTTTCAGATGCTGAGGGCATCTCAACAGAGACCCTCCTGCCGAGGCCCCCGGGGGACAGCACTGCCTAACCCCCTTCCAAGCAGGCCAGTGCCCTCAGCTGGTCCACGGCTCACGGCTCCAGTCCCTGGCCCCCACAAACGTCCTGATGATGCCCTCTCTCGGCCTCCACTTGCACACCTCTTGTGACGGAGGGTTCACCCCACAGAAAGAACCTCGTTCCAACATGAGCCCCTCCTGGCCCAGCCTGGGTCCCCCCTCTCCCGTCACCAGCCTTCCTGGTGAGGCAGCACAGGGGTCAGGGCTGCCTCAGCGGGTCCTGGTTACCTACTCACATTCAGGCAGACCCAGGGCCTGCAGCACGGCCTGGACGGGACACATTTGGATCCCCAAGTCATGCGGACACGTCCCCAGGACAGACGTGGCATCGACATCCATGTGGGGACGCCCACCACACGGCGACTCTGTGGCTACCCGTGTCCACAGGCGGCCGGACAGGCGTGGCAGCAGCCCCCGATCAGACAGCGACCACCCAGCTCGAGGGGCTCATCTCGCCCGTGAGAAGTCCGGACAAGACGCCGTCAACACTGCAAGGATGGCTCCGCTTGAATATTGCTCTGTTCGGAACTGCACGGGCGGGCACAGGCGGGCACGGGCGCCTGGGAAGAAATCAGGAAGGGCAGACGTCCCTCCCTGCTTCCCACATGTCCCCGTCTGCTGCAGTGGGTGTGCTTATCTTTGTAAAGAGAAGAAAATAACCCATGACCAAGTGTTTATTTAAGAAACGAAGGGCAGCAGGGGCCTCCAGACCCCCTCACCCTGACACACATGGTCCTGTCGGCCCACCGCTCAGGCGAGGCCCCCCACTTCTGTCACGTGATCTCAGCTCAGCTCTTGGCTAATTAAACAGCACCCGTGGGAGGGGATGGTCTCGGAGAAGCTGGCTCAGCTCTAATTGCAGAGGAGAGAAGCCGGCCGGGGACCCCGTCCCAGCAGCGCCTTGCAGTCATTCCTCAGGCAGGCATCTCCCAAACACCAGCCCTTCCCCGAAGCCACCCGGAGGTGAGCCAAGCCCCCGACTCTGTGGCCGGGGCAGATGCCAGGAATCACCAAGAGAGCTCTGGCCCACGAGGAGCCACAGCTGCAGCTCCTGGTCAGGACCACGGCCAGCACCCTGGGAGGCCCTTCTCTTCCCCACTCCCGCCACACCCCTTCCCCCCCATTCCCAAGAGTGGTCCCAGTGCCCAGCCAGGTAGGAGGCCAGAGATAGCACCTACCCCAGGCAGCAGGGCATCTGCTCCCACATCAGCCACATGAGCAGCAAGTGGCCAAGAGTGGGGCCCAGAGCCTCCCTTCTCTGCACCCACCTTCTGTCTCCAGCCTGGATGGGTTTCCACAAAAATGTAACTTTTCAATGACAGGAAAAGTGAGCATTAATTTCTCTGCACATTTGGTCCAAGGAGAAGCACCCTTTGAGATGAGAACATTTTTACAGCAACCAGACGGCTTCTAGGAATTCACCCTGCACATGTGTAGAGGCATCCACGGAGCCCCCTGCAGCACCATTCGCAGCGGCAAAGTCCCAGCACCTGCTTCAGGGCCCATCAGTGCGAACTGGTCAGAGAAGTCGTGAGCAGGGCAGAGGAGGCACGGCCACACGCACACGGCAGGACATGGAGCGGTCCACACGTGTGAGGAGTCAGTGAACACAGACACACAGTGCTGCACTGAGGCACGCATGCGGAGAACGGCCCCAGGAGAGGCACCGTGGCGGACCCGGGCAGAGAACTGCCCTAGGAGAGGCGCCGTGCAGACAGGGCGGAGACACGGCCACAAGTAGGAAGCAAATCACCCTGGCTGGATGTCATTTTATACAGTCCAGGGTTCCAAGGATATCTTTTCTGTGTGTGTGTGTGTGTGTGTGTGCGCGCGCGCGCGCGTGTGTGCCTGGGTGTGTCATGTGAATCTGATCTATTCTGGAAGAACAGATAAGAAGGGGGTCATCTCCCAGCTGTCAGGAGGCTCGAGCTAGCCCAGGACTTCCCAGCTGCAGTGAGCTATGGGCACTCAGCTACGGGCACAGCACGGCACTCAGCCTGGGCCACAGAGTGAGGCATGCCTGCTCTCAGAGTAAATAAATAACACAATTCAGACATCAGGCCCTGCCTGGCACCATCCGGTCTGCAAAAGGGACTCCAGGCCACCTCCTGCTCCAACCTGGGGCAACGCTCTGCAATGCCCCTAACCACCCTCCTCCAGGGAAGCGACCCCAGCCGGCTGATCGCTACTGCCCTTCCCCTGGCCTCAGTCTCCACGATGGACAAACTTGAAAGTCCAGGCACATGCCCTCTGCACCCTGAGCCCCAGCTCAGAGCCCTGCACCCGCACACAGGGCCAGAAACACATTAAGCAGGCACTCGAAGCCTCCACCCACAGCCCCTCGGAGCAGGGACCCCAACCTCTCATCCCTGCCCGAAGCTTCTCCCCACCTCCTCCCAGGACGGGGAGCCAGGGAGAACCTGGCTTCTGCTCCCACTCACCCTTCCCTTGTGTTTTCCAAGCCTAAACAGAAAAGCAAACTGGAAAGTTCTCAGGTCTTCAGCTCAGGTCAAGGCTAAGGGCTCCGGGGGAAGGAGCGGAACTAGAGAAGGCCTGAGGACGAGGCGGGGGGCAGGCAGAGGCAGGCAGACGCCTCCACGTCCAGCTACCGAGGAAGATTCCAGAAGGAGGCTCCCTGCAGGCCGGGCAGCCTGGAGCCCAGCACGTCCCGCCCCCCCAGGAGCTTTCCCCCCCAACACTGAGATGATTCAGGGGTCGGAGACTCTGAATGCTGAGCCAGCTCTCCACAGGACTGTGCATCCACAGAATTATTCCCGCTAATCCAAAAAAATTAAAGACCTAATTTTATTCAAGCTGGGCAGGCAGTGGAGCCTAATGACAGTTCTGGAGCACGTCTGGAAAACATCCTCATCCCAAAGCCAGGCGGCCATGTTCCAAACCCCCCCTTCCCCTGCAAGAGGTCACCCACACCCCCTGCCCAGGGCTGGCTGTGCTGCTGGCACTGGGAGCTCCGGGCAGCTAGTGTCCCGGGAGAAGCCTTCCCGGAGGCCCGCCTCTCCACCCGAGCAGACGCCTCCTGGGGCGGAGGGGGCTCCAAGTGCCCAAGGCCTCACCCACCCCAGCCCCTCACCGGGCACGGGGTCTGTGGTTTAGAAGGGACGTGAAGCTCCGTGGAGAGCTCTTGTCACCCGTCCTGGACCACACGCTGTCCTGAGGATCGGTGAGCCACACCCCGACGCACGGCAGCCCGCACCCAAGGGCGAGGGCCCCTTTCAAGACCGAGGCCTCCAGCGGGGGGCCCAGGAGCACAGCACAGGCCCACTGCCAACAGGAGCAAGCGCCTGCACTCTGGCCCCACGCAGGAACGGCCCTGGGCCCGCACTCCACACTCCGGCTCCACTCTCCACAGGAAAGGGCTTCCAGAACCAGCCGCTCAGTGCCCGGGGCCGGGGCCCGCTGACTTAGGAACCAGGGGCACACTGACCAGCATTCAAACTTGCCCGCCGACCAGCCAAGCCCTGCGCAGGGAGCCGTCCCCATGGCTCTGAGGGGGCTCCCCTGCCCTTCCCAGGGCGCCTCCCCAACACGCCCCAGCCTCTCCATGGGCTGCGGATGCCCATGACCCCAGAACACTCAACAGGACGACTCAGAGCGGCTCACAGAGAAAGAGAAGCCACACAAACTCCCCAGGCACGTCACTTCAGAAGTGCTGACCCCACAGCTCTCACTGGGAAACCTCTGGCTGGGCCCCCAGAAGCAACAGACGCGGGTTTGGGGCTGAGGCCGTCCCAGCAGCTCTCTGGCCTGCCAGACCTCAGCGCGCTCCCATCAGGGCAGCAAGAGCCAGGGCTCCTCACCCCATTTCCTCCCAAATGAATTAAAAGTGTGACCCATCCCAGCTTCAGACAACAAAAACTCTAACCCTCCATGTCCCAGACTCCAGGCCGACCCACTTGCTAGGCAGCCTCCCGAGCCGCTCCCTCCTCCAGCTGTTGGAGGGGTGCTGCCCACCACACACAGGAGGCCGCGCCTCCTCCGCCGACCACGTGCACGGCCTCCCTCAGCGAGGCGCCGCTGGCGACCCCCGGGCTGCCAGGGTTGTGGAAGACAGAGCGGAGCTCCAGCCCTGCAGAGGCACACGGCCGGGCCACAGGCACCCAGGTTCCAGCAGGGCGGCCGTAGCCCCACACTTCCCGCTAAAGGCGGCCTCCCTGCTGCACCCGCGTTAGGGCTGACGCGTCCTGGGGGTTCTCTGGCGCAGCCCACGTGGAAACCAGAAACTTGCCCCGCTGCTCCTCCTCCTACACGGCCTCCGCGGCTCTCGGTGAAACCTGCCCTCACTGCTGTGTCTCAAGCCACAGATCGTCCCTGTCTTCCAAGCCTCAACGCTCAGGATGCTGAGAACATGCCAGAAGCCAGGACAGGAGGAAGGACACCCCCGAACACTGGGCACACGCAGGGCAGGCACCTTCGCTGCCCAGCCAGTCCCACATGACGAGCAGGCAGGCTCCCGACGCTGGAGCGTCAACCCAGGACCTTGCCCTGAACCGCAGCTCAGACCTCCCCGTCACCGCCCAGCCGCCGGCCGGCGGCGCTGAGGATCGGACCCAGTCTCAGACAGACGGACTGGCCGGCAGCCTCCCTCCTGGCCTCCATGCTCCGCCAGGGTGAGGCCTCCATTCTGAACACACCTCGAGGCCACGGCGACAGCTGAGCTCTGTGGACGTCATGCCAGGCGTCGTGTGGAGTGCCTGGCGATCACGCGAGGCAGACGCAGAACGGCTGCCCCCACCGTGCAGACGAGGAAACTCGGGTCTGGGACCACAGCCAGAGCCCCAGCCCGAGCCCCAGCCCTGCCCCCCTGAGCCTCACGCCCCCAACCCCTGCTTGTGACAAACGCAGGACCCTGGGAACAGTCTTCACAGGTCACAGCCACACAGGGGCACGTCTCACAGGACGGAGGCAGAGGGGAGTGGGGCCACATCCACAGACACGCACACGGAGCAGTTCTCTGACTCAGCACTGCCCGAGGTCCCGCCTGGGCTCTGTCTGTGACGCTGAGATGTCAGGTACAATGTCACTCCTACAGGGCTGAGGCTGGCCCGGCTCCGGCGTCTGTGGAATGTCATTTCCTACAGGGCTGAGGCTGGCCCGGCTCCTGCATCTGTGGAATGTCATTTCCTACAGGGCTGAGGCTGGCCCGGCTCCTGCGTCTGTGGAATGTCATTTCCTACAGGGCTGAGGCTGGCCCGGCTCCGGCGTCTGTGGAATGTCATTTCCTACAGGGCTGAGGCTGGCCCGGCTCCTGCGTCTGTGGAATGTCATTTCCTACAGGGCTGAGGCTGGCCCGGCTCCTGTGTCTGTGGAATGTCATTTCCTACAGGGCTGAGGCTGGCCCGGCTCCGGCGTCTGTGGAATGTCACTCCTACAGGGCTGAGGCTGGCCCGGCTCCTGTGTCTGTGGAATGTCATTTCCTACAGGGCTGAGGCTGGCCCGGCTCCTGCGTCTGTGGAATGTCATTTCCTACAGGGCTGAGGCTGGCCCGGCTCCGGCGTCTGTGGAATGTCACTCCTACAGGGCTGAGGCTGGCCCGGCTCCTGTGTCTGTGGAATGTCATTTCCTACAGGGCTGAGGCTGGCCCGGCTCCTGCGTCTGTGGAATGTCATTTCCTACAGGGCTGAGGCTGGCCCGGCTCCTGCGTCTGTGGAATGTCATTTCCTACAGGGCTGAGGCTGGCCCGTGCTCTTGGGAACAGCTACCAGACAGTCTCGCCGAGTGCACACAGAGGGCATGGGCGTGTCAGGAGCACAGGGAGTAACGGAGATCCATCAATTCGTTCGTTTATTGATCAAAAGCCTATCTGCAGACACTCCCCCGACCGCACTCAGCCTGTGCTCAGAAGTGACCACAGTTCAACACACTCCAAGATCCAAGCCTTTACAAATCTGGAGGCAGGCCTCCCGTGTGGTCGGCACTGGGGAGGCCGAGAATCCCCGGCAGTGCCCACGTCCTGGCTACCGGGGCCTCTGTACAGGCCACATCTCTGCAGAGATTGGCTTGCAGCGATTTCTAATAAATGAGGTTTTCCCTGCTGTGACCTGTGGGATGATCAGGAGCTTCCTGCTAACCCACTAGTGTTCCCATCCTCTTCCAGACACAGAACGTGCACCGTGACTGACTCCACCGTGTACCTAGGGAGAGTCATTTACAATATTTTATCACTCCCTGGAGATGTGGAGCGGCTCATGCCTGTAATCCCAGCAGTTTGAAAGGCTGAGACGGGCGGATCACAAGGTCAGGACTTCAAGACCAGCCTGGCCAATGGGACAAAACCCTGTCTGTACTAAAAAATACAAAAATTACCAGGGTGTGGTGGTGCACGCTTGTATTCCCAGCTACTCTGGAGGCTGAGGCAGGAGAATCCCTTGACCCAGGAGAATCCCTTGACCCAGGACACAGGTAGCAGTGAGCTGAGATCTCACCACTGCACTCCAGCCTGGGCAGCACAGTGAGATACCATCTCCAAAAATAAAAAATAAAATGAAATATTTTATCACTCCACAGTAACTTCAATTTAAATTATTTGGTGAGGGACAGAAATCCTGACAGGGGGCCCAAGACCTCCTGCCACGCCGAGGGAAGCCCGAGGAGCCACAGAAATCAGGTTTCCCTGGAAGCCACCGCTCTCTGAGGCATTTTCACCATAGGATTTCCTACCTGGGAGCTGCAGGAAGAAGGGGAATGTGGCCTTTCAAACACTTGAGTCTGTCTCCGCACAAAATGTTCCGTCAGCAAAGACCGGACCCTGGTCCCGTCCGGGTCCCCCTCTGTGCTGGATACGGCCTAAAGCAGCCCTACCAAGAAGAGAGCGGCCGCACCCACCCCCGCCCCCTGCCTGGCACTGCCCACCCCAGCCGGCCCTCCCAGGGCTCGAACCTGCTTCAGAGCTGAAGGAGTAGGAGGCGCCTAGCCACCTGTGCCCAGCACCACCCGAGTTATCCAGGCTGTGTGGGGGAATCGCCTGGGCCCCAACAGCAGGCGACCTGAACTAGACCCTCCAGCCCCGGGACCCCCTGCAGTGAAATGAGAGACAGCCCAGGGCCACAGGCCCCTGACACCCGGATCCCATCTGAGGCCTGGCCCAAAAGCCAAGACAGCAGAGCCAGCCCCACAGACAGGCCTCCGGTGTCAGAGTGCCCATCCAGCCTCTTCCCAACACACTTTCACCCTGGCCACTCAACGTGGCTTGGCTGCTGTCAAGATCAAGCAGTCTCCACCCCCAAGCTCTCATCTCAGCCGGGACCGCCCCCTTTCAGTTACGCAGGACGACTCTGGAGCTTCCTCCAGCTTCCGCAGCCTCTGTTTCCCCATCCATAGAGATGGGGCCGCGTGACCCTCTGGCGGGCTCGAGTTGAGCAGTCACTGAGGCCGGCAGCCAGCGGGAGCGGAGCGGAGCCCCCTTTCGCACGCCCAGCGACCCATGCGGAGAGCCTGGACAAGGAGTTTCAACTCCGTGATGCAGCAGTGCCCGGGCCCGTCCCAGCTGTGAGCAGTTGGGCAGCAGGAGAGAGAGGCTTGAGCCCGGGGCTCAGGCTCTGAAGGGCCCCCACGGAGCTCCAGCCCAGGGTCCCCCGCGGCAGCCCCGGGGGCATGTCATCTGCTGCATCTGGGCGGCTTCTGCCGGTCACACTCCATTTGGGAGTGCCTGGGAGAGCCGGGCCGGCATCCACCCCACCAGGCGGAGAGCAGGTCTTGGATGCCCTTCTGGCTCAGGGAAGCCCCGTCTCCAGAGCCTCTGGGAAAGCTCCCAGGCAGCGTGAGCAGAGGTCACAGCTCCCCACAGAGGAGCCTCGGTGGAGAAAGCCTCTCCCCAGTCCGGGGGCAGCGGGGCCTGGCCTGATGCCCACCAAGCCCTGGGGTCATGGGGCAGCAGCCACGCCCTCTCCACCCCAGGCAGTGGCCACCCCAGGTCCAGCAGGGACGCCCAGAAAGGCTTTCACAACTTGACCTCTACAAAGCCAGGCACTGGTGACAAAAGGCAAAAGGCAGGTGTGGCCCTGGGGACCTGTGTCCAGCCAAAGCTGAGTGAGCAGCCAGGGAGCCCAGCCATCCCCCACCCCCCATCCCCCGCCACCCCAACTCAGCTCCATATCCATTTAACTGATGAATAAACAGACAAATCACGGCCAATGTGTAACACAAGCCAGTCCACACCCGGCCGGCAGAGGACACCAGGCCAACAGGCCTCCCAAGTTGGGGGGGCTGCACCCCAAGGATACCCTGGGCCACAGGGACAGCAGAGAACTCCATGCCAGGGGTGTGGGGGCCGGGCGGTGAGCTGCGCCAGCAGTGCTGAGCCTGGACTGTCCCTTCCACAGAGGGCACCAGGCCGGCCTGGAAGAGGGGGACAACCCCAGCAGCCGGTCTTCACAGAGCCCAGAGCGAGGAGCAGCTGTGCCGATACTACGGACGGAAAACTGACGTATGCAGAGGCTCTGCGACCAGCCCCAAGTGTCCAACCCGAGGCAGGACCAGAGACCCTGCTCTCTGGCCCTGACCTCAGAAAGTCCAGCCAGTGGGGCTGCTCCCTGAGTCCAAGCCACCCTGGCCGGGGAGCTGGGGGCTCAGGGAGGTTCAGGGAGCCCCGTGCTCAGAGCAAAGGAGCTGAGAGGCCTGGTGCAGGCGGGAGGGCGGGCTGCTCGGATGCTAAGGTCTCCCCAGAATCCCCACATGCTGCTGCTCTACAGAGGGGCGTTCCCAACCCAGGGCCCTCGGGAGACGGCTCAGACCCCACATGCAAGGGCTCCCCATGCTTTGCCCCAGTTCTGGACATGGTCACTCTCAGGAGGCAGAAATCGGAAGGAGGAACAGAGGGACAGAGGGGCTGACCAACGCAGGCCCAGGCAGGGGCGGCCAGGCAGAGAGCTGCTGGCCTGGCAGGAGCCTCAGGAGATGCTGCTGGCCAGGAACAGCCACGGCCAGGGGTCCTGGACTCAAAGCACAACGAACCCCTGGCGGCACCACAGGTCAGACGCAGAGCGGGCGCCGAGGCCCAGGCCACCTGGGCAAGAGGGCCGTGGGCTGGGCTCCGTCCCATCCTCCTCACGGAAGTAACCTTGGGCTGGGACCTGACTGACCAGCACCAGTCCACCAAGACCCCGATGGCCTCAGCCAGGTGAGGGCTGAAAGGAGAGGCCGTTTCGAGAACGTGGAGGCTCATCCAGGACGCAGGGCATGGACCCTGGACTGGAAAGGCCAGACACACACTGGGGGCGGCAGGGGCTGATGCCCTCTCGGAACCCAGGAACTCGGAGAAGCCTCTGCCTGGGGAGTCCCAGGCCCACCTCGGAGGCTGCATGCCCAGCGGCCCCCAGGAGAGACCCCCTGCAAGTGGCCTGGCTTTTTCCTCTGGGACCATCCCCTACCCCAAAATCCTCCCAGATCACACTCCACGGAGGGTCTGCTGAGGGCACACTCAAGGCCGCACGCACGCTGGGGCACACTCGCGGGGCACACGCCCCACTCGGCCAGGTGGGTCCCCGGCCAGCGCATCGCCGCTCAGCTCTTCATTCCCATCCCAAAATGCCTCTCACACAAAATGGCCGGTCCCAGAGCTCGGCGGGCCCGCGTGGAGCTCGGATGCGAGAGCAGCTAGCGCCCTGGCGCGGGGAGGCCGCGCGCGCCCACGGAACACGCCGAGCACCCGTGTGCGCACGAGCGCAGGCTCGGCCGCCCCCCAGCAGCCCGGCCCGAGGCAGCCGTGCCGAGTCCCCCAGGGAGCGGGATCAGCCCCTCCAGGGCCAGGGCCGGGGGTCTCGGCTCTGCCGCAGCCCCTCCCCCGGCCTCGCTCCGCCAAGGACGGGGTCCTGAGCCCAGATGGGCACGGGGGTGGCCGGCGGCTGCAGAGGGGTCGGAGCCGCGCCGCGAGCGGAAGCTGCGGGGGCTGCGCGGGGCCGGGGAGGGGCCTCGGCGGCGGCGGGGCCCGACAGGCGGCTGCGCTCGGCCGGGGCTGGGGTGGGGGGGGTGGGGGGGTGGGGGTCATGTGAGGGCCCCTCCCCCACTTCGGCAACCCAGAAGCTCCCCTCAGCCTGAGGGACAGAAGCTGGGGGGATGGCGGAGGAGAGCCCAGACCCTCCCCGCCACCCCCGCCTGGTGGGGCGGCCCCAGCCCCGAGGGTCCCCCAGGGTCCCCGAGAGTCCTCGAAAGCCCGGACCCAGCGCCCGCCACCCTCCCTCCCGGCCGGTCCTTTGTTCGGCGCCGCGGCCGCGGGGAGGGGCCTCCCTGGTGAGGAGGGGGCTGGGGCGCCCGCACTTCTCCGTCCCGCGGGGGAGGGGCGCGAGACCCGGCCCGGAGCCCCGCACGCCGACCTGAACTGCCCCGGACCCCGGAACCCCCTCCTGCCTGCGCGCTCCAAAACGGCTCTCCAAAATCTCTCCCGTCTCCGCCCGGCACTTCGGCGGGGGGCGCCGTCCCGGACCCGGACCCAGACCCCACGCGCAGTGACGCGCCGCACGCGCTCCGACCCACGCGCTGGGGGTGCAGCCGCTGCCGGGGGCGTCGGGGGGAGACGGCGGGGGGGAGCGGGGGGGACGGCGGGGGGGAGCGGGGGGGGGACGGCGGGGGGGAGCGGGGGTGGGGACGGCGGGGTTGCCGAGGGGGGCCCGCCGCGCCCCGCGCCCCCGCCGGCCACTCACACGTAGGCGTGGTAGATGAACGCCCAGCCGCGCGGCCGCTCCAGCACGTTGTAGAGGAAATTCTGCAGCTTGCGGTAGAAGGCGTTGCGCTTCGGGGGCTTCCCGGCGCCCGCGCCGCCCGCGCGGGGCTTGCTCAGGATGCTGCCGCGCTTGGGGGCCTCGGAGCCGGCGATCAGCAGCGCGCCGTCCCGAGTGGAGTCGGGCGCGCCGGGGTCCAGCCCCACGAAGCCCACCTTCAGCTTCTTCTCCCCGCTCGGGCCGGGGTACACGCCGCCGTTGCGCGACTTCTGCACCATGGTGCCGGGCGGCGCCTCGGCCGGGCGCGGGCTCAGCGGGGGCGGCGCTCGGGGGGCGGCGGGGGCCCCAGCCCAGGGCCCGGGGCCGGGAGCCGCATGGCCGAGGCGGCGGCGTTCCTGCCGGGCTCGGGCCGCGCGCGGAGACGCTGCGGCCACCTCGCTCCGCGCGCACCTCGCCGCCTGGCCCGCGGCCGCGCGGCTCCGCCCGCCGCCTCGCCCCGCCCCGCCCCGCGTTAACCCCCGCGATGCCACGGGGGCGGGGAGGGGAGCGGAGGGGAAGGGAGAGAGGAGGGGAGGGGAAGAGAGAGGAAGCGGGGAAGGGTAGGCCCGACCCCCGTTTCGCAACGCCGCCGGTGGGGGAAGGGGGTGGGAGCGGGGACGGCAGGACCAGAACCTATGGGCTGAGCCTGCCCACCCCCCACCCCTGCCGTGTGCACACTGAGCCCGCGGTTACCTTAGAGTCTCACAAGACCAACCAAGCGGACCTTCCCGGTGGCCCCAGTGCTCTGTGGGGTCCCAGTGGGGTCCTGGGCTAGAGTCTTCTCAGCTGGACCCTGGGAGTGGACACCTCCGGAAAGGGGTGGCGGTATGGGACCTCCCCAAGCCTCTGTTAGGGTTCAGCCCACGGAGACCTCATGCTCTTGGCTCAGGGTTGCTCAGGCAGTGGGATCCCCTAGACCCCAGGGTGTGGACAAGGAGGGTCTGCGGAGGCTGGAGGTGTCTGGAAGGAAAGCAGCCCGGGCAAAGGGGGCATCCGCAGAGGCCCCAAGGCGAGAAGAGGAGAAAGGGCCGCGGGAGAGTCACCCCTAGAGGGACTTGAAGCCCCTCAAGGGGCCTGGACTTTGTTCTGCAGACCCCAGAAGTGGCTCGCGGCAGTGTCAGGGACTGGAGAGTGGCCCCAGGGCAGCAGAGAGGCCAGTGGGGAGCCGAGTGCCACACCTCAGGACAAAGAAGTCAGATCTGTCCCCGCACAGATGGGACGCTGTTTCCTTGAAGGCAAGTGGGCGGACGTGGCCTGCCCACGGCCAGGAGCCCTGTGTCCTGGAAGGGGTCCCTCTGGAGCTGCTGCTGGGAGTTGAAGGGACCCCTGAGGCTCCGTGCTATCTGCCCCCCGGGTGCCCCACCACTGAGCCTTCCCCTGCACACCCAGGAGCCCAGCCTGTTCACAGGTTCGCCTGGCACCATGAATTCTACCCAGAGAAAGTCCCTCTGCTGACTGGCTGGCACTGTCCTCGCAGGTGACTTCCTCATAACCCACACTGACCCTGGCGCGGGGCCAGCCCTTGGGTGGTGTTTGCCCTTTAGTCTCCAGAGCTGTGACTCTGGGGCCTGTGTTGTTGTTGCTGTTGTTGTTGTGACTTGGCTGAAAACATAAGGATCGATGCAGGCCAAGTGCTAACCTGTGAATTATCCAGGATGCTGGGGGTCAGCGGCAGCTTACACAAGCTTGTGCACACGCCACACACACACACACACACACACACACACACACACACACATCCAGGGCCCGCTGCAGACCCCGCCTCCCTGCCTCCCTGCCCACGAGTTGGCTGTGATTACCAGCTTCAAGTGGGCTTGCCCCAAGTGGCTGCGGTTTCTCTCCATCGTGAAGGCAGGAGGCACCAGCCTGTTCCGTTCAGGGGAGGGAGAGGACCGCTCCGTGCAGAAGAAAGAAGGTACCGCGGCGTCTGCGTGCACACGCCGGCGGGTGCTGCTGCCTTTCCCACTCACCAGAAGATCCAGGGGAGCAGCCGTAGCTCCAAATGTAACACGGCAGGGCTGGGGCACCTCATCCTGTGGGTGGAAGCCCCAGACCCCGGGTGCCCCTCGGCAGTGCCTGGACTGCACACGGCCCCTCGTGAGGAAGCAGGCATCTCAGGTTTGAGTCAGAGCCAAGCGGGACCCAAGATCAGGGCTGATCCACAGAGGTTGAAGGAAAAGCAGTACCAGCTCCCGTTTCAGCAGATGCCCCAGAACCGAGACTCTAGCAAGGATAACGGCTCTCTGCTGTTCCAGGACATTGGGGGAGACAAACCTGCTCGTCTCATTTTTCAGAAAAAAAAGGGGAACACCCTGCTGAGGCCTCGGGGAGCCATCGGCTGCCTTCACAGCCTCCTGGGGGTGGCTGAGAGCCCCCGTAGAGGCCAGGCTGGAGGGGCCGGCTCGGGATGCCGATGGAGCTGTGCACCCAGCAGCTTGTGGTTCTCTCATGTACAAACAGTGTTGGCTCCAGCAGCTTTGCCACACCTTGGAAGGTTCTGGAAAGTGAATCCTGCATCAAGGCTTGAAAATCTCTGCTTCCTCCTTTGTTTAGGATGTCCTTTCAAAGAGCTAGCTCATTAATCATTTATGTTTTTAATTTTGTATCTTGCACACCCACGGGCTATATTGTCAGCAATCTGGTTACCAGCATGCCTGCCCCCCGTCCCCTCCTCTGCGCCCAGGCAAAGCCAGTGGTGAAAATGCCCAGTTGGGGTAAATTTCATGCAAACAGGAGGAATTCCATTTACTTAAAAACAGATGGGAAAATCGTTCAGGCTCAAGCAGTTTTTGCCAAGATTGCATCGACAGGATTCCAGAGAGGATGAGCAGAATTCAGACGTTCATGGTGCCAGCTCCAGCAGGGGAGACAGTCAGTCTTCGCCCAGGCGGCCAGGGTGCCGTGGATTCCACGAGGGTGCTGTCCCTTCAGCACCTCCAGCACCATCCTCTCCACAGGAACCTGAAAGCCCGGCCCCTTCTCTGGTCTCCTCCAGGCAAGTAACCTCGAGGCCTGCTGGATCTCCCACATCACTGGACTGCACTGAGCAGCCGGGGACATGAAGATTGCGCCGCCAGAACTGGCTGCTCCCGTGGGATCAAAGGCCAGCTCATCTGCCCCCAGAGTCCTCCCCAGCAGAAAGCTAACCCCAGGGCTGGGACCACCCGCTGCCCTGGCTCCCCCCGGGCTTCTCCCACCATCCTCCCTGGAGCCTGGCACAGAGAGGGGCCGGAAGCCAATGCCTGAAGCACATCTGGGAGAAGCCACAGATAGCCCTGCCCATGTGGTGTGGCCGCGGGGCAGGTTCGGAGCCTCCGGAACCCCCTCCTCGGCTCTCCTGCAGGTGCAGGACCCCAGGCTCACAGGCTCAGCACGAGAACGGCAGGACCAAAAGTGACAGACAGAGGCCAGGCCAGGCGGCTCATGCCTGTCAGCCCAGAGCTTTAGGAGGCCAAGGCGGGCAGATGGTTTGAGCCCAGGAGTTCAAGACCAGCCTGGACAACATAGAAACCCTGTCTCTACAAAACTGCAAAAATTATCCAGGTTTGGTGGCCTGCCTGTGGTCCTAGCTACCCAGGAGGCTGAGGCGGGAAGATCGCTTGAATCTGGGAGGTCCAGGCTGCAGCCAGTCACGATAGCACCATTGCACTCCAGCTTAGGAAACAGAGTGAGACCCTGTCCCACAGAAAAGAAAAAAAAAGAAAACTAAAATTTAACCAGGCGCACTGGTGGGTACCTGCTGTCTCAGCTATTTGGGAGGCTGAGGCAGGAGGGTCACTTGAGCCCAGGAGTGGAAGCTACAGTGAGCTCTGATCACACCCCTGCACTCCAGCCTGGGCAGCAGAGCAAGACCTTGTCTCAAAAAAAAAGAAAGAAAGAAAGAAAAATTAATTAATTAATTAATTAATTAAAAACAAAAATGAGGGCTGTGCATGGTGGCTCCCGCCTGTAATCCCAGCACGTTGGGAGATTGAACTGGGTGGATCCTCTGAGGTTAGGAGTTCGAGGCCAGCCTGGCCACCATGGTGAAACCCCATCTCTACCAAAAACACAAAAATTAGGTGTGGTGGCTCACCCATAATCCCAGCTACTTGGGAGGCTGCGGCAGGAGAATCACTTGAACCTGGGAGGAAGAGGCTGCAGTGAGCCAAAATTTCACCACTGCAGTCCAACCTGGGCGGCAAGAGCAAGACTCCGTCTCAAAAACAAACAAACAAACAACCCCGAGGAACCCAGCCCAGGCATCAGGGCTGCTTCTGGCCGCTCCTGTGGGGCCGTCAGCCTCGGGCGGCTCAGTTCCCGCAGGTTGTGGCCCCCTCGAGAACAGCCAAGATTTTATGCTCTGTTGACTGTGTGCTGCCATCCGTGGGACCTGTGCCCGGCGTTCCGAGGGCCTCGGCACCCGTGACAACGGCTGGCGCGGACGCTGGAAAGCTGGAAAGCAGGGCCTTCTGGGCCACCACCCCGTCCCGTCCCCCCCCCCGCCCCGTGGAAAGGGCGGGAGCTGCTTCCCAGTCACGGCGCCGTCAGAAAGACAGATGACCCGACAGAGGCCCAGAGGAAGCTCCGTCGGCCAAGAAACAGGATTTAATTTGGGGAAATGAGGAAATGAGGACAGACAGGTTCTCAATCACCTCACCTGGGCCAGAGCGACTGCGGCTTCAGTCCTGTAATTTGGGCGACAGGAAATGCCTCCCCAGACGGAGAGGTCCGGCCCCCCCAGGAATCTCCATTATTAGGAAGAGGAAGGGCTCTATTATCCAGCGTGCAAGGGACTAAGGAGAAGATTTAAGATAGGAAAGCATTGATGGTTTTTAATATCTTACACTGAAGTCAATAAAAATTTAATTTATAGGTTTTTTTAAAGGACCGGGGCTCTCAACAAGCTTCCCTAGCCCCTGGCAAGCCGGCTAATTGCATGAGGGAGTTGACTTGTACTTCCCAGCCACCAATAATGCCGTCAGCTGCGGAGCCCATGGTCACCTGTGCCGGCGGGAGCAGGCAGGGCAGCCACGGTGGCTCCGGAGGCATCCGGAAGGGGCGGAAGTCAGCCTGGAGCTCTGGGGCCTCTCTGGTAGTCCCACATCCCCAAACCCCATGTGTGGTCATGGCTGGTCCCCGGTGTCACAGAGGGCCTCCCACACGCCCCTCCATCGCCTTCAGGCAAATGGAGAAGCTGTGACAATGGTCCTGTTCTGTGGCAGATACCTCGAGAGGTTCGCAGGCCCCGCTCACTCGGGGGGGAGGCCCAGGCCCCGCTGTGGACCCGACATCCAGACTCCTGGCACCTCGACGCTACCCAAACAGTCGTCTCCTCATCGAGGCCTCCTCGCTCCTGAGACCTGGCCCTGCCACAGGCTCCGGGACCGCCGGCCCCTCTGTCCCTGTCCTCCCAGCCTGGGCACATGGCCACCCCCACAGCCCTGAGCAGCCACGGAGTCCTTGCGTTTGCCATCTCCTCTGCCCACCGAGAGGGCAGGCGCTGTGTCCTCTCAGGGAGGCCCTGGCGCGGGGACCCCTCAGCACCCTCTCTGAAGCTGGTCCTCATCCAGTCGGAAGCCCCTTGCTGCCCCACTGCACTTGAGTACACGTGGGGGCGGCCACAGACACTCCTGGCCCCACCCAGCCCAAGGAAGGTGCATCTCAACTTCTGTCACATGACAGATGGTCACTTTGACTGGGCTGGACGTCACAGGAGCCTCCAGCCAGATGTGGCCTCAGTCACTGGCCCGGGGCTTGTGTGGCTCAGGGCTGCTGGGAGACCCCAGGAGGACTGCCTGGCTGGGGCTCGGGGCTGGTGGACTGGTCAGACGTCCTGCCACGAACAGGCTGCTGGCATCTGTGCCCTGGCTGCCCGCCCACTGGTGGCCCACGATCACCAGGGCATTGCTGGACCAGATGTCCAGTAGGCTTTGGGCAGAGCCGTCAGTCTGGGCAGGGCCCGTGGGCTGTCCCCGCCCTGACCAGCCCGCATCCAGGACAAGGTCACCTAACACCACACCAGGTGGGTGGTTCAGAAGGCCTGGATTCTCCCGGCAGCACAGCAGGGGCTGCAGAAAGCTGGAGTCTGGCCAGTCCCGAGGCTCTGCGGCAGCCCGATGCCCACCTCCACTGGCAAACACCAGGGCGCCACCCTAACCCAATAGGCTCTGCCTCAGCTGCAGGTGTGGGCTGCAGGCCATGTCCCCGAGGCAGCCACCATGGGCCTGCCCGAGCTGAGTGGCTTTCAGCAGACCAGGTGACAACTCAGGACTGCATGGACTGAGTGTACCCCCAGAATCTGCAAGCTGAAACCTCACTCCAGTGTGATGGCATGAGCAAGGGGGCCTTTGGGGCGACTGGGTCGGGAGGGTGGAGCCCTCTGGACGGGACCAGTGCCCTCAGGGGAAGAGACACTGCGCTGGGCCCCTTTCTCTGCTCATGCCACACAGGGACATGGGACAGCATCGTCTGCACCCAGGAAGCTCGATCTTGCCCTCTGGCCTCCAGCGCTGTGAGGAGCACGTTTCTGTTGTTTGAACCTCTGAGTTGAAGGTACTTTGCTGGGGTTGCCCAAGTGAGACAGAGCCTCATGCTCCTCACTGACAAGTGGAGAGAATCAGCCCCCACCCCGTGGGGTGCCACGGGAGGGTGGGCGCGGGGGCCAGGCAGCAGGAGCCTGGCTCCGAGGGGGCTGGGAGGAGGCCGGAAGGTAGCAGGTGAAGCAGTCGCAGCTCGGACGCGCCCCCTCCTGGGCTGCTCACAGACCCGCCCACCAGTTGCAGCTGAAGAGAGCATGACGCGTCCATCCCTGCGGCTCGGACCGGCTGGCCCCGTCCCTGGAGACCAGGCTTTTGCTTAATCACACTTCCTGGCATCCCACCTACAGAGATGAGCTCCATTTAGGTCAATTGTTCTCACCCAAGGGAGCATCTAGTGAGTCTGGAGACTGCTGAGGGGCAGATGCTGCTGGCATCCAGGGGGTGGAGGCCGGGGCTTGGCTGGGGGGCGCCGAGCACCTGCAGGCACAGGGCAGACCCCTCAGAGCACAGCATCATCCAGCCCAAATGCCAGCCACGCTGAAGTTTAGCAAAACACGGTTCAGGCCCGGCACTGTGCCTCACATCTGTAATCCCAGCACTTTGGGAGGCCGAGGTGGGAGGATCACGTCAGGAGTTCGAGACCCGCCTGGCCAACATGGTAAAACCCAGTCTCTGCAGAAAAGTACAAAAATTAGCGTGGTGGCATTCACCTGTAATCCCAGCTACTCAGGAGGCTGAGGCAGGAGAATCACTTGAACTCAGGAGGTGGAGGTTGCAGGGAGCTGAGATTGCACCACTGCACTCCAGCCTGGGCAACAGAGTGAGACTCCATCTCAAAAAAAAAAAAAAAAAAAAAAAACCCATGTTTTAACAATATCGTTTTTTAAAATGCAAATAGGCCAGGCGTGGACACCTGTAATCCCAGCACTTTGGGAGCCAGAGGCAGATGGATCACCTGAGATCAGGAGTTCGAGACCAGCCTGGCCAACGTGGCAAAACACCATCTCTACTAAAAATATAAAAATTCGCCGGGCATGGTGGTGGGCACCTATTATCCCAGCTACTCAGGAGGCTGAGGCAGGAGGATGGCTTGAACCCTGGGGGTGGAGGTTGCAGTGAGCCGAGATCATCACCATTGCACTCCAGCCTGGGCAAAAGAGCTAAACTCTGCCTCAAGAAAAAGCAAATGGCTCTGGTATGTTAGCCATCCACACTTTAGCATGAAACAGCATAAATAAATGGACTTTCTCCCAAAAGCTCCTGAATACACAAGCCAGGGGATGAGAATCCTCACGGGAAAGGACTCAGGAGTCCAGGCACTACGTGGGGAGCGAGGTTGGGCCGGGCAGCCTTGGAGGTTGGCAGAGGAACCCTGGGCGTTCTGCATTGCTGGTGCCCACTTTCACATCACCGCCAGACGCCGGAGCCACTGCTGTGTCCCACTGTCCGTGAGCCGAGTGTGTGTGGCTCTGGGCAGCGGCGGGATCTCCCCACACCTCCCCCTCTTTACCTGTGAAGTGGGGAGCGGACCATGGCTGGAGGATTGCGACGATGGAGGAATGGGGCAAGGTTTGTCAGCGTGGAGAGTGGCCGCCGGCTGGGGGAGGCATCATGTGGGCGGGAAGGTGACGATGCTGAGTCAGCTCCCGCTGCCCCACAGGCACCAAGCTTGTGCCGCCAGCCTCACGCCCGAGACGAAGGCTGGGTGAAGGGCAGGGGAAGGTGATAACGGCTGCTAAAGTACCAGAAACCCCACACTTGGCCGCCCAGGACCACTGCCCAGCCTCTGGGGAGGGGGCGGGGCCGCAGGGACCCTTTTATACTTAAAGGCTCCGCCACACACCCTGAAGGGGAAAAGGTTTGGGGAGACTGGGAAACGCAGAGGGAGATCTTACAGCCCTCACCGCGGATTTCGCCCTCCCCCACGCAGCGGAGCCCTGGAACCCCACAACTGGCAGCTGGCTTGGCTTGACCTGGCAGTGGTTGGCAGGCTCCTCATAGCCAGAGCTGGGGCCGAGCTGCCAGCCCCTCCCCATGGCGGGCTGTGTGGCAGAGCCTGGGGCCACCCCCGCCCCTCACCCACTCATACACAGGTTCAGGGAGAAGGGCAGGGCTGCGGGCGTTGGTTCCTGCCCCGTCAACCCCTCAGGCTGGTCCTAGTCCCTGCAGCGGCACCACAGGCTCTTAGGAACCGCTGCCCTCCAGCAGGAGGCCGAGGTGGGAGGAAGGGGGAGGCGCCAGAACCAGGCCCCACGTTGGGGCAGGGGGTCCAGGGCAACTTTCCTTCCTCCTCCCACCCCACGCTATCCAGGGCCCTGACCCTCCCTCCCGTCCTCTGGGTGTTGGCGCCTCCTGCCCCTCCCTCAGGGCCCTACAGTCCAGGCCATCTGATCCCCACCCCAGAGCTGTTCTCGGCTTCACACATCATCCTCAGCACCTTCCCCACCTCCCCCGGCCGACCCCCAAAGCAATGCACCAGAGCAGCACGAAGCCTGGAAATAAGCCAGACCCCACAGCTCCTCCCAACACCACTCATGATGACCCCTCTCGCGGGTAGGGGGAGTGGGGCTTCCCTCCCCTTAGCAGAGTCTGGAGCTGCCTCAAGGTTCTTGAACCTGCCAGTCCCACCAGTCCCCTGGGCCAGCTTCTCCCTGCCTGGCTGCGGGACAGGGACCGTTGCCCAGTGCTTCCTGGATCCAGCCACCCGGCGGGCACCCCCCAAGACTCAGCCCTGACTGCAGGCAGCCAGCCAGCAGCATAGGTGCAGCCAGATTGCCCAGTGCACACGCATGCACACACACACATGCATGCACACACACGCACACGCAGGCGCGCACACACATGCACGCACACACACGCACACATGCACACGCAGACACGCACATACATGCATGCACACACACATGCACACGCACGCACACACGCACACACACATGCACGCACACACACGCAGGCATGCACATGCACAGACACGCACGAACACACGAATGCATGCACAGGCACACAGGCACAAATGAACAGGCACACACGCACGTAGGCACTGGCCATTTCCAGGGGCTCCAGGACACCCACCAACTTCTCCCCTGCACCCCACAGTCACCCACAGGTATGCACAGTTCTACACCCAGGTCACACACACACCAGGCCTGGACTTAGGTAACCCGGTGCCTGCAGTCTGGCTCCAAGACACACTCGGTCGCACTGAGACACCACAGTCACAGCTCACGGGAAATCCCCAGGTCCCACCGTGGAGGCCTGACCCCTGCGCAAAGCCCAGCCCCTTGGCAGGGAGCCCAGAAGCTGCCGAACAAACCCCGGACTGCCCAGGGCAGCCAGGCCCTTCCAGCCACTCTGGGAACCTGCAGTGGAGTGGGAAGGTCCTTCCTGTGGGAAGCCGGGCGGAGACAGGGGCGGGACGATGACACGTGGCCGCTCAGCCTCTTGAGGCCTCATGAATTTTTCAGCGGCGTCCAAAGTGCAGATTGAAGCCGCCAATAGGGTGTCTCGGTGGATCCTGTCTTAAATTACTCGCCAACCCAAGTGGGGTGCAGTTCCTTCCCCCACCCATGCCTTGGCTTCAGGACCTGCTCCGGGGCTCCGGCTGCCCTGGGACTGACCCCGAGTCCCGGCGGCTGCCAGGCAGAACCACTCTCTGGGCCACGGGGTCCCCTTCAGCCAGACAGCAGCCCAGGTGTCCAGCCAGCGGCGAGCATCAAGGAACGCGGCCCTGGGGCCAGGCCCTGAGGCCGCGCAGTCCCCGCTGGCCGGGGCTCCAGGCCCTGCCTGGCTGTGGACCTCCCTGGCCCTCGCCGCCGCCACCGCCCCCCGGGTGTCCACGGGCTCCCCAAGCCAACACCCGCAGAGCGTTCCACCCTCACCCAACCCAGTCAGCGCTGCCCCTCCCCACGCCCCTGCCCCCACCTGCTGCGGGAAAAAAGCCCACCCTCCACTGACCCCAAGGAGCAGCCCGTTCAGGAAGAGAGAGGCAGCGGCAGAGGCCCCTCTCTGACAGTTGGAGAGAATCAGGCCCCACAGGAGGGTCGGGGCGGGAGCCAGAGGGCAGGAGCCTCACTCAGAGAGGAGGGCACAAAGGTGCCGGTCCGGTTCCCGGCTCGGACACGCCCCTCCAGGGTGGCTCCTTTCATCCTGGCCACGCCCCTCAGGGCAGGTCCCTTGTGACCCCCTTTCGCCGACAGAGAAGGCGCTCCGCGGGTGCTGGGGCTGGGACTCCACCCCTCACCTTGCCTGCTCCTCTGCGGCCTAGAGCCTCGGTCACAAAGCTTGGTCCCGGTCCCCGGGGACCCCAAGAACCTTCCAGAAAGCCCCAAGGTCAAACGTGTTTTCACAGTACCAAGGCTCCTCGCTCCTGTCCTCGAGTGGACAGTGGAGTTCTCAGAGACCACAAGAAGGAGGACACTGTTTTTGTCTCTTTAATACTTCTCACATTTAATTTCCAGCACACCAAGTAGCGGCAGGTGTGACCTCCCAGACTTTAACACCGTGCCCTGGTCTGCGGACCAAAGCTCTTGAGCGCCACTGGTCTGAGGCAACGCAGGGCTCTGCCCAGCACCCCCAGCCCCCTTCCTGACTAAGGAGCACAACTTGCTTCCCCGGGTCTCACCCGCCAGAAACCCCACCTGCCCTCGTCTGGGTGGCACCAGAACTACCCAGAGACCGAGGGCTGGGGCCCCCAGGGCCAGCTTCAGCCAAGTCCCTGCCCTCCCCAGAGGACAGGATATCCCCTGCCCAGCATCCACAGGGCAATCCTGGCACCCTGTGTGCTGTCCCCACCCACGATGGACACCAGGAGCCCAGCCCCAGATCCCGGCCTCCTCTGGCCACTGCTGGTCCCCACCCCACAGCCCCCCACCCCGGCACAAGGGGCACAGCAAGGCCCGGAGCCCTGCCAGGCACCAGACCCACAGACCTGGGCCTGCCTTCATTACTCCACCTCAGAAGGGGAGTTGAGGTTAGAGCCCCTCCCTGGAGACTCTCTGCTGAGGACCCCAGTGGGACCAGGGAGTGTTCCACCTGTCTGCCTTTCTCCTGCTGTTCCCCACCCAGAAACATGCCCACCTGGGGAGCACTGTGGCCTTGCACTGAGCACGGCGGGCAGGGAGGGCTTACCCCCACCAGCAGTGCCCAGGTGACCAAGGCTGCCAGAGCCATCCAGACTTTGCCACTGCAACTGGGACGTGGAGGCCCTGAGCACCTCAGGGCCTACCTGGGGGGGCTCCTGCCACTCCAGCTGGGAGCTGTTTCTCACTGTTGTTCTGTCTCAGGCTGACAGATTTGTCCCATTTGGCTCCAGTTCTATAACCAGGTCACGTGAAGGACACCCTCACACGGACCCTTCGGGTCTCACTCAGCCCCTCCCACCAGTGGTGGCCACGTGGACACCCAGGATGGGCCAGGGTCCATCAGGAACACCTGGTGTCCCTGGGCAGGGCCACTAGGTAAACACAGGACACCCATCCAGATCAGAATTCCAGATAAGGAGAATTTACATTTTTGTGTGAATACGGCCCAACTAATTTATACTAAACAATTATTTAGTATATCTCCAAAGTCCTGATGTGACCGCGTCCTGTGTCTCCTCCTTGGAGGCCTCGTGGCTCTAACGTTCATGGATTCAAATCCTCCCCGTCTAGGGCTGTGGGCTGCCAGCACCCCCCGGGGGCCCAAGCTCCCGACACTCCTGCCCGGCTGCTCCGATCTTCCTCCCGTTCTGCCTCCCTCTCTCGTGGGTTTCAGGGCACCCCACTTTGGGAATGGGGGAAGACATGGGCAGGCCTTCCAAGGGTGCCCGGACCGCGCCCCCGTCACCACTGCCTGTCACTGGCCCTGCCTCATTTCCAGCCTCACCCAGCGCAGTGGGTCCAGCACGCAGCAGGAGGTCAGGCCCCCACGCCCAGACCAGTCTGGCTCCCTGTGGGCAGGAAAGGATTCTGCAGATGTGGCTGAGGATGTCGACGGGGGTCACCCTGGGTTATTCCAGGTGGGTCCTCATGCAATCACACACATTCTCGATGGAGGGGGATTCACACGGGAGGAGAAGGCAGTGTGACCACCGAGGCAGAGTCTAGGGGACGCTGCCACAGCAGGGAGTGAAGCAGGGACCCAATTCTCCTGGAGCCTGCAGAGCAGAGCCCTGCTGACACCTTCATGTCCGCAGTGAGGCTGCTTTGGGCCCCCGGAGGCCTCGCCATTTGCAGTCATCGGTCGCAGCATCCCCAAGAAACAAACACACTACAGGGCCTTGTGGTCGGCCCGCCCGCCCTGCAGGAGAACCCCCAGTAAGGTACCCGGCTGCAGGCGGAGGTCGGGGGCTGGGTAACAGAGATGCGCCCCTCAGTACTGTGTGCAGGGTCAGGGAACCCACCCACCATTCACCCCGACCCTCACCTGTATCACCAGGGAACCCACCCACCCTCCATCCCGACCCTCACCTGTATCATCAGGGAACCCACCCACCCTCCATCCCGACCCTCACCTGTATCATCAGGGAACCCACCCACCCTCCATCCCGACCCTCACCTGTATCATCAGGGAACCCACCCACCCTCCATCCCGACCCTCACCTGTATCATCAGGGAACCCACCCACCCTCCATCCCGACCCTCACCTGTATCATCAGGGAACCCACCCTCCATCCCGACCCTCACCTGTATCATCAGGGAACCCACCCTCCACCCCGACCCTCACCTATATCATCAGGGAGCCCACCCTCCACCCCAACCCTCATCTGTATCATCAGGGAACCCACCCACTCTTCAACCCGACCCTCACCTGTATCATCAGGAAGCCCACCCACCCTCCATCCCAACCTTCACCCACTGTAGCATGACTGGCTGTGTGCCCGGGCCGCTGTCTCAGAGCAGGGAGGGTGGAAGGGAGCTGTCCTGCCCCCGCCCCCACCCTCGCTGGCCAAGAGTTAGGGCAGGTTCTGGCCCAGAGAGACCAGGGACCCTAGGGAAGACCCAAAGTCCCCAGCCCACTGACTGAAGTCCCCAGCCTCCAGGCTTTGGGGGCTGGGTTCCTACAACCATGTACAGAAGGCCTGGACCGGACACAGAGGGGCAGGGGCCAGCTTCAGCCACAAGTGCCAGGCTTAGGAGAAGAGTGAGACCGGGCGTTCCGGGCCAGGGGAAGGGTGTGTGCGCGACAGCCACTCGCGGTGCGGGAGCCCTTGGCTCTCATGCGGGCCCCAGAGGCCCGGGAACCCTCAGCCCGTCCTCTGCCCTGGGGTCTCTGCCACGCAGAAGCCTCTCACAACCACGTGGGCCAGCGGGGCCTCGGCTGGGGCCACGGCCTGGGGAACACCGGGCACCCCTCGCCGAGGGCGCAGCGCCCACCCTGTGCAGCGCAGGGGACACGCCCGCGGGGCCACCGCCCACCCTGGGGTCCGGGGCGCGCGGGGCCCACCCCCAGCAGCAGGCGCACACGGCTCGGGGGTCGCTCAGTTTATTAGTAAAACCGGCACCGAGCGAGGAGGGCGCGGGGCGCGGAAGCCGGGGCGGGGGCGCCTTTCCTCTTGAAGAACTTCCACTGGACCTTGATGGCGAGCATCCAGTCGCTGACCGAGGGCCTCTGGCAAGCGGAGGTGCAGACATGCGCCTGGCGGGGGTGCGGGGCGCCGGGGCCGCGCGCGGGGCGGGGGCGGGGCGGGGGCCGGGCCGGGGTTCGGGGCGCGGCGGGGCCGGGGACGGTCGCGCCGCGGGCGCCCGCGCTTCACTTGCCCGCCTTCTGAGCCTTCTGCGCCGACTTGGTGACCTTGCCGGCGCCACCGCTCTTCTTCTCCACGTTCTTGATGACGCCCACGGCCACCGTCTGCCTCATGTCGCGCACGGCGAAGCGGCCTGGGGGCGGGGGGCGGGGGGCGGGGGCGCGTGAGCGGGGCGGAGGACTCGAACCCGGGGCTCCAGCTGGGCGGGCAGGCGAAGCCGCGTCGGAAATGCCGCGAGAACACACTCAGCTCCGAGCGAGCCCTGGTGCAGACGGTTGGTCTCCCGGGGCCCTGCCCCGTGGCTGTTCCAGAATCTTCAGGGCAGCCACGGGCAGGCTGTGGGGTCTTCTCCTCCACGGGAGGAGCTGTGGGCTCTTCTTCACCCGGGGCCTGCTCCCCTTGGGGGCCTCCTGACCCTGGGGCCTCCTCACCTTCGGGGCCCCATCTGCACACAGAACCCATCCCAGGTCCCCCAGAGGGCCGCCTGCACTCGGTGACATGGAGCCCATGGGCCTCCTGCCAGCTCTGAGCTCCACAGGAAAGGAGGCCCTGCTGCCACCCATGCCCCATCCTGCAGTCCCCTGCCCTCTGCCTGATCAGCCACCGCCCGGGCACCAGCCCAGCTCACCGAGAGGCGGGTACTGGGAGAAGCTCTCCACACACATGGGCTTTCCAGGGACCATCTCGACGATGGCCGCGTCACCAGACTTCAGGGACTTGGGGTTGTCCTCCAGCTTCTTGCCAGAGCGCCGGTCAATCTTCTCCTTCAGCTCTGCAAACTTGCAGGCGATGTGAGCCGTGTGGCAGTCGATGACTGGGGAGTAGCCAGCGCTGATCTGCCCGGGGTGGTTCAGGATGATGACCTGGGGGCAGAGCCACGGACAGCCATCAGGCCCGGCCACGGTGGGCACCTTCAGGCCCGGCCACGGTGGGCACCATCAGGGCCCAGAGCAGGGCTGGGAGGCCCAGTCACAGGCCCCCCTACGGGCCCACGTGCTGAGTAGAAGAAGCTCAGGCTCTGAGGACCAGCCCCTAGACCTGAACCCCCCAGACCTGAACCCCCCAGACCTGAGCCCCCCAGACCTGAACGCCCCAGACCTGAACCGTAACATCCTCATTAAGCAAGAGAGAAACAGCTGAGAAGTTCATTGTTTCAAAGGGGCAGGAGCAGCACTTACTTGGCCAACCCCAGCTGGAACAAAGGCCAGGGGTGGGCCTCAATTCCTGTATTTCAATTGTCTCTCAATAAAGCCACTTTAAAAGTCATACGAAGAGGCCAGGTTCGGTGGCTCACCCCTGTAATCCCAGCACTTTCAGAGGCCAGGGTGGGCGGCTCACTTGAGGTCAGGAGTTCGAGACCAGCCTGGCCAACATGGTGAAATCTCATATCTACTAATAATACAAAAATTAGCCGGCCTTGGTGGTGGGTGCCAGTAGTCCCACCCACTCGGGAAGCTGAGGCAGGAGAATCGCTTGAACCCAAGAGGCAGAAGTTGCAGTGAGCTGAGAGCGTACCACTGCCCTCCAGCCTGGGTGACAGAGTGAGACTATGACTCAAAAAAAAAAAAAAAAAAAAAATATATGACGAGGCCAGCAAAGAGGGGGCGGTGGAAACAGATACAGAGAACGAAACCACGACGGCGCTGTCTCAGGCAGGAAGTTAAAAAAAGCGCTTTTCCAGGATGAAAGTCGGGCCTCGAAGGCCGGGCATCCCCGCAGTTTGGCGTGGGCGGCGGACCCAGGGACCGCGCAGAGGCCGGGAGCCGCCAGGCCTGGGCCCCTCCCGGCACCGATGTACACCCCGCTGAGTCCTCGGTGGCCCCGGCGGTGGAGTGGGGTCCGTTTTCTCCCCCGCCAGGCCACCTGCCGACAGCAGCCTCACCAAGGCCGGCTCCCCTCCTGCCGCGCAGGCGCGCGCCCCGGGACCCCCCGCAGCCGCCGACCTGGGAGGTGAACTGCGCAGCCTCCTGAGGCGGGTCGGACTTGCTGTCCCCACACACGTTGCCCCTGCGGATGTCCTTGACCGACACGTTCTTCACGTTGAAGCCCACGTTGTCGCCGGGCAGAGCCTCGCTCAGGGCCTCGTGATGCATCTCCACCGACTTCACCTCCGTGGTGATGTTCACCGGGGCGAAGGTCACCACCATGCCCGGCCGCAGGATGCCGGTCTCCACCCGGCCCACGGGCACCGTGCCGATGCCTGCGAGAGAGGGGCTGTGAGGGGAGGCGGGGCTGAGGGGGTGCTGGGCAGGAGATCTGGGGACAGAGCCTGGAGACCCGCAAAGTCTGGGACTCAGTCCCCCCAACTGGCCTGGGGGGGATGGGGCCCCGTGGACAGAGTGCGGGGGAGGGGAGTCCAGGGACCAGGAGACTCAGAGATTCCAGGGGAAGCAGGGGCTCCCCTGCCCAGCTGGGGAGATAAGAGGCTGAGCAGGAGAGCTCCCAGGAACCCAAGGAAAAGCCATGGGGGCAGAGAAGGGGGAGGACAGGCAGAGAGGGGGCTGTCTGAACCTGGGGTCCCATCCATGCCCCTGGGAGCACTTTCCCTCAGAGGCGGCACTGTGGGGCCCCTACTCTCTCTGAGGACCCCTCCCTGAGTGTGGGCCCGGCCACTGGACTGCTCCCGCCTGGGGCCTGGTGGCCCTGCTCCCGCAGGGGCTGCACTTACATGCTGCAGGTCTCTGTCGTTAAAGAGGCCACTCAGCTGGACACAGCACAGGTGCGGTGGCACCTGAGCGTCCCCAGCGTTTCTTATGGATCTGCTGACACCGATTGTGTGGCCGCCTCATGGGGGTCTTGTCTCCCCCAGGGTACCTCCACCCTCACCTCCCTGGGCTGTGATGGAGGCCCGTGTCACCTCCAGCCGGCTTCACTGAAGCTGGTGACTGCGCTCTGTGTTGGGGTGAGCATGACACCCCGACTGTGCACACAGATGCCTGCAACATCTCTGGCTGCAGCCCCCTGGCTGGGGGTCTCCTATCAGTGCCGCTCTCTGGGGTCTCAGATTTGTTTATGGTTTCTCTTCTTGGGGAGATGAATGGATGGATGGATGGAGAGGTGGATGATGCATGGGGAGGTGGACGGACAGAAGGCAGGATGGACGGGGATGGGTGGGGAGGTGGGTGGGTAGATGGGTGGATGGATGGGTGGGGAGGTGGGTGGGTGGATGGATGGGTGGGTGGACAGTAGGATGGATGGGTGGGAATGTGGGTGGATGGGTGAATGGATAGGAAGATGGAGGGATGGAAGAGTGGATGGGTAGAAAAGTGGATGGGTAGGGAGGTGGGTGGGTGGATGGATGGATGGATGGATGGGGAGGTGGGTGGGTGGATAGATGGTTGGATGGATGGATGGATGGATGGATGGGGAGGTGGATTGGTGGATGGGTGGATGAACAGATACTTGGATGGGCAGGGAGGTGGATGGGTGAGTGGATGGATGGATGGATGGATGGAGAGGTGGAAGGAAAATGGATGAATGAAAGGATAGATGGGGAGATGGATGGATGGATAGAGGGGATGGATGGGTTGGGAGGTGGATGGATGGGGGCTGGATGGGGGCTGGATGGGGGCTGGATGGGGGCTGGATGGGGGATGGATGGGGGCTGGATGGGGGCTGGATGGGGGATGGATGGGGGATGGATGGGGGCTGGATGGGGGATGGATGGGGGATGGATGGGGGATGGATGGGGGCTGGATGGGGGATGGATGGGGGATGGATGGGGGCTGGAATGTCCCCCAGAAAGTGTGTGGCAAGGGGAGAGACTGAAGACGGCCGAGTCTTGAGAAGCCTCACAGGGCCCTGGTCCGGGGCAGGCAGAGCTGGCCGGGCAGGCCTCGGCACAGCGCCCTGGCTCACCGCCGATCTTGTACACGTCCTGCAGCGGCAGGCGCAGGGGCTTGTCCGTGGGGCGCGTCGGGGGCAGGATGGTGTCCAGGGCCTCCAGCAGGGACACGCCGCTCGCGTTGCCCTCCTTGCGCTCCACCTTCCAGCCCTTGAACCACGGCATCTGGGTGGAAGGGAGAAAACCGGTCCGTTGCAGAGACAGCGGCCTCCCCAGCCTCAGGCCTCCCTGGGCGGCCTCCGGGAGTGCTCTGTTCAGGCTAACCTGGCCTCATGCCCTTTGAGATGAAGAATTTCCCACACTGCTCCACCCCTGCTCACAGCCCCAGCATCACAGGGACCCTGGAGGGAGACCCTTCTTAAAGGTGGAGTACGAAAACCAGCCCAGGCTGCTCAGGAGCTGCTGACACTGGAAACAAACCCCCACTCCAGCCACAAGCCCTGGGAAGCCTGACCATCAGATCCAGGCAGGGCAGGTGACTTAACAGGAGGAGGCCGAGTCTGGCCAAGGGCCGGGCCCCCTGGGGACAGAGCTGGGGGGAGCCTCGCCCCGACCCTGGCTCCTGGACACCATGCTGCCTCCAAGCTCAGCCCAGCCCAGCCCCTGCCCGGAGCGTCCCCCGGTGCGGCCCTGCCCCCTCCCCACAGAGCCTCCCTGCCGGCCACACTGCGCCCCACCCCCCAGGGCCTGTGTAAGCAGACTGCGGGGTCCCTGATTGCTGGGGGCCTCCCTGGAGAGGAAGTAGATGGCCTTCGCGACATCATAGCCTGTGAGGAAAGTGTCACCACAGGTAAACGCCACCAGCCACAAGAGACGGAGGCCAGGCTGGGGCAGTCCCTATCAGCCCTGTCCCCAGACCTCAGCTCTGGGCTCTGCTGCTGCTCTCAGCCTCCCCGCCGTCTCTGGACTCCACACCGGCACCCTCACTGTGGGCTACCGTGCTGGCAGAACCCAGTGGCGGCCATTCGGGGGTCCTGGCTTGGAGGACCCTGGGAACACAGTCTCAGGTTCTGAAAGTGTCTCCACTCATCATCTCCAGCCAAGGCGGAGTCCCTGAGCCACAGGCTGCTCATGCCTTGAGCTGCCAATTGACCAGCCAAGAGCCAACCCTTGGCCTTCCCAGTCAGCCCAGATGTCTCCACACTTCCCACAGCCCAAGTCTGCTCCAAGACCCCAGGAGGCAGCCAGGGAGCCCCCCACGGCCCAGCTTGCAGCCACGGCATGGTGTCCAGGGTCAGGATAAAGGCCTGGCAGAGATGAAACTGAGCACCCCCATGGCAGGGCCCTGGAGACCAAGCTCGTGGGCCTGGTGCTGCAGGCCGCTGCCCATGGAGCGCTGACGTGGGGGACCAGTCTCCTGGGAGGCTGAGTGGAGGGGCAACACAGTGCTGAGGGGGATGGGGCTCCAGGGAAACCCAGCAGGGTTTGCGGGGAACCTGCATGTCCCAGGAAGAGGCTCTCAACCTCCCGCTGCCACCTACAGCTGCCTCGCTCTGGGACAGGGGGCCCGGCCAGCCCCCACGGCCCGCCCCGCCCTGGCCAGCCACTCACGTTGGGTGAGGGCTCCAGCATGTTGTCGCCGTGCCAGCCGGAGATGGGCACGAAGGGCACGGTGGCCGGGTTGTAGCCGATCTTCTTGATGTAGGCGCTGACCTCCTTGACGATCTCATCGTAGCGCTTCTCGCTGTAGGCCGGCTCCGTGGAGTCCATCTTGTTCACGCCCACGATGAGCTGCTTCACGCCCAGAGTGTAGGCCAGCAGGGCGTGCTCCCGAGTCTGCCCATTCTTGGAGATGCCCGCCTCGAACTCGCCCACGCCCGCCGCCACGATCAGGACTGCACAGTCCGCCTGTCCAGCGGGGGACGCAGTGAGCCCGGCCCCACCTGCCCGGCGGGGGACGGAGCAAGCCCGGCTTCACCTCACTCCAAGGTTTATCCAGGCAGTGGGCTGGGACCTGAGCAGCCCACTGAAGCCTTGGGGAAGGAGACATAGGGGTCCCTGCCACAAGGGCAGTTTGGGGGCCTCATTGCCAGGCCCTGGGTCAGGGGCCCTAGGTTCAGCCCCGGCTTCCCCACCAATGGGCTTTGTGCCCCTGGACAAGTCACTCCACCTCTCTGGTCCTGTTCCTCACTTGAGGACAGATGGAGGTCATCGTTATCGAAGCAGTTTGGAGGTGGTGGTGTGCGTCCTGCTGTCTGCAGGGCGCTGTGTCTGGGTGTCTGTGCATCTCTGTGAGTGCTCCAAAATGGCATCCAGTCCAGGCCTGGCTAGTGGCACCTCTGCCCGCTGCTCACATCCCCATCTTGGCCTCCAGCCCCTCTGTCTATGAACGTGTGTCCATGCCCACATCTGCCCCGTCTACCTGGGGACTCTGACACTGGCCGGGTGTCCTCACAGGCACTGGATTCGTTCTTGGGGAGCTTTGACCCCGAATGAATGAGGGTGGCACACGTGAGGGGTCCCCACCACCCCAGGGTGACCTCGGGGCCCCCCAGTATCTTTGAAGGGGTGCAGCAGCCGCTCCCCCAGCCCCAGCGGTGGTGCCCCGCCCACCTGGGACGTGCCCGTGATCATGTTCTTGATGAAGTCACGGTGGCCGGGGGCGTCGATGATGGTGATGTAATACTTGGTGGTCTCGAACTTCCAGAGGGAGATGTCGATGGTGATGCCCCGCTCGCGCTCCGCCTTCAGCTTGTCCAGCACCCAGGCATATTTGAAGGATCCCTTCCCCATCTGGAGCGGGTGGGGGTCACGTCTGAGGGCGGGACCCGGGACCCAAGTCCCTGGCGGCGGGAGCTGCTTGTCACTGCCCAGCGGGCAGGAGAGACGGGAGATGGGCTCCAGCACCCCCTTGCTCCCCGCCGGGTCCTGGGACGCCAGCCCCGTCTGTCAGGACCCACACCCAGACCCTGTCCCCCAGGGCCGGCCTCCCCACCGGCCCCTAAACGGGCGCGGCCACGCACATCCGCCAGCAGGTGGCGCGAGGGCCTGGGAGTCACTCCGTCTCGGAACGAGGCCGCCAGATGGGATGAACCCCTCCCCCGCGAGGGCTCCCCTTTATCTGAAGCTGCGGACGCCCCCAGATCCCTTCCTCAGCCAGAGGCCAATAATGCCACCATGTTGGGGGCTGTCAGATAAATAACCCTCTGTGTTATTTAAAGGTAAGGAGAAAGGAAAGGGGAATGAGGTCAGGAGGGCCTGGCCCTACAGCTCCCTCCTGCTGCTCCAGCCTCCCGGTCCCTCTGAGGCTTCCCCTCCCCTTCCTCGCTCTGCCAAACAGGGGAAGCTGGGGGGCCTCAGCCAGTGAGATCCCCACAGCTGGGGACGGGCTGCGGTCACTACTCAGCCGGCAGAGCTCCCCTCCAGGGCCTCAAAGACACAGGACTCTGCCCTCCAGGAGGCTGCCTGGCCTGAAGAGGACCCAGACGAGACCCGGCTGGGGCCTGAACCAGCGGCCCTCCAAAACCCCCGCCTCCTCCCGGTGAGGCCAGGTAAAGAATGATGCAGGTTCCCGGCCCAAACAGGTGCAGCTCAGAGCGCCCCAACCCCGCAGGGCAGAGGCTCAGCCCAGGACAGCCACTGCCCTCCTGGCCTCTGGCCTCCCACTCATCATCCAGGTGAGAGCTCCCACAGGCCCTCCCAGAAGTAGGGTTCTCCCCAGAGCCCTGAGTGGGGGGGTGGGGAACCACAGAACAGACCCCTACTCATGGCCACCCCCCACCACCATCTCAGCCACAAAAGACGAGCTGCTTCAGGTCAGCCAGGGGGCCGCCCCATTCAGGACCCCCACCCCAGTGCCGCCCCATTCAGGACCTCCCACCCCGGGGCCACCCCATTCAGGACCTCCCACCCCGGGGCCACCCCATTCAGGACCCCCCACCCCGGGGCCGCCCCATTCAGGACCCCCCACCCCGGGGCCGCCCCATTCAGGACCCCCCACCCCGGGGCCGCCCCATTCAGGACCCCCCACCCCGGGGCCGCCCCATTCAGGACTCCCACCCCGGAGCTGCCCCATTCAGGACCCCCACCCCAGATCCGCCCCAGACAGCAGCCTCCGCAGCCCAGCAGAGAAAATGGAGCAGACAGGCCGGCTGCCCATCAATCAGCTATTAATAGCAGCGTGCGTCCTGGCAGGGCCCTGGGACAAGTGAGGGCAGCACCACCGCCAGCCCCAACCTTGGCCCTGGGGGAAAGGGGGCAAGGCTCCAGGGTCCTCAGCCCCAGCCCAACGTGTGGGCTGCAGACCCTTCCAGGCCATCTCCCTCACCACAGGGCAAGACAGGCAGTTCGGTGGCCACCCCTCCCCCACCATGCTCCCCCTAAGAGAGGCTGACCCACGGGCCCCTCTGAGGCCTGAGTGCCCCACAGCGGGGGTCCCTCCTGCCCCGGAGGTCACCTGAGCCACATGGCCTGGGGCTGGGAAGATGCCAAGCCTGGCCACCTCGGGAGCTGGCGGGCTCCTTCTCAGGGGGCGAAGAGCGGAGCCCCCACACTCACCTCGGCCGCCTCCTTCTCGAACTTCTCAATGGTCCTCTTGTCAATGCCCCCGCACTTGTAGATGAGGTGGCCTGTGGTGGTGGACTTGCCGGAGTCCACGTGGCCGATGACCACGATGTTGATGTGGGTTTTCTCCTTACCCATTCTGCTGGAGTGTCAGGGGCTGGCGGGACCTGGGGTGCTCTGGCTCAGGGCGAGGGGGGCTGCAGTGTTTCTGTAGGGCCGGTGGTGGGGGGAGACAGGAGGTGAGGAGCCCTGGGGAGACCCGCAGAGACTGTCCTGGCCAGGCTAGGCCCACGTCCCTACCCACAAACTAAGCTCCCATGTTTGGTGAGGAGGGAAGAGTCCCCCCACCACTGTGCTGGGCCTGGCAGGGGCGAATAGAGGCTGTGCCCTGCCCCCACCCCACACGTGAGCCCCAACAGCCCCATCTGCTGTAAATAACTGGGCACTGGAGCCTTCGGCCCGTCCTTGCGAAGGGGTTAGCCTCCCTTCTGGAGGGACCACGCAGCGCCCGGCTGGGTGCGCCCGTGACTAGCAGAGCTGGGTGATGAGTCACCTGCCCAGTGCTCCAGGGCGCTGTCCTCCATGCTCACTCCCCTCCCCGGGCAAGGCCAGGGACACTGCGCCCCACCCCCACCCACTGCCACCCAGGAGAGACGGCCACTGCTCCCCACTCCCCTCCTCAGGCAGGGACGACGCCATCTTCCCCTCATCCCCGCCGGGCAGGCTGGACCAGAGCCCCGACAGAGATGCGCTGCCCAGATTAGGGACCCAGAATAGCTCGACCCCCCCAAGACTGTCACGGGGCAGACAGTGGCCAGGAGGTGGGGGTCTCTGTTCCAGCCAGAGGAGGGGGGACCCTGCCCAGCCAGTCCCAGCAAGTGCCAGGTGGAGATGCCCTCAGCCCCTTGGGGGCATCGGGGGACCCTCCCTCCCCTCCTCCCTGGTCAGAGCCCTGGGTCACAGCCCCATCCCATCGCAGAGGTCAGTGGGGAAACCCACAGTGCCCCCTCGGGGACAGGCGGCTGGGGGAGGGAAACCTTGGGGCGGGAACACGGGTGGGGGAGGGGAAGGCCCCCAGGTCTCACCGCCTCCCTCAGCGTCCTCCGGCCCAGCGCCCCGAGGCCAGACCCCATCGCCCCGGCCCGCAGGGTCCCCGCGGCCCCAAGGTCAAGGCTACAGGGCGATCGCCACCCAGGACCCGGCCCGCCGCTCCCCAACCCCCGCCCCGGCCCAGCGCGGCCAAGGCGGGGACCCCCAGGAGCCGGAATCCGGGCGCGCGGGGCGGGTGCGGGGCCCGGCCGCCCTCTGCGCCCGGCCCCGGCCCCGGGGGGCCCCGAGCGTTCGGCGGGGGCGGGGCGGGGGCCGAGCGTCCTTACCCGGAGCCGAGGTCTCAGCCAGAGGGACTGGCGGCGCCGGCGCGGCGGTTTTATCTCCGGGAGGGGGTCCACCTATTGACGGTGGCGGCGCAGTGCACCGCGCCCTGCAGCACGGCAATGCGGAACGCGCGGGGGGCGGGGCGGGCGCGCGCGCGCGGGGGGCGGGGGGGCGCGGGGACGGACGCGGGGGCCGGGGAGGAGCGCGGCGGAGCCGGGAGGAGCGCGGCGGAGCCGGGAGGACGGGGGCGGCGAGGGGGGCGCGCGGCGGCCGGGAGGCGGGGGCGGGGGCGGGGGGCTCAGGCCTCAGGGTAGCGCCCCGGAACGTGCTGTCCTCCTCGCCTGCCCTCCGGGGCGCGCTCTGACAGGCCAGAGCCTCTGCCGGCAGATTCGGCCCAGAACCACCCTCCCCCTGAGACCCCGGTGTCCCACCGTGCAGGGAAGGCTGGAAGCCCGCTCCCAGACCCAGGGACATCTTCCAGGGACACTGCCCTCCCCTGCACCTACGGCCAGCCAGCCGCTGCTGAGTGCCAGCCAGGGCCCCGAGTCAGGTCCACACACCCAGGCCCTCCCGCCCAGCGCCCCACCTGGCTGCACCCCAGTGCCTGCAGCTGGTCATCATATGAGATCCGGATGCCAAAGACCTGGCCACGCTCTGTAGAAAGTGGGGAGTCCCTGAGGTCCTGGGCACACACCTAATGCCAGCGTGGGCAGTGAGGAGGGGACGTGGCCCAGCGTGGGCAGTGAGGAGGGGACGTGGCCCAGCGTGGGCTGTGAGGAGGGGACGTGGCCCAGCGTGGGCTGTGAGGAGGGGACGTGGCCCAGCGTGAGCAGTGAGGAGGGGACGTGGCCCAGCGTGGGCTGTGAGGAGGGGACGTGGCCCAGCGTGGGCAGTGAGGAGGGGACGTGGCCCAGCGTGGGCAGTGAGGAGGGGACGTGGCCCAGCGTGGACTGTGAGGAGGGGACGTGGCCCAGCGTGGGCTGTGAGGAGGGGACGTGGCCCAGCGTGGGCTGTGAGGAGGGGACGTGGCCCATCGTGGGCTGTGAGGAGGGGACGTGGCCCAGCGTGGGCTGTGAGGAGGGGACGTGGCCCAGCGTGGGCTGTGAGGAGGGGACGTGGCCCAGCGTGAGCAGTGAGGAGGGGACGTGGCCCAGCGTGGGCTGTGAGGAGGGGACGTGGCCACTATGTGTTGCATGGAGACCAGGATCAGGGACTTCCTCCCAGACCCCGAGACTGTGTCACCTCACCCAGGTGTTCATGTCTTCCTCCCCACACTGCCCCCCGCCCCCAACTCGGCTCTTCCTGCCAGCGAAGTCTCAGGAGGGGTGTGCTGAGTGGGGGCAGAGCCCGGGCACCTGTCCTCTCAGTCCTGAGTGCCCACTGGGTGCTGACGTGGAGGCACCAGGTCCGGCCCAGCACCTGCCGCTGGGCAAAGCCATGGGGATCCCCAGAGCCCAGACCCCTGCCTGGCCCACTGGCAGGTGTGAGCAGGAAGGAAAGGCAGGGCCCAGGGTGGTGGCTGGGGCCCAGCAGTTCTCCCCAGCCCTTGGAGAGGGCCTCTCAGGAGGACACTGGTCTGTGGCTGCATCGCCCCATAGGCGTCCAGGGCCACAGGCAGGAGGGGCGGCTGGGAGGACTGCCAGATGCCCCAGCACTTCCGAGTGCTGCTGATGCCATCAAACAGGAGCCAGGAATAAAAATAGCCGCCTGGCGAGAAAGCAAGGCCCACCCCACCCCACCCAGCTGGTCTCTATATTTAACGCCTCCCCTACAGCCGAAGGTTAGGCCGGGATTTGGGGGGCGGGCTTGCTGCAGGTGTTCGACTGGTCCCAGCCGGGGTGGATCACAGTAGGCAGGAGGCCAGGATCCCTGGGATGCCCACCCCACTCCCCCGAGGGACCACCAGGACTCTGGGCTACCTTTTCCAGACACCCCTCCCCACCCCGGCTCCTGGCTCACCCACAGCAGTGCTGGGGGCTCACATGTGCTGGGGAGGTCTTGCCACCCACAGGAGTGGCCCCTGAGAGTGGAACGTGGCGTCCTCCCGACAGCACCTGTGTGCTCACCCTGGGTAAGGGTCTCTTGGGTGCCAGGACGTGCTTGGTCCACAGTGCTGCCCTTCGGGGTCCTGAGAGCTGCCCACTCAGTACCCAGAGACACTTGGAACACACAGCTGACGGGGCTGCCGTCACCAGGCCGAATACCAACACACTGAGGGTCTGAGCCGCCGCATAGACTGAGTGGGGCTGAAGGACCACGAACCACGGAACCCTCGCTGCTGAATAACCGCCGTGGTCTGACCACGTCCCCAAAGTTGGAAACTTAATCCCCAGTGTGACAGCATTGGGGGCTGGCGCTTTGGGAAGGTGTTTGGGTCATAAAGGGTTTGCCCTCCTGAATGGATTCGTGCCCTATCAACAGGGCTCGTGGCAGTGGGTTCTCTTGCTCTTCTGCCTTCTCCCACCTGAGGACACAGCGGATGCCAGCCCCTTGACCCTACACTTCCCAGCCTCCAGACTGTGAGAAATAAACTTGCTTACTTATAATAAACAGAATTTATACATTTATAAAGTGAACTTTTATAATTACCCAGTCTCAGGTTCGGTCCCAGCAGAACAAGCAGGCAGAAGCCTTGTCCGCAGCTGGGTAGCAGCGAATGACTTCAAGTACAAGCGTCGTGACCAGCCACAGCCGACTCACCCAGCGGCGTGAGTTCACAGCGTACGGGGCCGGGGACCAGGGCTGTCCCTGTGCACAGCGTGTGGGGGTGGAAGCTGCAGGAACCAAGGCCACGAGGCAGGCCCCACAAGGCTGGCGGAGGCCCCTGAGAACTGTGAGGCAACTGGGCACAGAGAGGCCAAGATTCCTGTCCAAAGCCACACAGCAAGTAAGGGGCTCAGGAGGCCTGAGCCAGGCCAGTGTGGCTTTCACGTGGAAGTCTGGGGCCCACCCTGGCCATGGCCTGTGCTTTCCCTGCCCTCCCCAGGTCAGGTCTTGGGCCCCTCTTCCTGCCTCCGAGTTCCTGGTCACAGTACCTCCCTCACCAACAGCCTGGGGGGCGGGCAGAGGGATGGCGAGCCGAGAGGGCACCAGCCAATCAGGGATCCTCTGAAGGAGGCCCCGCCCCTCCTTGCCCCCTCCCAGAGCCCCCAGGACCATCCCTGAGCTGTCTGGGGGAGACACAGGCAACCCCTCCTTTGGCTGGCTAGGGTTTCACGAGCCTCGGGAAAGAAGATGCAGCTAAAATTAACCGCTATCAAGCTGTCGGCCCCGGAAATAAACCTGCCTCCCATTGGCTGCTGGTGACGCCACTGCCGGGTTAATAATAGCCTCCGAGTGCCTGACGAGCCACCTGTGCGTGGGGCACAGCCAGGCCATCACCCCAGGACCACCGCCGCATGCAGGTGGAGGCTGGCGGCCCAGAGGCGGGAGGGGCGTGGCGGCAGGGTGGGGAGCACGGCCGAGGCGGCCCTCCGGCCCCCAGGGTCTCAGGATGACCTCAGCCCTGGCCTGGCCCCAGCACAGGTGTGGCCTCAGCTCCGGGTCACAGAGCATCTCACCTGCCACTCCACCTGGGTCCCCAGATGGCCACCAGGACAAGGTCCTCCCCCGTGGCCATGCCTTGGGGCTGGCTCCCAGGGGACCGGGCACACCCTGGAGGCAGGGAATGAAACAGTGTCCGTGGCAGCAGAGGAGCTCCTGCGTCAGGAGCCTCCCTTCAAGGGGCAGCTCACATCCCCCAGATCAGGGGCGCTGGGGCCTGGCTGGCAGTGGGCAGCATGCCTGCAGGTCAGACCACCACAGCCCCGACAGCCCACCCTCCAACCCAGTGTGTGGGTGTGCCTGAGGCAGGCCTGGCTCTACCAGGGAGGCCCAGGAGGGATGTAGCCCCTCAGAGAGGGGGAAGGGCGACCTGGCCTGCCACTTCCACCTACAGGGCCCAGCTGGGAACGTTGCCATGGTGAGCGGCGGCAGCAGCGGGAGGCCCCTCCCTCCAGGCCGTGCTGCCGGGGAGCCCAGCACCCACCGCGGTGGGGAGCGGCCAGCACGCACTCCTGCCGCAAACAGCACTTTCTAGGCTTCTGGGCTTCCAGCTGCAATGCCCCCAGCCCCTCCTGGCCCCTGGCTGTTACAGCCCATTGCAGGCTGGCAGGCTAAACAGAGGCCAGGGGCACTGAACAGCATGGGGTCACCTCTTAGAGCCAAAAAGGGCAGCCGCTGGGGCCGGTGCAGGGGTGCCATGCCCTCCAGTGCCCAGAGACAGAGGGGAGAATGTGGGTAGGCTCTGCAGACCACCAGCCCCACAGCTGCCTCCTCTCGGCCCTTGAGAAAGAGGAGCCATTGTGTCTCATTCTGTAGCTGCTCCAGAGAGAATGGGGGATCCAGCCTCTGCAGTCAGGTCTGGAGAGAATGGGGGGGTCTGGCGCCTGTGGTCAGGCCCGAGGGAATGAGGGGGTCTAGTGTCTGTGGTCAGATCCGGAGAAAATGGGGAAACTGGCATCTGTGGTCAATTCCAGAGGGAATGGGGGTTCCAGTGCCTGTGGTCAGGTCCAGAGAGAATAGTGGGTCTGGCGTCTGGCGTCAGGGCCCCCTCAAGGGCCCATTGAGAGCGGAGCTTTCTTCCTCTGGCCCCGCCTGAGATCCCGTCTCTCCGGTGCATCTGCACCAGGTTCAAGGGGGAATCTCTCAAGGTGGGAAAATTTCCCTGGGGAACCTGAAGCTCATTAGCAACTCTGGAGGTCCTGAGATCACCCCTCTGAACAACCCTTCCCTCGGTGAGGCAGCTGGGAACCTTACCAGGGAATAACTGGCTTCGTGAGCCTGACTGCACCTTGGGGATGAGCCTCCCAGGGCCACCGCCCACCATTGCCTGCAACAGAAACTCAGAGCCTCCCCACCCCTGGACGGACCTCCCCACACCACCAGGAGCTGAGCGGCTGGGCCAGTGCAGGAGGAAAGGCAGGGGGAACACAGAGGGAGCGTCTGCCGGTTTAAAGACAAGGCTTTTTTGAGCAGGAATAGAGAAAAGTGACACCTTGCAAATGTGCCTGCTGAGTCGCCACCGGAGAACACGCCCAGCCCAGGATACGACACTCCCTCCTGCCCCTCAGTAAAGGTGAGTGCTGACAGCAGGATCACATTTGCCTGTTGTTCAACTTCACAGAAAGGGACGGCAATGCACGGTCCGTAGCCTTTTGTCTGGTTCTCACACACATTTCACCGTGTCAGATGCGTCCATGCCGTCGCATGCAGCAGGTGTGGTCTGTTTTCACTACTGGACCACATTCGACTTCCTGTTCTGCACGACTGCAAATACAGCCGCCACGAACACTTCCGTGCGCGTCTCCCGCACGTGTCTGTCTCCCGGGTGGGCGTGCCTGCCTAGTATCACCCCAGGATGTGTTTCGGCCACTAGTTTACTGCCTCTTGGCTCAAAATTTAACCTTTGTAGGCCTGCTGGCCCCACAGGGTCGTGGGTGTCCCTTATGCTGTGCTGACATGCAGGATCCGAGCAGTAAAGAGACAGGACACTGAAGAACTGGAGAAGAGCAGCTGTGAGCGGAGACAGGCGAGGCCCCGAACGCTCGGAAGCATCTGTATTTATTGGGTACAAGCAGGGGGAAGGGTCGTGAGTGAGGTCATCATCTATAGGCTTAGTGATAGGGCATAGATAATCAGGTGAGTAGCAGGCGAGGGGGCCACCCATTAGGTCACCTGGGCAGAGAGGTGCGCCGTGCGCAGTAGAGGGCTGTGCTGTGTGCAGTAGCAGAGGGTCATGTACAGAAAAGGGGTCCACCCCCATTAGGTCACCGAGGCAAGGAGATGGGCTGTGTGCAGCAGGTGTCGTGGGCAACACTTCTTACCTGGGGGCTGGAGACTTCAAAGGGTTTCTAATAGAAGGATACCGTAAGCCAGTGCAGTGGGAGCTGGCAGACGTGTGCTCTTCTCTTAGGATATTTATGGGAGGATGATTTGAGCTAGCACAGAAGTGAGAAAAGACTGACAGGGTGTCCGGCCGCCGTGACTGGTCACATCAGAGGGTTCTTCTCCCTCGGTTACTTCCAGGATCTCAGGTCTGAGGCCGACTTTCCACAGGAACTGGATGCAAGGTGCTACAGCTCCTTTATCAGGAGGAGAGGCTCCTGCTCCAAGCCTGCCATACAGCGTGTGCCCTTTCAGGCAGGGCCGCCGCCGCCTGGGTCTTTGGTTCTCATCCTGGTCTGGCTGTTTTCCCATGTGCTGCTTCTGTTCTGTGACTGCTGTAGGCATTCCTCCTACTACAGACTACTGTATGGTTATATAGGAGGATTCTACAAATCAGCACTGAATGTGTCAGTACAGCTCCGACTACAATACCTGTATGATTATATAGGATATCTATATGATTATATGGACTATAATATTTATATGACTACATAAAAAGATTATATGGAACTAAGTATGCTAGATGTAAGTACTAAGTATGATGATATAAGCTAGGTATATCAAGCAATTAAGTTATTATATGATTATATAGAAAGACTATATAAAGGAAATAGCTGAGTAATAACACCATAAACTAAGATATTCTTAAGGCATTAATTGTGCCTGGGGTCTGCACAGCTGTCCGTCCTCAGTGCCCATGTGGGGGGCTACCCACAAACCTTCAATACCTGCTCCACAGTCATGGGCAGAATTACTTCAAGCATTTCTCCTTTACACTGAGCACATTCATTTTTTCTCTTCTTTTCTTTTTTTCTGAGACAGGGTCTCACTCTGTTCCCCAGGCCGTAGTGCAATGGCACCATCACAGTTCACTGCAGCTTCGACCTCCCAGGCTCAAGCAATCCTCCTGCCTCAATGTCCCAAGTACTCAGGACTACAAGTGCACAGCCCCACACCCAGCTAATTTTTGTATTTCTCTATAGAGCTGGAGTCTCGCCATGTTGCCCAGGCTGGTCTCCAACTCATGGGCTCAAACGATCCACCCACCTTGGACTCCCGAAGGCTTGGGATTACAGATGCAAACCACTGCACCTGGCTGAGGTTCCCTTTTTTAAGGAAGGCAATAAAGGGTGAATTTGAAGTTGAGAGGAAGTCAATTGATAATTGGCTTTTTCTCCTGGACCGTGGGTTGCATTGTCCTGTTTCTTTGTGTGTCTAGTGATTTTCGACTGAATACTGGACACTGTGAGGAGAGTCTGTTCTGTTTCCTCCTCCGAAGGCTGCTGGTGTTTGCTTTGCCTGTCGTTTCACTACTGGGCCTGGGTGGGCCTGTTCTCATGCTTTCTCGGTGTCGATCTGTGGAAAGCCCAGTGTTTCCCCAGTCCTGCTACCTTGGTAAGATTCAACCCTCAATCTCAGTTCCCCTGCAGAGCTCTTTGGGGCTTGGTCTGGAGTTTTGTTAGATGCGTGTGGAGCAGGCATTATTGTACACAGTAGTGCCTTCTCCTAAAACAAAGGCAGGGTCTCTCCACTCTGGCCAGGTCCAAATGCCAAAATGCCAGTGCACCCAACACAGCTTGTCCTCTAATATTTTAGTTCCACTCTAACCTGTGGCGGACACAACCTAATGTGAGCCCCAGTGAGTCACAGCCTTGAGAAACACAATGGTTGGTGTCTAGCCCAGAGGACACAAGAAGGGTGGTAAGTGAGTCCGTGATTGGTTGCATCATCCAAGGCTCTGTCCTTGGGGATGTTAAGATACAGCCGCTGGAGGCCTGGAAGGGGCCTTGTATCAGGGAACCTCTCAGTGGCTCCAGGATGCGAGCCAGCAGGAAAGCTGCAATCTCAGTCCTACGGCCACAAGGAACTGAATTCTGCCAGCACCCATGGACCTTCAGAGAGAACCTCAAGTCTCTGAAAGAAACACTCTTGAAACCCTGAGCCAGCCAGCCGAATTGTGAGTGAGCTCCTGACCCACCAAAACAGAATAAATGCATGTTTTTTAAAGCTACTAAATTGGTGGCAATTGGTAATGCAGTGGCAGACGGCAGCCAAGGCCCACAGCCACTGCTCCCTGGTGAGTCTCCAGCACCGCCTCACCCTCAGCCACAGGCTTGCAGAGGCCCCAGGTGCCCCGCACCAGAACGTGCACAGTCGAGCCCTCACTCCTGTCCCTGCCTCTCAGCCCAGGGGAACCTCCGCACTGTGCCTGGAGCCCCACGTGTGGTGTTATGGCTGAGGAGGGCCCACAGCCCGCTGCCTGGAGACAGCTGTGCACGAGTTTTGGCTGGTCTTGGAGCTGTTTCGGAGGGAGACCTACGTGGCATGCACAACTGGAAGCACAGGTCAGCTCCCCACCAGTATAAAGACAGTTCTTTATTTTGCAACGATTTCAAACTTACAGGAAAGTTGCAAGAACAGTACCAAGAACTCCCCGACAGGCGTCATCCAGGCTAACTGTTAACATTTTCCTGTTTGCTTTCTCATTCTCTCTCTGCCTTACACATGTGGATTCTTTTTTCCGAAGTACGTGGGAAAAGGTTGCATGAATCACCACCTTTAGCCCTCCAAGCTTCTGCGCACACCTCCAGTGGAGACAGTACCACGGCTACCATCGCCGCGGTTCGCCCAGCAGAGCTGTCTGTCCGGGCGGCTCATCAAGGCTCTTCGTCTCTCTCGGTCTCAGACAGTTCATCAGTTCCTCAGTCTTTTTATTTTTATTTACGTATTTATTTATTTTTGAAGCAGAGTCTTGCTCTGTAGCCCAGGCTGGAGTGCAGTCGCGCAATCTCGGCTCACTACAACCACCGCCTCCCAGGCTCAAGCCATTCTCGTGCCTCTGCCTCCCGGGTAGCTGGGATTACAGGCGCGCACCACCACACCTGGCTGATTTTTGTATTTTTGTAGAGACAGGTTTCACCATGTTGGCCAACCTGCTGTGAAACTCCTGACCTCAAGCTATCTGCCTTCTTTGGCCTCCTAAAGTGCTGCGATTACAGGCGTGAGCCACGGTGCCCAGCTGTGTGGGGGAAACCCTGTGAGTGCCGTGGCAAGGGTCTGAAGCCTCAGCCTGTTCCCATATAAATATTGATTTAGAAAAGAATGAGAAATGTAGGCACACAGTTATTCCTTTCTATAATCATATATAATCGTAGTTACTCACTTAAAATCATAAAGATATGCTCAATATAACCTTTAATTTTACTAATGACTCTCGGGTTATGAGGCATGGAACTGAGGTGACATTGTGCACAAAGTGACCCTAAGGCGAGATGCTCTAAGCCCTCCGTCACGCCCGCGTAAGGGCTGCTGGAGGGCGCCTCGGCTGTGCGGCAGCGCCCGCGCTGGGAAAGCCCGGCTGTTTGGCCAGCTAGGGGAGGAGGTGTCCAAGACGGCCGAGACGTCTCCTTCCTGGGGAAGTTTGGAGAAAACTCCGCTCCTCCGAGCTCTTGCGGTGACCTGCAGACACCCGGGAGTTAGCTGTGTGGCGCTGGCTTCAGCGGTCACATTCCACGTCCACTCTCACGCTCCGCTTCTGCACCTGCTTTCTCTTCGTCTCAGAAGGTAAGAATCAATGTCCTTGACATTTCTGACAAATAGGCGGAGAGCGCTTCCACATTCGCTTTTCTCCTCACCTCGGCTACGTGGAAGTCCTGGGCCCCGTCTCGAAGACACGTGATTTACGTGACCCTGTCACCGACCACCGTGACCTCACTCGACCTTCCCCGCCCCCTGCTTCGTACTCAGTAGAAGTCACAGCGTCCAGGCTCTCGGGCCGCTGCAGGTCTCCGCGCTCCGGCTGGCAGCAGCCCCCGAGCCCAAACTCCCTTCTCCATCTCTGTGTCTGTGTCTTTTATTTCCACAGTTTCTGGTCTCTGCACCAGCAGGGAGGGCCCCACAGGGCCCTGTAGGGCTGGACTCTATACCCGGCTCAGTCTTTTCTATTTTCACACTATTTTATTATTTTACCATGTTCACGACACATACATTGGGCCTGTCTTTTAAAAATCTTCGATGACACTGAAACTTTTGAAGAATGCAAACCAGCTGTTTTGTGGACCGGCCCCGCGCTGAGCTTTCCCAACGTTTCTGCGTAAACAGACGGGCACAGGAGCCAGGCGACCTTCCCGGAGCACGGGACGCTGGCCGCCCACCAGCGGCAACGGTACCTTTGATTCGCTAGTTAAACTGCCACCCACAACTGTCTCGAAGTAAAGGTACCAATGTTCCCTTTGTAGCTGACAAGTAGGCAAGGTGTGGTGGCTCACGCCTGTCATCCCACAGTTTGGGAGGCCAAGGTGGGCGATCACTTGAGCCCAGAAGTTTGAGACCAGCCCGGCCAACATGGCGAAACCCCATCTCCACTAAAAATTCAAAAATTAGCCGAGTGTGGTGTCACACCCCTGCAGTTCCAGCTACTCAGGAGCTGGAGTCACGAGAATCACTAGAACCCCGAAGGCAGAGGTTACAGTGAGCCGAGACCCTGCAACTGCAGTCCAGCATGGGCGACAGAATAAGTGAGACTCCATCTCAAAAAAAAAAAAAAAAAAGGTGCCGGGCGCGGTGGCTCAAGCCTGTAATCCCAGCACTTTGGGAGGCCAAGGCGGGTGGATCACGAGGTCAAGGGATCAAGACCATCCTGGTCAACATGGTGAAACCCCGTCTCTACTAAAAATACAAAAAATTAGCTGGGCATGGTGGCGTGTGCCTGTAATCCCAGCTACTCAGGAGGCTGAGGCGGGAGAATTGCCTGAACCCAGGAGGCGGAGGTTGCGGTGAGCCGAGATCGCGCCATTGCACTCCAGCCTGGGTAACAAGAGCAAAACTCCGTCTCAAAAAAAAAAAAAAATAGCAAAAACTAGTGGCTCATGCCTATAATCCCAGCCCTTTGGGAGGCTGAGGCAGGTGGATCACAAGGTGAGGAGTTCAAGACCAGCCTGGCCAATAAGGTGAAACCCCCTCTCCCTACTAAAGATACAAAAATTAGCCGGATGTGGTGGCATGCACCTGTAATCCCAGCTACTTGGGAGGCTGAGGCAGGAGAACCGTTTGAACCCAGGCGACACTGTACCACTGCACTCCAGCCTGGCAGCAGAGCAAGACTCTGCCTAAAAAAAAAAAAAAAGAAAAGAAAAAAAAAGAAAAAGGAAGAAAAGAAAAGAAAAAACTAGTAAGGATATACTTTTGACACCAGTGGTCAGAGGAGGTCCTCAAATGCCAACGGGACCTTGCCCCAGGCCAGTGTCCAGCCTCTTGACACCATCACAAGAAGGAATTCAAGAATGAGTTCGAAAATAGTGGAAGTAGAGATTTATTGCAAGGCAAAAAGCACACCTTCAAGAAAGCAGAGTGTGGCCGGGTGTGAAGGCTCACTCACACCTGTAACCCTAACACACTGGGAGACCGAGGCAGGAGTACCGCTTAACCCCAGCCGTATGAGACCAGCCTGGGCAACATAGTGAGACCCAACCTCATAAAAACAAATAAATACGTAAATACGTAAAGAGAAAAAAAAAAGAAAGGAGAGTGAGGGTGTTCTCAAGAGAGAGCCATGAGGCAGGGTTTGGGGTTTCTACCTTTAATGGGTTTCTTTAACCAAGGAGTGGAATAGTCATAAAGACTTCTGGGAAAAGGTGGTGCCATGCATTTTCACATCAAATATGTGTGTTCCTGGCGCTGCCACGGCACTGCCGAGTGGGATTTGTTTATTGATAAGCACATAATTAGGTCATCAGTGAAACCCAGGGCAAGCCCACCATCATCTGAGCCAGCCTGGCCCGTGTCCTGGTTTTCAGGGTCTTATCACCCCCTTGCCTCCCCAGCTGTTTCTACAGCTCCCTTTTGACAGTTGCGAAACCGCCACCTGGAATCTTCCGTGCTCCTGCCACTGCCCTCTAAGAGTCCTGTCTCACGTTGGTTAGGCCAGTGCCCGTCCCTCAACAAAAGCCATCTCTGGACTTAGTGTTCCTGGGCAATTCGAACCTGGATCAGTGTTCACTACAGTGGCTGTGCTTTTTAAATGACTTTTTAATCTGTCATTCTTTTGAATTATCACACATAAGTTGACTTTTTTGGAAGATGTACAATTCTACAGATATTCACACAACACACCTGCTACCACCGCTGCGACGGGGGGGAGGCGGGACATCCCCCAGCTCAGAACTCCCCGGACGCCCGCTTTGTGGTCCCCCACCTCTGACCCAGGGAAGCCTCGTTTGCTCTGAGGGCGCTGGACAAGTCCCAGGATAGGCATGACCGTGCTGTGTCGGGTCTGGCTCTCCTCGCTCAGCCAGCGCGGCGGAGGCCTGTCCGGGGGGTTTCGGGATCGAGAGCTCATTCCTTCTGTCGCTGAGCGGGATCTCCCACACCACGCACCGCGGCCCGTCCACGCGCCCTCAGAAGGACACTTCCAGGTTGAGCAGTTGTGAACAGGGCTGCCATCAACATGGGCATACAGTTTCTTAATGCAAACCTGTTTGGATTTGTCTTGGAGAAATGCGGAGACGCAGAATTGCCGGGTCATACGCCGGGCACACGATTCCTGTTGTCAGAAGCTGCCGACCCGGCCTCAGACGTGGCTGCGTCACCTGCGCTCCCAGGGGAGTTCCAGGAGCCTCACGGCCGCCATGGCACTTGATACCGTTGGTGTTTGGATTGTTTTTTCAGCTGTTCTCACAGGTAGCATCTCATGTTGCTTCTAATTTGCATTTCCCTCCGATTGTTGAGGAACATCTCACAGGCTGGTTGGTACATGGTCTTGGGCGAAGCTCCCGTCGAAGTCTGTTATCCTTTTTTAAAAACAGCTTTATTGAGATGTCATTTACATGCCATGACAGTCACTCATTTGGAGTGAGTGCTGCAGCAGCTGTGACAGTCACAGAGCTGTGCCACCATCGCCATCATCTAATTTTAGAACGTTTCATCACCCCAAAAAGAAACCTTGTACCACTTGCTAATCAGTCCCCATTCCTCTTCCACTGCCAGCCAAGCCTCGGGAACCGCTGGGCTGCTTTCTGCCTGTTCTGGACGCTTCCTGTGCGCGGGACGGTGCGGTGTGTCACCTCTGCCAACCGGCTGCCTTCCGCTGGCTGTTCTGGGTGTGGCTTCTCCGCATCGCAGCCTCCACCAGGACTTCATTCTTTCTTATTGCCAAACAACACTTTGCTGTTGGGAGGGGCCTTGCCTTGTCCATCATTCGTCAGCTGATGGACATCTGGGTTGTGTCCCCTTTTATGTTTTTCTTGAGACGGAGTCTCGCTCTGTTGCTCAGGCTGGAATGCAGTGGCGTGATCTCAGCTCACTGCAACCTCCACCCACCTCCCAGGTTCAAGTGATTCTCCTGCCTCCGCCTCCCAAGCAGCTGGGATTATCGGCACCCACCACCAGGCCCAGATAATTTTTGTATTTTTAGTAGAGACGGGGTTTTACCACGTTGGCCAGGCCAGTCTGAAACTCCTGACCTCGGGTGATCCGCCCTCCTTGGCATCTCAAAGTGCTGGGATTACTGGCGTGAGCCACTGCACCTGCCTGTTTCCACGTTTTAGCTAATAGGAACAGTGCTCTGTGGGCATACAAGTTTTTTGTGTAGCCACGTTTTCATTTATCCTGGGTAGGTTCTGAGGAGCAAAATCCGGTGGCTAAATTTAACCTTTTGAGGAACTGCCAAAGTGTTTCCCGAAGTGGTCACGCCATTGGACAGCCCCAACGGCTACGCAGCAGGGTTTCCACTCCTCCGGTTCTGTTATTGTGGGTCTCTTTTTAGCTTCTGGCAGGTGTGACCTGCTGTCTCACTGGGGGTTTTATCTGCATTTCCCTAACGACTAACAGTGTGACTCTGTTGCATACCTTTTAGCCATTTGTATGTCTTCTTTGCAGAAATGGCTATTAAAATCCCTGGCCTTTTTTTTTTTTTCTTTTGAGGCAGAGTCTCACTCTGTCCCCCAGGCTAGAGTGCAATGGTGGTCTCCACTCACTGCAACCTCTGCCTCCTGGGTTCAAGCGATTCTCCTGCCGCAGCCTCCTGAGTAGCTGGCATTACAGGTGCATGCCACCACACCTGGCTAATTTTTGCATTTTCAGTAGAGATGGGGTTTCACTATGATGACCAGGTTGATCTTGAACTCCTGACCTCGTGATCCACACACCTCAGCCTCCCAAAGTGCTGGGATTACAGGTGTGAACCTCTGCGTCCAGCCTTTCATTCTTTTCTTTTCTTTTTTTTTTTTTTTTATTGAGATGGAGTCTCGCTCTGTCGTCCAGGCTGGAGTGCAGTGGCACCATCTCACTCACAGCAACCTCTGAGTCCTGGGTTCAAGCGATTCTCCTGCCTCAGCCTCCCGAGTAGCTGGGATTCCAGGCACACACCACCACGCCCGGCTAATTTTTGTATTTTTGGTAGAGACGGGGTTTCACCATGCTGGTAAGTCTGGTTTCTAATTCCTGACGTCAGATGATCTGCCCGCCTCAGCCTCCCGAAGTGCTGGGATTACAGGCATGAGCCGCTGTGCCCGGCCCCTTGGCCCATTTTTAAACCGAATTGTTTACTTTTATTTTTTGCTGTTGAGTCTTGAGAGTGTTTTATGTATTGCGGACACTAGTCCTCTGTCAGATGTGTGATCTGCAAATACTTTCTCCAAGTCTGCAGCTTGTCTTTCTAATCTTTTAACAGGATCACTCACAATACAAGTTTTTTATTTCAGTGAAGCCCAGTTTACCCATTTTTCTTAAATGGATCATGCTTTTAATTTTGGCTACTCAGGTCACAAAGATCATCTCTTGTAGTTTCTTCCAGCTGTTCTATAGTTTACGTTTTACACTTGGATGCATTGTCCCTTTGCAGTTAATCTTTGTATAGTATGTGACATTCAGGTCAAGGCTCTTTATTTTTTTGGCATGTGAATGTCAAATTCTTCCAACACCATTTGTGAAAATATGACACTTTTTTTTTTAATAAGAATTCACTCTGTTGCCCAGGCTGGAGTGCAGTGGCATGATCTCAGCTCACTGCAACCTCCGCCTCCTGGGCTCAAGCGATCCTCCCACCTCAGCCTCCCGAGTAGAAGGCACTATCATAGACACGTGCCATGACGCCCAGCTATTTTTGGTAGAGACAAGTTCTTACCATGTTGCCTCAGCTGATCGCTAAACCCTGAGCTCAAGTGATCCGCCCGCCTCGGCCTCCCAAAGTGCTGGGACTGCAGGCATGAGCCGCTGTGCCCAGCGGAAAAGAATATACTTTATCAAATCACTGCTGTGCCTTTCCCAGAGAACATCTGGTCACATTTGTGTGGCGCTGTCTCTCGACTCTGTCCTTTGATACCGAAGCACATGTCTGTCTCCTCACAAGACCTCACTGTCTCATTCTGGTTTGTTCCGTTATTTTTATTTTTATTTTTATTTTTATTTTTTTTCGAGACGGAGTTTCGCTCTTGCTACCCAGGCTGGAGTGCAATGGCGCGATCTCGGCTCACCGCAACCTCCGCCTCCTGGGTTCAGGCAATTCTCCTGCCTCTGCCTCCTGAGTAGCTGGGATTACAGGCACGCGCCACCATGCCCAGCTAATTTTTGTATTTTTAGTAGAGACGGGGTTTCACCATGTTGACCAGGATGGTCTCGATCTCTGACCTCGTGATCCACCCGCCTCGGCCTCCAAAAGTGCTGGGATTACAGGCTTGAGCCACCGCGCCCGGCCTATTTTTATTTTTCTAAGACATCTTGTTATAACACACTGTCTTGATTAATGTGATTTTATAGCAATTTCTAAAATGAGGTCATGCCTGGGAGCAGTGGCTCACGCCTGTAATCCCAACACTTTTGGAGGCTGAGGCAGGCAGATATCCTGAGGCCAGGAGTTCCAGATCAGCCTGGCCAACATGGTGAAACCCCATCTCTACTAAAGATACAAAAATCAGCTGGGCGTGGCAATGCACGCCTGTCATCCCAGCTACTTGGGAGGCCGAGGCACAAGAATCACTTGAACCCAGGAGGTTGCAGTGAGCCAAGATTGCACAACTGCACTCCAGGCTGGGCAACAGAGTGAGACTCCATCTCAATAAAATAAAATAAAATATAAAATGAAATAAAACTAGGTCTTATATGGAAAAAATAGACTTTTTAACAAATGATGTTGGGAAAACTGCATATCCACCTGCAATATAATGAAGCTGGGCCTTTCTCTCACTCATACATCAACATGAGATCTAATAAAAATGTAGAACTATTCGAAGAAACCATAGGTGTAGGCTGGAGGCAGCGGCTCATGCCTATCATCCCCCAGCAATTTGGGAGTCTGAGGTGGGAGGATCACTCAGGAGTTCAAGACCAGCTTAGGCAAAATAGAGAGACCACGTCTCTACACAAAATTAAGAAAGCCTGGAGTGGTGATGTGCACCTGTAGTCCCAGCTCCCAGGAAGGCTGACATGGAGGAGTCCCTTGGGTGCAGGAGGTCAGGCAACAGGGAGCTGAGAATGTGCAACTGCCCTGCAGCCTGGGCGACAGAGGAAGACCCTGTCTCAAAAAAAAAAAAAAAAAAAAAGTAAATGTTCATGACCTTGGAATGAATTCTTAGATAAGACACTAAAACCACAAGCAACGTAAAAGAAAGTAGGTAACTGGACTTTGCCGAAATTAAAAACTTTTGTGCATCAAAGGACAGTGTCAAGAGGACAACGCAATCTACAGAATGGGGGGAAGTATCTGCAGATCACAGCCGATAAGGCTCCCGCATTCAGCATCTATAAAGACTCCTACGCCTCAACAACACAAAGACAAAAACCCAGCGTGAAACGGGTGAAAGGTCCAAATACACTTATCCAAAGAAGATGCCCAAATGGTCAATCAGTAAATACAAAGATACTCAATATCATTAGTCACTAGGAAAACGCATATCAAAGTCACAGTAAGATGCCACTGCACACTTTCTAAGGCGGCTATAATCAGAGACATGAAAAATACCAAGTGTTGGCAAAAACGTGGAGAGATGGGACACCTCTTCCATTGCTGATAGCAATGTAAAATGTTCCGGCCACTGTGGAAAAGTCTGGCAGTTCCTCAGTAAGTTAGACATTGAATTACCATGTGACCCAGCAATTCCACTCCCAAGTACAGTACAAAAACTTGTACCTGCAATGTTTGCAACGGCACTATTTATAATATCCAAAAGGTGAAAACACTCAAATGTCCATCAATGGATGAATGCATAAATGTGATCTAGCCACCCAAAGGAATATTATTCAGCCATAATAAAAATAAATATGGCCAGGCACGGTGGCTCACGCCTGTAATCCCAACACTTTGGGAGGCCAAGGCGGGTGGATCACCTGAGGTCGAGAGTTTGAGACCTGACCAACATGGAGAAACCCCATCTCCACGAGAAATACAAAATTAGCCAGGTGTGGTGGTGCATGCCTGTAATCCCAGCTACTCGGGAGACTGAGGCAGGGGAATTGCTTGAATCCAGAGGCGGAGGCTGTGGTGAGCTGAGATCGTGCCATTGCACTCCAGCCTGGGCAATGAGAGTTAAACTCCATCTAAAAAAAAAAAATAAACCGGGCCGGGCGCAGTGGCTCCCACCTGTAATCCCAGCACTTTGGGAGGCTGAGGCGGGTGGATCACGAGGTCAAGAGATCAAGATCATCCTGGTCAACATGGTGAAACCCTGTCTCTACTAAAAATACAAAAAATTAGCTGGGCATGGTGGCGCATGCCTGTAATCCCAGCTACTCAGGAGGCAGAGGCAGGAGAATTGCCTGAACCCAGGAGGCGGAGGTTGCGGTGAGCCGAGATCGCGCCATTGCACTCCAGCCTGGGTAACAAGAGCGAAACTCCGTCTCAAAATAAATAAATAAATAAATAAATAAATAAATAAATAAACCTAGAAAGCTGGGCGAAATAAACCAGAAAGAAAAAGGCACAATTTGTATGATTCCATTTGTACGATGAGCTCAGAATAGGTAAATTCACAGAGGTAGAAAGCAAAGTAGTGGTTGCAGGGGCTGGGGCGGGGGACCGGGAAGAGACTGTCTGATGTGTGTGGAGTTTCCTTTTGGGAAGATGAAATGTTTTGGAACCAGACAGAGGTGCTCACGGGTGCCCTGCTCCGGGAGTCTTCCATGATGTTACTGAATTGCATATTTTTAAACCCTCAATTTTATGATATGGGAATTTGACCTCAATAAAAGTAATTGAATAGCATAATTTCTCTATATCATTATTATTATTATTATTATTATGAGATGGAGTCTCACTTTGTTACCCGGGCAGGAGGCCGTGGTGTACTGCCAGCTCACTGCAACCTCCGCCCCTCAGTTTGAAGCGATTCTCCTACCTCGGCCTCCTGAGTAGCTGAGATTACAGGCGCCTGCCATCACGCCTGGCTAATTTATTATTATTATCATTATAATTTTTATTTTGAGACAGTGTCTTGCTGTGTCAAGCGGCTGGAGTGCAATGGCGTGATCTCTGCTTACCACAACCTCCACCTCCTGGGTTCAAGTGATTCTCCTGCCTCGGCCTCCAGAGTAGCTGGGACTACAGGTGTGCGCCACGACACCCAGCTAATTTTTTGTATTTTTAGAAGAAATGAGGTTTCACCGTGTTGGCCAGGCTGGTCTCAAACTCCTGGCCACATGGTCCACCGTGCCCGGCCAATTTATTATTATTATTTTTTTTTTTGGAGACGAAGTCTCACTCTGTCGCCCAGGCTGGAGTGCAATGGCACAGTCTCGGCTCAGTGCACCTCCTGGGTCTAAGTAATTCTCTGGCCTCAGCCTCCTGAGTAGCTGGGATTACAGGTGACCAACAGCATGTCCACTAATCTGTGTATTTTTAGTAGAGACGGTGTTTCGCTGCGTTGGTCAGGCTGGTCTTGAACTCCCGACCTCAGGTGATCCTCCTGACACCGAGCCCGGCCTCATTTGCCACTTAAATGGAGATTTTCCTGGTTCACTTATGCCAGGTAATTTTGGATTTTATCCTAAAGTTCAGGGTTTTATTCTTTTTAGAGATGGGGTCTCTCCCTGTCACCCATGCTGGAGAACAGTGGTGTGATCATAATTCACTGCAGCTTGGAACTCCTGGGCTCAAGTGATCCTCCCGCCTCAGCTTCCTGAGTAGCTGGGACCACGGCGCCTGGCTCTTTGATGAATAAAGACTCCTTGGGTTGTTGCTTGCCTTTGGTTAAATTCCAAAGCACTGAAATGGTCATTTCTGACTTTTGTTCAGATTTATAGGTGCATTTTGGGGAGCGGGTTCGTTGACCTTCTCACCCCTTCACTCTGGAAATCTTTATTTTATTATGCAATTCAATCTTCTGCCCGATACCCGTGTGGAACGCCTGCCTCCGACAGGGCTGGCTCCGCCTCAGCCCCTGGGACCGGGGCGAACCGACGCACCAGCTGCTCCACAGTGCTGTGTAAACACCAAGCAAATGCCCCAGGCCACTGCCAACAGTGAGAAGTGCAGAGATTCAAGCTGAACTTTCACCAAGCGCCTGCCCCGTGCCAGACACTGGTCCAGGCACCTGCAGGAAGCATCTTACCCTTGAGGTCGCCCCAGGAGTGAGCTACGCCATCTCATGGGCAGGGACGCTGAGGAACAGGGAGCCCCGGCCGCTGCCCCCGGCCGTCATCTGGCGAGTCAGGGGCATGGCCCGCCTTCATCAAACATTAGTCAGCCCTTCTATTTTCTATCTTCCTCAGCAGATGGTGACGCCATCTAAGAGGCACCAGCTTTGGCCAGAGAGCTGGGCAGCAGCTGCCACCAGGAGGAAGAGCCTCTGACCCCGAAGGCAATGGGCAGAGCTGGGCCACCAGGACCATGGTGCGAACACACCACTCTCCCTCCAGGGGCCAACTTAGGAGCCCCAGGGGTCCCGCCCTGGCTCCGGCTTTGGCCGAAGTCTCGCCCCGCCCCCAGACACCTGTGGGAGGAGCAGAGTGCGGGTGGCGATGGGTGCCGGAGGCAGAGCAGGGCTGTAAGCGTCCGCATGGGGCCTCCCTTCCCGTCCTCCCCACACGCTGGTTAGGAAGGTGCCACCGCCGGCCCGTCCACGAGGGAGGCCACAGTGTCTAAGGGACGGCAGGCAGCCCTTACGAGTGAGACGGGAAGCATTTCCCTCCTGCCCTGCGGGAAACCTGTGGCTGTCACCATCCTCATCCAGCCCTGCCCCATCCTTTCCATCTGACTGTCCCTACCGATGCCATCACCGCCCTCATGGAGCTGTGCTGTCCTCTCTGCTGACCGACCCCATGGATGCCATCACCGCCCTCGTGCAGCTGTGCTGCCCTCTCCGCTGACTGTCCCATCGATGCTATCCCTGCCAGTGATCACAGCCCGGCAGGCACCAGGGCTGGTCCGGCCTCCCGTCGCCTGCACACAATGCATTTTCCATCCCCTTCTCCTGCAGCCAAAGAGGCTCGGGTGCCATGTCTCTCCTTGCTCTTGCTTCCTGACCCCGCACTCGGCCCTGCAGACCTGGGGCCTCCCACAAGCCCCCAGACACACCAAGGGCACCACTGAACCTTCAGAGCCAGGCGAGAGGGGAGCCGATACTCGCTGAACTCATCCCTCCTGGTGGCGTGGTCCCCTCTGTCTGTGGCCACTGTCATGGGAAAAGCCAGGCTCAGCCACTGGCAAGAGCAGGTGGATGTGGTCCAAGCCCAGGCCACATGGTTCCCAGCAAGAGCCACAGGCAGGGGCCATCAGCAGCCCCTCAGCCAGACGAGGATGTGGGCCAGTGACATCTGCCGCCTCCACTGCACTTCGGAGGGGACAAGAACCAGGGGGCAGCCCCTGAGGGCATCCCGGGGTCCTCACTGAGGCTGGGGGTCCCAGCGGGCCTGGCCGCCCTCTCCCGCCCTGGCCAGGATGCATCGGCCAGCCATGCAGTGTCCCCGAGGCTTGCTGTGCAGACGGACTCACAGAGCCCCACCGTCCTGGCTCAGTAAGTGCAGTTTTTACCTTTTCACTTTAAGGAAAATGAAAATGCCTCCTTTCAGAGTCTCTGCGATTGATGTCAGTTGGTGAGGCTGAGAATGAGGTGGACTGGTCAGGCCAGCCTAGAGGGGGTCAGAAGACCGGCTGTCCAGCAGGGCGTGGTCGGCAGACGGCCCCCCACCCCCCGTCGGCTCTTTCAGGTCAGGGTGGGCCTGGGTCACAGACACCTCACCAGGGTCTCCCGTCCCTGGGTGGCTGCCTCCAGGTCCAAGGAAGGCACCAAGACTGTGCTGGCCATGCCAACGCGGGCCGTCCCAATCCCTGTCCAGCCAGGCCTGGCCCTGCACCCTCCCCATCCCCTTCCCAGGTGCTGGTCCCAGTGCTCACTCTGCACCCAAACTCCATCTCAGTGTCTGCCCCTGAGGACAGACCTGGGACAGCTCTAACAGGACAGAGTCCCTGGCCGGAGGTTACCACAGCGCAGCCTTCCGAGTCCCAGGCCCGGCCTGGCACAGCTAGCCCAGCCCTCGGCTAGACAGGCCGTGTCCTGTGGCCCTGCTCAGCACTGGCCAGGAAGGCAGGTGTTGGCGTCTGGAGCTGGCTGTGGGAGGCTCTGCTGGGCTCAGTGTGAACGGAGCCCTGTCTAACCCAACAGCACCAAACAGCCCCCCACTAACTGCAACGATCTTGAAGCCAGATCAGCAGGTCTCCCAGCCCCCACCCAAGGGAGCTGCAACTCCAACCTGAGAGAGGGGCGCCCTGAGTGCAACCCCAGTCTCACGGCCCCTCCGTAGCCCTAGCCTGCTTCTGGGATGGTGGAGGCTCCTCCATCCTGAGGGCAGGCACAGGTCTGTGTTGGGGTTGGGGGCTCTGTAGCCTCCTGAGGTCCTGGGGGGGGTCTCAGGACCCCAAACTAAGTGGTGAGTCAGCACTGCCTAGCTCCGTTCCCCCCGTTGTCCCCCACCAACAGCTGCCCAGTCCTGAGCCAGCCCAAGAAGGCCGGAGGGAGGGGCAGAGCCTGAGCACCACTAGGGAGCATTTTCTGCAGGGGCCAGACCTGGCTCCAGCCCCTCCACACCCACCCCCTACCGAAGCTCCCGCTGCCCGGAGCCCCTCCCTGCTCTGGTGCTTATTCGGCATTTACCCAAACTTATGTCCTGAACTGCCAAAATGGGACCGCCCCCCTCCCCCCAGCTACCCCATCTCTGCCCACAGGAACTGTACTCGGCCCAGACAAGGCCAAAGGCAGCCCCAGCCTGGCCAGGAGAAGCCCTGGCAGGTCTCCAGATCCCTGCAAGGGCCCTAGGCCGCCCCCTTCTCCAGGGAACTCCCCAAGGCTGGGCCCTGTATGCTCCCCTCAATGGGTCTGCCACAAGAGACCTGACCCGGTGACCCCAGTCCCTTTGCCTACCCTGGGGCAGTGCTGCTCCGAGTCCTGGCCAGGACCCAAGGCTTGGCACCAGCCTTCACCCCAACCAGCTGTACCCCAGCTCAGGTACCACCATGCCCAGATTCAGGATGGGCAGCTCTCAGCCTCAGAGATGGGGTGGCCTGCGACCCAGGCCCCACCCCCACTTCCTGGGCTGCAGATGTCTCTCGGTCTGCTGCCCAGGCTGCTGAGTCAGTTGTGAGGGGCTGTCCAGGGAGTGCCCCTGGCCCACACGGATGCAGAAGGCTGTGGTGGGCCAGCGCTGGGCTGCGGGTCCTTCGGGCTGGCAGTGCAAGCCTCCAGAGACAAGCCTGGGTCTGGTCATAAAGTTCCACCCTCCGAGTGTCAACGCCGCTGACCCATCTGCCTCATCAGTGACCCAGCGGGGGCCGCACCCCTCTCCCAGGGCAGGTCCCCCCACGGCCACCCAGCACCGAGCTCAGACTCCCAGCGGGGGCTCAGGTGGTTCCCTGCCCTCCTGCGCAGACCTCGCTGAACCCGACCCCGCCGCAGCCTCTGCGCTCCGCCCGCCACGGGAAGGCCGTTCCCCTCCGGCTCGCGGCTCCCTGCGCTTGGCCCCGCCACACGCACACAGCGGGTGCTTAACGCGCTCCGAAATGGGCACACAGAACGGGGCGGGGCCCGCGAGCGCCGTCCCACCTGCTCAGGGGCACAAGGGCGCCCCTCCAAGTCTGGGGCCTCCCGGGGTCCCTGCCGAGCTCTGGGCCCCGTCTGAGCGCCCGCGGGGCGGAGTCCGGTGTCGTCGGCCTCGGCCTCCGGAACGACACGGGCACACGGCCGCCCCGCCAGCTCCGGGAGCCCCGAAACGAGCCCACCCGGCCCGACTCCCGGAGCCTCGGACTGCGCCGCGCCGCGGACCCCCGTCTCCGCCGGGAAGACGCCGCCCAGCCGGGCCCCGCCTGTAAAGAAACGGGGTTTCCGTCGGGGTGGCCGCCTTCCCCCGCGAGCCGAGGGAGGGGTGGGGGCGGTGTTTGGGGTGCGGGGGGGGAGGAGTTTGCGCGGGGCGGGGCGGGGCGGGGCGGGGCGGGGCGGAACGCCGTTCTACCTGGGGAGGGAAGACGCGCCCCTCCTGATGGACAGCAGGCGCGGCGGGCCGTCCCCAGGGCTCCTGCCGGGAGCGCCCTGGGTCCCCCAAACATGCGCTCTCTGCGCAGCGGGGCCCAGCCCCAGCCTCCAGAGACAGGAGACTCGCCCTAAGCGGCAGCCTTGACCCTCAACCCCGAAACCCGCCTCCCTCCGGTCTGCGCCCCGCCGCCCGCCCACCCTTTCACCGCCCCCTGCAGGCGGCCGGAGCGGCCTGGGGCTGGGAACCTGGGCGCAGGGTCCAGAGGCGCCACAGCTGCGAGCGGGGCTCCGGAGGGATCCGGGATCCTCTGGCTGCGAAGTCCCCGGAGGCCGGCCCGGAGGGATCCGCGCCCGCAGCACCTGGGGGACCGCCCGGCGCTCCCGCCGCCTCCGCTGGGGCTGGAGAGGACGGGACGGGCTGGGCCAGGCTGGGCTCGGAGCAGGGCCAGGGCCGGGGAGGAGCGGCGGCTGGAGGGGACGGACCGGACGGGCCAGGCTGGGCTCCGAGACCGGCCAGGGCCGGCGGATGGGGCGGCGGGAGGGAGGGGGGAAGGGCGGGGCTCTAGGGCCCGGGGCGGGGAGGGGGCGGGGCTCTGGGACGGGGAGGGGGAGGGGCTCTAGGACCCGGGGGGAGGGGAGGGGCTCCAGGGGATGGGCGGGGGAAGGGGGCGGGGCTCCAGGACCGGGGGCGGGGGAGGGGCGGGGCTCTGAGACCGGGGCGGGGGGAGGGGGCGGGGCTCTGGGACCGGGGTGGGGGAAGGGGCGGGGCTCTAGGACCCAAGGCGGGGAGGGGGCGGGGCTCTGGGACCGGGGTGGGGGAAGGGGCGGGGCTCTAGGACCCAAGGCGGGGAGGGGGCGGGGCTCTGGGACCGGGGCGGGGCGGGGAAGGGCGGGGCCTGAACCCGGGGCGGGGAGGGGGCGGGGCTCTGGGACTCGGGGCGGAGTCTTTTAACCCCTGCTTGTCAGGCGCGTCGCTCGCGTGCCGACACCACCGGGCTTTGCGTGGGAAACGGGGCCGGTTTGTTTCGCGCTGGGTGTAAGCGGGCCAAGCCCAAAGGAGTTAGGCAAAGCGGGTAGGAAAGGGGGCTGGTCATATAGGTTGGGGCGACCGGTCAGCTAAAGGTGGTAATGTGTCTTGGGGAGAGGAAGGGCGTCACGGGCTGCATGGTCACTTGGGAAGCCCAGTGTGCAGGGGGAAATCCGCAAGGCCGAGCAGGAACGGTGGTTGCGGGTCGCAGGGGGAGAGCCATTAGTTGAGACAGGAGCAAGTTGTTTCACTTCTCTGTGTGGCCACCTGGTTACTTCAGACTTTCTGGCTCCTGGGGACCGGCCGGAGTTGTACGTGCGGGTCACCAAGGCTGTGATGGCCGGGCTCGGACCTGGAGGCCTGGCACGGCAGACCCAGGCCCGGCCGGGCCGTCCCAGACGAAAGCCACCGCAGGGCTGGGTTCAGCGGAAGCCGCAAGGCGACGACACTCGGACCGAGGAAGAAGCTGGGGACGCGGCTTCGCCGGGGATCGGGGCGGAGCGAGTGGGCACGGGAGCGGGGCCGAGACGGGCTGGGCGGGGCCGAGCGGGGCTGGGCGGGGCCCGGGGCGGGGCCGAGCGGGGTTGGGCGGGGCCCGGGGCGGGGCCGAGCGGGGCGGGGGGTGGGGGCGGGGCCGAGCGGGGTTGGGCGGGGCACGGGGCGGGGCCGAGCGGGGCGGGGGGCGGAGCGGGGCGGGGGCGGGGCCGAGCGGGGCTGGGGAGGAGCCGGCGCGCCCAGCCCCCCGTGACGCGCCCGGACCCCGCGCATAAAAGTGGGCGCGTCCGCGCCTGCGCACCCCGCGCGCGCCCGTCTCGGTCGTGGAGCGGCCTCCCGCGGTCTCCTCTGCAAATGGGCTCCGTGGCCTAGCGCCCCCGTCCCCGCCTCCCGTGATCGTGCGCCGAGGCCCGGAGGGGTCGCCGCCCAGGTGAGGGTCCGCGGGGCGCGCGGATGGGACGAGCAGGCCGGGGGTGCGCGGGGCGGGCCGGGCCGGGGGCTCCCCCTCTCCCCTCCTCTCCGGTCGTCTCCGCCTGGCGCGCGCTGGGCGCGGGGTCCCGGGCGGGCCGCTCTCGGGCCGGGCGGGTCGGGACGACGCGCGCCGGGTTCCTGGAGGCCGCGCGCACAAAGCGCCTTTGTTCCTCCGGCGCGGCCGGTTCGGGCTGGTTGGAGCCGCCCGCGCCCCGCGCGGCGAAGGCGGTCCCGGGAGCTGGGGCGCCCCGCCCGCCTCGGTAACTAGCCGCGCGCGGCGGCTCCACCCGCCCGGGAGCGCCTTCCCTAGCGAGGCCCGCTGACCCGAGGGGCCCCTCGACCCTGCGCAGGTCCCACCAGCCCGCAAGCCAGAGCATGGCGGCCATCCCCTCCAGCGGCTCGCTCGTGGCCACCCACGACTACTACCGGCGTGAGTAGCCCCTGCCCCCCACCACGCAGACGCCCTGCTCGCTCCGCGCCCCACGCGCCGCCTGCAGGACCCCTAAGGGCCGGTGGGCTGGGGGTCCCCGCGCCCCGCGCTGCTGACGGGGCCTCTCCTCTCCAGGCCGCCTGGGTTCCACTTCCAGCAACAGTTCCTGCGGTAGTACCGAGAGCCCCGCGGAAGCCATTCCCCACCCCCCGGGTGAGTGCGGGGCCGCCCCCTCTTCCCGGCCCCACCAGAAGCTGGCACCGTCATGACCCTGCTTCGCTTCTCAGGTATCCCCAAGGCTGATCCGGGGCACTGGTGGGCCAGCTTCTTTTTCGGGAAGTCCACCCTCCCGTTCATGGCCACGGTACTGGAGTCTGCAGAGCACCCGGAACCCCCCCAGGCCTCCCGCAGCGTGACCACCCGTGGCCTGGCTCAGGACGCGCTGAGGAAGCAGCCCGGTGGTCAGCCCAGCACAGCCAGCACTGGGCCGCCGTCCTGACCTGAGCGATGACCACCAGCTCCAGGCCTGCGGAGGCGCTAGGCCACCAGAGCCCCTCCCGCCCCGCAAACCCCCACGCCCCCCAACCCCCCTCCCCCGTAGATTAGGCGGCTGCAGCTGGCAGACCTCCACATCCACACAGCAGACACCAAAAAGGAGTGAGGGCCCGGCTCTCCACCGCCCGGCAGCTTTCCTGACACCCAGAACTGTGCACCTGGCACCAAGCGGAAAATAAATTCCAAGCAGCCGCAGCCCCGATGGTGTGTGCCTGACCTGTGTGGCCCAGCTTCCGTCTGAGTGTGAGAAATGGCCGAACCCTCCCAACCTCACTTCCTGTTGGGGGCTGGCCTGGCTCCCTGGCCTTCCTGGGCCTGGTCCCGCTGTGAGGCTGCCGCTGGGGCTGAGAAGGGTGGGGTTCCCTGCTGCTTCCGGGGAGCCTTGGGCAGCAGGCAGTCCTGGAGCTGGGCAAGCAGGCCTCAGAGCAGCCACCTTGAGCATGGGAGGGCTGGTCCTCGGAGGGATTGGGGCCCCTTACCCGAAGAGCCGCCGGGCAGTCAGCCTCTGGCTGTGAGCCGGGAAGCTCCCACCTAAGGGACCTGTGCGTGCTGGCAGGCCGCCTCCCAGCGGGTTTGGGCACCTTCAGGGCTGTCTCCCAAGGGCCTCCCATAGGGGTGTTGCCCAAGACAGGCTGAAGGGTAGGGGCCGCAGGCACTCTGCAGGGGTCCTCCTGCCACAGGTAGCCCGGCTTAAAGGTCAGAGGGCGCAGGAATTGAGGGGGTGGGCTGTATCATCTAGGCAGGCACATGCTGAACCTGCCTGGAGCCAGGGGGGCGGGCGGGGGGTGGTCTGCACACAGGAGCGAATGGGCTGTGAGCTCAGTAGACTCCTTCATAACCAAGGCAGGCAGTGTCCCTACACCTCCAGGGGACTGCAGGGAGTGACTCAGGTCTGTTGAGAGGCATAGTGAGGGGTGGGAGTCAGTGAGATGGCTGGAGACTTGGTGTGTGGCGGGGGACATGGCGAGGGGAGAGGCCTCCCTAGGATGGGGTTCAGTGGGGAGGGGAGGGGCTCGGTGGGTGCTCCTTGCCTGGTACCCTGCCCCCCTGCACTATAAATAGCTGCACCAGTTGGTGGGAAGGCATCTGGCTTGTGGCTTCTGATGGCCGAGACTTTGTCCTGCCCAAAGGGTGGGGGCAGCCTCATCCAGGCCGGCTTCAGTGCTGAGCTGGGTGGGGGAGCCTCCTGAGGAGTGGGAGGCTGCTCCCAAGGGCAGCTGAGCCTCCTGCAGTCTTTTCCATGTCTGGACGAGGCTCCCAGAGTCCCCCGGGGGCAGCTGCTGATGACCATGGTGGGACAGCCCACAGAGACCCCTCTCCACACACACACAGCTGTGAGGATGTAGGAGTCGGTGTTAAAGGGAGAGCCCAGCCACACTCAGGTCCCCACCACACGTGGCCCGGGGGGCTCTGCCCTTGTCTCAGCTGAGCTGGGGGGCTTGGAGCTGTCCTGGCTTTTGGGGTCAGTGGGATAGCGTCACTGCCCAAGAACTGGTGTCTCGGACAGAGCAGCTGGCAGGAGGAAGCAGCTGAGCCCTGGGCTGCCCAGGGCATCGTCATCCCGTTTCAGGTCAGGGGGCTCCTTGGCTGGAGGACCTCACGACCCCGGGAGTGACCATGGCCCACTATTGGGAGCTGCACCTTCATCAGATTCTCTGTAGTGGGGAGAAGTCTTATCTTTTCCTCACCTGTCACAAGATTCATGGCTGAGACCCTTGAACAAGACAGATTGGGCCAAGCGAGGTGGCTCGTACCTGTAACCCCAACACTGGGAGGCTGAGGCGGGTGGATCACTTGAGGCCAGGAGTTCAAGACCAGTGTGGCCAGCACAGCGACCAAAACCCTGTTTCTACTAAAAAATACAAAACTTAGCTGGACATGATGGTGCATGCCTGTAGTTCCAGTTACTGGGGAGGCTGAGATGGGAGGATCCCACCTGGGAATCTTGGGAATTGAGCCTGGGAAGCGCTGATAACCCCCTTCTGGGCACTGAGGAAGGAGGACTGAGCAGCCCCCCCGGCACACTTAGTGCCTGAAGAGTAACTCACTGCTCATCTATTTCCTTTTACATCGTCACGTCCTAGTTTGTAGTCAGAGGATGTCAAGAGCAGACAGTGCAGGCACAAGCTAGGGAAAAACAGCCGCATCAGGACAGGAACCTGTGGCCCAGGCGACAGTGCCCCTGCTGAGAGGGCATGCACTACGTGGCAGGCCGGCCCAGGCGGCAGCGTTCAGTGTCGTAAAGATACCCACTGTACGGCAGGCTTGGAGCAAGAGTCACTCCTGAAAGGGAGTTGCAGTGTCTTGTGTCCAGTTCTGGAAAGCTGGCCTCTGGCCGGCAATCCCACGAGCGTCCGAGGGCTAAAATCCCCTCCGGTACAATCGCATAATTGCGCCTCGGTGGCTGTATGTGCTGTCAGCCGTGCTAACTGTGGAAAAGCCTCGAAGGGCCGGCCCCTAGGTAAGAAGTGTTGCACACTGCACCCTCCACGCTGCACACAGCCCGTCTCCTGGCCTTGGTGACCTAACCGGGATGGGCCCCTTGCTTGTTGCTCACGTGATTGTCTTGACCCTATCACCATTCTTCAGAGGAGCTCAATCCCCTTCCCCCTGACCTGTACCCAGTAAACACAGACGCACGTGGATGGTCGGGGTCTCGCCTGTGTCCGCTTCTAAGTGGCGTTGGCCCCTGGCCCAGCTGCTCTTACCCAGTCTCTTGGTGTGCTGTTTCCTTATTTCTAGGATCCAGCGCCTCAGCACGGTGAGAGGGGACACCCCCTGACCCTCATAGGGCTGAACCCCACAGGCACAACACAGTGGGAGTTCCTCTCCACTAAAATAGAAATGAATTCGCCAGGTGTGCATCACGTGCCTGTAGTCCCGGCTACTCTGGAGGGCTGGAGGCTCGCTTCAGCGCAGACAGTCAAGGTGGCAGGGAACCCTGATGGGGCCGCCACTCCAGCCTGGGCAACAGGGCGAGATCCTGTTGAAAAACAAAAGCCAAGAAAGAACCCGTGTGGTTAGTCACTGTTCTTCCACTTACGTAAATAACCAGGCCAGGTTTAATGAGCCCAAACTGATTCTGCAGACAAATCAATCTTTTATTATCTTTGATAGAAATGTGTTAATTTGCAGCCTGGCACGGTGGCTCACACCTATAATCCCAGCACTTTGGGAGGCCGAGGCAGGTGGATCACCTGAGGTCAGGAGTTCCAGACCAGCCTGGCCAACATGATGAAATCCCATCTCTACTAAAAATACAAAAATTGCCGGGCGCGGTGACTCAAGCCTGTAGTCCCAGCACTTTGGGAGGCCGAGGCGGGTGGATCACGAGGTCAAGAGATCGAGACCATCCTGGTCAACATGGTGAAACCCCGTCTCTACTAAAAATACAAAAAACTAGCTGGGCGTGGTGGCACGTGCCTGTAATCCCAGCTACTCAGGAGGCTGAGGCAGGAGAATTGCCTGAACCCAGGAGGCGGAGGTTGCAGTGAGCCAAGATCGCGCCATTGCACTCCAGCCTGGGTAACAAGAGCGAAACTCCGTCTCAAAAAAAAAAAAAAAAAAAATACAAAAATTAGCTGGGCGTGGTGGCACACCCCTGTAGTCCCAGCACTCGGGAGACTGAGGCAGGAGAATCACTTGAATCCAGGAGGCAGAGGTTGCAGTGGGCTGAGATCGTGCCACTGCACTCCAGCCTGGGTGACAGTGTGAGATATATCTCAGAAAAGAAAAGAAAAGAAATGTGTTGACTGTAGAGAGTAAAATTATGCTTCAAAATAAAACGACAGTGCCCCCAATATTCGATTCTAGCCCGGTTCACAGTCTGGAGGTTTTGCCACCTACCTGTGACCCAGACTGGGTCCTGAACACGTTTCCTCCGATACCTGCCTACAGGTCATGACACCAAGATTTCCAGTTTTCCTCCCACCCTTCCTCACGGAATCACTGAAGATTAAAACCGCTCTTTTCCTGAAGCCCTGTAAGCTGAAGCTGCCCTACTTGATACAGACTTCAGAGAAATCTCCTCAGCAACTCTTGTACAGACAGCTTTCGTGCCCACGCTGGGCACAGGAGCTCATGCCTGCAATCCCAGACTGTGGAAAGCCAAGGCAGGAGAACTGCTAGAGCCCAGGAGTTCAAGACCAGCCTGGGCAACATAGCAAGACCCTGAATCTACAAAAAAAAAATTTTTTTTTAATTAACCATGTGTGGCGCATTCCTGTAGTCCCAGCTGTTTGGGAGGGTGAAGCAGCAGGATCACTGGAACCTGGAAATTCGAAAATTCAAGGCCGCAATGAAGTGTGTTCACATCATGGCACTCCAGCCTGGGGGGGCAGAGCAAGACCCTTAAAAAAAAAAAAAAAAAAAAAAAGCATTTTCTTAAATCTGGAAAACAAAGTATTAAGGAACTGCAATGCTTCAGACAAAAGTCATTATCCTCATGGGTTCATTCATTCCCGTATCATTAATTCTTGCTCTGGTTGATCCTGGATAGCACCTTCATGGGCCTGCCAGGCTCCTCATTCAAGTTCTGGAAATTCTTACCCAATCCAAGGGTATGATCTTAACCAGAAACCTGTCTCACTGAAGGAGGAACCGTTCGGAACCAGCTGACTGCAAAGCTCTCAGAAACAAATCAAAGTGAGACAATCACTGTGAATGATCAAAGACTCAGGGAAGCCCGGGCGATGGCTCTGACGAGAGTTTCTTACGTGAATGACACAGTAGGCCGGGAAACTGGGTTATTTCTGTGGCATGCAGCACTTTCCTATAATAACCAAAATTATGACTGATAACATTGTACCAGATTTCTAGGAATAACATATGAGACAGAATATATATCATAGGATACTAGATCAGATTTCTGGGGATTTTATATCATTTCTGCAGTACTCATCTCAAAAACAAGCCTATGGATACAAGCCCTAGGAGACTCAGTGGCTCATTATTTGACAAGTTTTCCATCTAATGTAGCATATCAAACATTGGAAATAGATGCTCGGTGCCACAAAGAAAAATTAGCACTGAGTACAACGAATAAAGGAACCACACACATTTATCCCTGACGCGCTGGGGTCGTCCTTACTGCTGTGTCTGATCTCCGTTGGCTGGAGCCAGACCTCACAATCTAAACTAAAACCCGAGTGGCTGACAACTTAAAACTTTTCTAAACAGGTAAAAGCCATGGAGAGCTGGGACACACCTGTGAGCACGTCCGGCACAGATATCCCGGTTAAAGTACAAGGACACAGAATGTACCACCTGCCTGCAAGCATGGCGTGTCTGACAGCTACAGAGGATCGGGCTTCACAAAGTTATTAGCACACTTGTTTGAAAAGGAACTTTTCTACTTCCCACATCGAATAAGCCTGATTAGTTTGACATCTCTCTTTTACAAGGCAGAAGACAAATCCTTTGGAGAATTCCTAGTTCCTTTCTAGAAACTCCCCAAGTTATGTTCCAAGGCTCACTGCAGCCTTGAACCCCCAGGGTCAGGTGATCCTCACCCCCCAGCCTCCCAAGTAGCTGGGACTACAGACTCACACCATCATGCCCGGCTGTGTTTTTTATTTTTCATTTTTATAGTGACGGGGTCTCACTTTGTTGTCCAGGCTGATCTCAAACTCCTGGCTTCAAGTGATCCTCCCACCTCAGCCTCCCAAAGTATGGGGATTACAGGAGTGAGCCACCGTGCCTGGCCTAGAAACACTTTAGAATTTGACTCTAGGGAGTTGTCAAAATGTCAAAAGGTTTTGAAACACTTGATTAAATAAGATCTTGGCTATCTAATCAAAGAGGCAACGAAATAAAAGCAAGCCCAGAGGGTTCCACAGTTACGAACCAGACTTTGCTGCTGTTGTGTTGAGAAGACTCAATTTTCTCAAGTGACCAGAGACCCAGTAAGACAAACACACAGCACAAGAAATCACCTTAAAATTATCGTAAAACACAATATCGTTGTTTCTTAGCCCAATTATTTAAAAGTTAAGCTTTTCATAATACCAAATTCTGGTTTTGCATCAGGGCACTTTTTCTAATAAAGCTAATGTTTAAGAAGAACTCTGTGAATAACCCCCGCCAATCTTAGCTTTGACTACACAAGGTGAGATTCACTTTCAAGGATTCCTTTTCCACTAAACCTTTACAAGTTTTTTCTTAATGTCTCCATCCGCTTTTCACTTTCCTCCCACATCTTCTGTATCTCATTCCGGAAGAACCAGTCATTCAGCTTCAGTAGAAAACTGCCAAATCCATTTCCCTCAACAGAGAACACACCCTTCATCTCATAACTTTTCTTACCAAAAACATTTTTGTTTTTCTTGTAAAGTTTGTGTATTAGTCCATTTCCACGCTGCTGATAAAGACATACTTGAGACTGGGCAATTTACAAAGAAAGAGGATTTTTTGGTTGGGTTTGGTTCTGTTTTTTAGATGGAGTCTCGCTCTGTCACCCAGGCTGGAGTGCAGTGGCACGATCTCCGCTCACCGCAACCTCCGCCTCCTGGGTTCAAGCAATTTGCTGCCTCAGCCTCCCAAGTAACTGGGACTACAGGTGCCCGATACCACACCCAGCTAATTTTTATGTTTTTAGTAGAGATGGTATTTTACCATCTTGGCCAGGCTGGTCTTGAACTCCTGACCTCATGATCTACCCACTTTGGCTTCCCAAAGTGCTGGGATTACAGGTGTGAGCCACCACGCCCAGCTCAATCTTTTCTATTTTCATATTATTTTATTATTTTACTGTGTTCACGGCATATACATTAGGCCTGTCTTTTAAAAATCTTCTATGACAATGAAAATTTGAAGAATGCAAACTGGTTGTTTTGTAGACCGGCCCCGCACTGAGCTTTTCCGGCGCTTCTGCGTGAACAGACGGGCACGGGAGCCAGGCATCCTTCCCAGAGCACGGGACGCTGGCCGCCCACCAGCGGCAATGGTACTTTTGATCCGCTAGTTAAACCGCCACCCACAACTTTCTAGCAGCAAAGTTACCACTATTCCCTTTGTAATTGATAAGTAGGCCAGGTGCGGTGGCTCATGCCTGTAGCCTGTAGTTCTAGCTACTCAGGAGGCTGAGGGAGGAGGATTGCTTGAGCCCAGGAGTTGGAGGGTTGAGGTTGCAGGCATGAGCACACCAGTGCACTTAAACCCGGGCAGAAGAGCCAGACCCTGTCTCACATGTATCCACAGACTCTCGTCACCCTGTTGTGCTGTCAAACACTAGCTCTCATTCCTTCTCCCTCTGTGTATGAGACAACCCTCGCCTTAAAGAACTGAAGTACAATTGGATTGTTTGTAACATAAAGAGAGGATGGGCCTGCATTTACCTTGATGCGATTATTACACATCGTATGACTGTGTGGATGTGTCTCATGTACCCAACAAATAGATACACCTACTATGTACCCATGAAAACTAAATTTAAATTTAAAAAAAAGAAATGGCCCGGCGCTGGATAGCTATAACTTAACTTAGAATAACTTTCATTTACTTCTTTCTTTTTATTTTACTTTGAGACGGGGTCGAGCTCTGTTGCCCGAGCTGGAGCGCCGTGGTGTGATAACCACAGCTTCACTCTCCCAGGCTCAAGCCATCCCCTCACTTCGGCCTCCCGAGTAGCTGGGACCAAGGTAGGTGCCGCCCACACCAGCTAATTTTTCATTTCCTTTTTTTTTTTTTTAAGAGATGGAATCTCTGGGTCCCCTTATGTTGCCCAGGCTGGTCTCAAACTCTTGGGCTCAAGCAATCCTCCTGCCTTGGCCTCCTAAAGTATCAACTAACTTTTAAGTTTGCAGATTACCAAAAAGGTTTGGGAAACTGTTTTTAAGTAGACATAATTTATAAAACAATTATTGTTTAAAAGTTCATTTATACCAGGCATGGTGGCTCATGCCTGTGACCCCAACACTTTGGGAGTCAAGGATAGGAGGATCACTTGAGCCGAGGAGTGGGAGGCTGCAGTGAGCTAGGACCAGACCACTGCACTCGAGCTGAGCCTGGGGGGTGGAGCCAGACTCTGTCTCTAAAAAGTAAAAATTAAACATTTTAGTTTAGGCTGGACGCAATGACTCACACCTGTAATCCCGGTACTTTGGGAGGCCAAGACAGGCAAATCACCTGAGGTCAGGAGTTCAAGACCAGCCTGGCCAACATGGCAAAACTTTGTCTCTACTAAAACATTAAAATTAGCTGGGTGTGGTAGCAGGTGCCTGTAATCCCAGCTACTCAGGAGGCTGAGGCAGGAGAATCACTTGAACCCAGGAGGTGGAGGTTGCAGCGAGCCGAGATCACATCACTATACTCCACCCTGAGTGACAGAGCAAGACTCCCTCTCAAAAAAAAAAAAAAAAAAAAAAAAAATTAGAAATGTATTTATAAACTCTTACAGCATTCATATTCACCTAATTCACTTGCTCATAACAATTGTCCTTGAACTGCTCATGAAAATTTCATGAGACATTAAGCAAAACTATCCATCATTATAAATTATTTTTCTTGGGTGACTGCAAATGTCAAAAACATCACAGAAGCAAAGAAACTAAAAAGATAGGCTGGGCATGGTGGCTCACACCTGTAATCCCAGCACTTTGGGAGGCCAAGGCTGGCGGATCACAAGGTCAGGAGTTCGAGACCAGCCTGGTCAACATGGTGAGGCACCCCCCCCACCCCACCGTCACTGCCTTCTCTACAACAAATACAAAAAGTAGTCAGGTGTGGTGACACGTGCCTGTAATCCCAGCTACTTGGGAGGCTGAGGCAGGAGAATCTCTTGAACCAGGAAGGTAGAGGTTGCAGTGAGCCGAGATCACATCACTGCACTCCAGTGTGGGCGACAGAGCAAGATTCTGTCTCAAAAAAAAAAAAAAGAAAGAAACCAACTAAGAAGATAAACATGGTAATCTCTCTCCTCTCTCCCCTCTGCTGCTCCTCTTCCCTGTCTTCCTTCCACAGCTAACCTGCATCAGCAATTCCTTCTTACTGTGCATTCTGCTCTCCGTTTGGATTTACAGTTTCATGATCTTAAAGATTTAGTGGATATAATATAAACTTGTTTTGCTACTAAACCCAGACCAAAAAAAATTTACATCTGGATTGTCTTTAATGCTCAGAATTCTGAAGCCGTTCATTTTTTAATTTTATCAACATTTTTAAAACTAGTTTTATTTACCAAAGATTATCCCAGGTCACATAAACTTATTTTAAAAATTTGGCTTAGTTTCTATATTTCTCAGATTTTTAGGAATATTTTGTTTACATAAGTCCTTGTTTATCTCTAAGCCAATCTGAATTTAACTTTTTAAAGACATTTTATAATTTGGTAATACCATCTGAGGATAGGAAGCCATCCTGACGATATAATACAAAAACATATACACATAAAGGACACATGAGCAGATACAAACAGATCTCACAGCTGTTGTTTTAGAACTTTTATTCTCCACTCAGTAAAACACAGGTGTCTCTTCAGCGTTTTTTATTTTTTGAGACAGGCTCTCACTCTGCTGTCCAGGCTGGAGCGCGGTGGTGTCATCACAGCTCAGTGCGGCCTCGACCTCCTGCCTCAGCCTCAGGAGGAGCCGGGACCACGGCTGGTAAAGATGAGGCCGGTCTTGTCGCCCAGGCTGATCTTTCCTCATGTTTCTCCCCAAGGTGTGTTTCTTTTCTTTCTTTTTAAGGGACGGGGTTTCACCATATTGGTCAGGCTGGTCTCGAACTCCTGACCTCATGTGATCCGCCCGCCTCAGCCTCCCGAAGTGCTGGGAGGACAGGCGTGAGCCACCGCGCCCGGCTCCGAGCTGTGTTTCTAGCCAAAACGGGACGAGTTCCGACGCCTCACCCAGAGGACGAACGCCTTTGACTCCTGCTTGCGGAAGAGACTTTTAAACTCTTTTATTTGCCCCATTTTCAAAACGGTTTTCCTTTTCTCTCCCCCTGAGGACAATCATCGCCTTGAAACTTGTATTTTCAAACAGATGACTCGGGTGTCAGCAGAGACGAGGTGGCAACTCCACGTCCCGGGGGCAGAGAAGCAGCGCTTCGAAGGCGTCTGAGCACGTGCCTGCCCGAGGTCAGAGGTCAGCCTTCGGAGGCCGCGGACTCACAGCCGGGACTCCGCTTCCGGGAGCCCGTTTCCGGGAGCCCGTTTCCGGAACTCCGTTTCGGGGACTCCGCTTCCGGGAGCCCGTTTCCGGGAGCCCGTTTCCGGAACTCCGTTTCGGGGACTCCGTTTCGGGAGCCCGTTTCCGGCCGGGGGGAGCCCCAGGCGCCGCCGTCCCGCTCAGCGTTCCCAGCCCCGGCAGTTGCGCTGCGGACCGAGAGCCCCTCCGGAGCGGGACGGCCTGGAGTCCCCGTGCCCGGGGCTGGCGCGGGCAGGAGGGTCCGGTGCGGCGGGCGCGGGGGCAGGAGCGAGGCCTCGCGGGGCCGACAAAGGCGGGAGGCGCGGCCGTCGGAAGGTCCCGCGGGGAGCAGGCCGGGCTTGGGGAGCCGACGCCCGCGGACCGCGGGGAGAGCCTTCCGGACCGAGACTCCCGCGGAGGAGCCGCAGAGGCCCGGCCGCCGCAACCCCCGCCCCGGGAGGAGGCTTCCGCCCAGAAGCCCACAGCTGCCGGGGCAGCCTCGTGAGACCCCGTCTCTGTGTTAGAAGAGCGTGAGGCCTTCAGCGACGAGGCTGGCCGCGGTGGCCCACGCCTGAGTTCCGGCTTTGGGAGGCCGAGGCGGGTGGATCATTGGAGGTCAGGAGTTGGAGACCAGCCTGGCCAACGTGGTGAGAAACCCCGTCTCTACTAAACATACAAAAATCAGCCAGGCCTGGTGGTGGGCACCTGTCATCCCAGCTGCTGGGGAGGCTGAGGCAGGAGGATCGCTTGAACTCTGGAGGCGGAGGCTGCCGTGAGCCGAGGTCACACGACTGCACTCCGGCCGGGGCGACACACCGAGACCGCGTCTCCAAACACACAAACAAGCGATGATGGCATGCGTGTCCGGCTGTCGGTTTCTCGTCAAGCCAACTTTTGACCAGAAAACTCAAAAAAAAAATCCTTGCAAATATCCTCTTACCACATTTCTGCTGGAACACGGTAAAAATTCTTCTTGGCAGTATTGAACTTTTTTGTTCTTATCTTAAACCAAAAAGACTTTCAAGTGACTCAGAACCAAAACCAATAAGCTTTTTATGACTTAACCATGGATGAAAGAGACTCCTTCAAAAGCGGGTGCAAAGGAGGCAGCCCCCCAGCCCGGAACCACCCCACAGACAGCAGAGAAAGGCCTTTGTCAGCACAAGAGCGAGGGGGCTGTCCAGCACTGACCCAGTGGCAGAGCAGGTGGCAAAAGCCCTTGTGGGCGGGAAACCTCTCTTTACAAACCCCCTAGGAGCTGGCACGTCCGGCAGTGATGCTCAGGCTGGCGGAGGCCAGGGAGAGCGTTCTCACCCTTCGTAAAGCCGGGCTCTCAGAACATGAGCCCAACAGGAGAAGAGCAGCTGCCCTGGGAGGAAAGGATCCATGTGTATCAAAACCAAATTTACACGAGAGTCACAACCCACAGGAATGCCTTCCTCCTGCCACGCTGAACTGGGAAAAGCAGGACAAGAGTGTTTGCCTCCCACCCTCAACTGGGCACTGCAGACAGACACCCAGAGAGCGGCTGCGGTCAGAATCCCCTCTGACCTCCGCTGGCTTCAGGTCAGTCTCCGGCATCTCATCTGTGGGCTCGGAGCAGGCTGCCTGTCGGCAGCTGAGACCCAAGGCACACGCGACAGGTTAAGGAGAGAATCACACCCGTGTACAGGACACACATTCCACGCCTCACAGGACAGGTTAACGAGAGCAGCACGCTCGTGGACAGGACGCAGGCACTGCTCATCTGCGAAGCTTTCCTGCACCCATCACCTCAGTAACCCCTAGGGCAGCGTGTGGGCCTTGACCCCAGGTCCAGGGCAGTGGCCCAGGCCCCTCCTCGGCAGGACCTGGCCGTGCCCTCCACAGCAGCTCAGGTGGGGTTCTCATAGCTCGTGAAGCTGGAGAGCCTCTCCCGAAGGGCCTTGAAGCAGGGTCTCTGCTCAGGGTCCCTGCACCAGCAGGTCAGCATCAGCTTGCCCACACTGGGCGGGCACGCCGGGGGGCAGGGCATTCGGTAGCCGGCATCCACCCTCAGGAAGGCCTCATGGTTGGACATGCCTGCAGCCGACAGGAATGAGAAGAGCTGGGGCCAAGCTGCCCATCCTTCCCGAGGATCCGCACCAGCCACCCCCTGCCCCTCCCTGGAACGCTGCCTGCTGCTAACACCTCCCGCCAGATGGGGCTCCATCGGGCAGCTCCAGGCTCCGGCCTGGGTGCTTCGAGAACGGTGCAGGTGTGGAGCTCAGGCACCGGCCTATGGCAGAGGCCCCTGCAGCCCTCATGGGAAGCCCCTCCCACCGTCCCTGTGGCCGCCCAGGACCGTCCCCACTCTCCCCCAACACCCAGGCAGGGGCACTGGAGGCAGTACCTGGGTAGGGCACCTGGCCCCTGCTGAAAATCTCATGCAGGAGAATCCCGAAGGACCAGACGTCAGACTTGCTGGAGTAAAGGCCTCGGGAGAGCGCTTCGGGGGCCGTCCACTTGTAGGGGACGTTGTGGTTGTGGGACAGGTACACGTCCTCCTGCGACCAGGCCGGCACTGAGTGGGCCTCGGGGGCCACCTCTGCCCTGCCCCCATGACACGGACGCGCACAGCGGCCACACTGCAGTGGGACCGTGATGACCCCGCTGTCGGACCCACGCACGGGGCATCGGCCGCTGTGGCTAAGCTCGCGCTGGGGCCTGAGCGCCTTCAGGAGCCCCTGGGATTCCAGGTGCTTGGGGATGGGAGGGCACAGGAACCGGAAGGCTCCTGGGCTGGGCCAGTGAACGAGGCACGTGAACAAGGCAGCGGCTGCATAGTGGGCCCAGCTGTGTGCTCCTTTGGGAATGGGGACGCCCCCCAGCTTGCTGCGGCTTCCCGCCTCCCTGCTCAGCCCGGGCTCCCGAGGGCAGGGGCCGAATCCTGTGTCTGGCTGAGTCCCCAGCTCCACACAGGAAGCCCTGAGCCCTCCGAGGGCCCTACCTTGATGAGCCTGGCTAGCCCAAAGTCCCCGACTTTGCAGAGGGTGTTTTCCCCGACGAGGATGTTCCTGGCGGCCAGGTCCCGGTGGATGTAATTCTGCGACTCCAGGTAACACATGCCCTCAGCCACCTGCCACGCGATGTCCAGCAGCTCCGAGACGGGCAGGGCTTTCTCATCAGAGTCTGCAGAGGGGAGTGGAGCCCGGGGTCAGCCAAGCCCACGGCGGTGAGGACGGGCTGGAGGCCAGGCCACGTCCCATCTGCCTCCAGGCTCTGCGGGCTCTGAGGACGGGCTGGGCCAAAGGGCAGAGCTGGCCTGATTTGAAATTAACCTGGGGCCAGCCACCGCCCTCCTGGAAGGCGACTGTGAATGGAGAACCAAGAAGCAGTTCCTGGTGCTCCAGCCCAGCAGGTCCCTTGGGGAGGTTTGTGATGGCAGCGGAGAAGCTGGTACACGGGAGGCCGAGCGAGGAGGCGATGTGCGCAGCGGGGACTCGGGAGAACCGCTGCGTGGCAGCAGCGTGCGGTGCTGTTTCTGGAGAGCCCTGCCTGGCACGGGGACTGGGACGATGCAGCCCTCTGTGTGAGGACAGGGGTCCGGAGCTCAGGTGTGAGCGGTGTGTCAGTGCCGCACACGGCTTTTCCTGCCCCACCACGTCCCCTCCCGTGGGACCGCCCAAGGCCAAACGGCTTCTTCACACGGGGCCTCTCTTCCTGGAGCCAGTGTCCTTGGTTTTGGTGATTTTTAAAAAATGGAAAGAAAAATAATAACAACAAAGAAAGAAAAATAATGGAACTTAGAGACAATGACATCCCTGAGCCAGTGTGATTCGTGTGTGTCCGTGTGTCCATGTGTGTCTGTATGTGTCTACGTGTGCACGTGTGTGTGTCTGTGTGTGCGTGTGTGTCCGTGTGTCTGTGTGTGCGTGTGTCTGTGTGTGCATGTGTCTGTGTGTGCGTGTGTCTGTGTGCGTCTGTGTGTGCGTGTCTGTGTGTGCATGTGTGTGTCTGTGTGTCCGTGAGTGTGCGTGCGTGTGTGTGTCTGTGCGTGTCTGTGTGTGCGTGTCTGTGTGCATGTGTGTGTGTCTGTGTGTCCGTGAGTGTGCGTGTCTGTGTCTGTGTCTGTGCGTGTCTGTCTGTGTCTGTGTGCATGTGTGTGTGTCTGTGTCTGTGTGTCCGTGTCTGTGCGTGCGTGTGTCTGTGTCTGTCTGTCTGTGCGTGTCTGTGTCTGTCTGTGTCTGTGCGTGCGTGTGTGTCTGTGTCTGTGTGTCTGTGCGTGCATGTGCATACAGACATGAGGGGACGTACACTTCATTTCCTCACGCGCCCCGCCTGGCGCCGGTGCCACTCACCGCGAAGCAGCTCCAGCAGGCTGCCCTTGGCCATGAGCTCCGTGATGATGTACACGGGGTCCCCTGCGGACACCACGGCATACAGCGCCAGGATGTGTTTGTGCCGAAGCTTCTTCATGGCCTGGATCTCTGACTGCAGCGCCTGCTGGTGCAGGAGATTGTCTGCGGGGACAGGTGGGCTCGGTGGGTGCAGCCCCTGAACCCCCAGGCACCAAGGAAGAGGCTGAGGCCCTGCCCCCACACACAGCAGCTTCACAGGGCACGTGGACCTCCTGCCCCGGACAGGGCACCTGGCTCCTGAGGCCACGAGGATGGTGACCGCAGCCAGCCCTGTGGGCCCCCAGCCCGGTGCTCCCACGGGGCCATCATGGCCACCTGCTCTTACCACACAGCCCCCCAGACTCAGACCTCTGACGTGGAGGCCAGACCTCTGCTGAGGCCCAGGCGTTTTAGGGAAAGCCTTTCGGATTTCCAGGGATCTGTTTGAATGGCTTTCCACTACGTCAAGGACTATTAATTTTCCTTTTTTCTTCGCCCCCCCCCCCAAGATGGAGTCTCACACTGTCACCCAGGCTGGACTGCAATGGCACAATCTCAGCTCACTGCAGCCTCCACCTCCTGGGTTCAACTTATTCTCCTGCCTCAGGCTCCCAAGTAGCTGAGATCACAGGCATGCACCACCACGCCCAGCTAATTTTTTTGTATTTTTAGTAGAGACAGGGTTTCTCCATGTTGGTCAGGCTGGTCTCGATCTCCCTACCTCAGGTGATCCACCCACCTCAGCCTCCCAAAGTACTGGGATTACAGGTGTGAGTCACCGCGCCTGGACAAATGTTCTTTTATAATAACTGTATTTAGGTAAAAGCAAAGGTGCAATAGACAGGGAACTGCTGCTGCACAGAGGCTGTGGGTGGTCCCTGGGGCAGGAGGGCAGCCCAGGGCGGGCACGGGGCCAGGCAGAGCCCTGGCCAGGGCCCACTCACCTCGAGAAATCACCTTAATGGCCACCTGGACCCGGTCTTTCCAGAGCCCCTCGAAGACCTCCCCAAAGTAGCCGGAACCCAGCTTCCTGCAGAGCGTGAACTCCTCCCTCGGCCTCTCCCAGTCGTCCCAGTGGGGCAGAGGCTCAGGCTCGTGCTGGAGGGGGAGGCGGACACCCAGGGCAGGGACTCATCCTTCAGGAAGCGCCACCCAAGGCTAGCACAGGGAGCCCGGATCTGCCCTCAGATTTAGGGCCACGTTCAGCTTGGGGGCAGTTCTGAGTGTCTGGCACGAGGCGGCACTCTCCCGGGGAGCCACCTCCAGCCCAGCACAGAACGCCCACAGACGGGAGGGGCCAAGACCCGGCAGACTGCAGCAGGCCTCTCGAGAGTGGCCAGGCCCAGCGGGTAGTCTCCAGGCCCCACCCAACTCGGGCGAACACCCCCGCTCCGCAGAACCGTGGGATTCCCTCCAGTAGACCCCGGGTCAGTGAGTCAGGACCCCTCCCACGCTGCCCGGCCAACCACTCCCAGTAGGAAACACCGGCCCGAGACCGCCCAGCCTGCCTGAGCCTGCGCTACCAAGCCAGGGCGGGCAGCTACCTTCTGGCAGGGCGCGGCCAGCCGCAGGCCGTGGGACAGGCTCTGGGTCCTGTGGTAGTTCACCAGCTCGGGCAGGCTGGGGAAGGACACCGCCTCGTTCAGGTGCAGCCGGCCCCCGGCGTGCCGCCAGATCTTGTAGTGCCGCACGGCCTGCGTGTCCCGCACTGGACGGAGAGCGAGAGCCGTGTGGCCGCCCGAGCCCACCACCTCTCACACCTCCTGGGAGTTTCTGGGTCCCAACCCCTGCCCCCTCCCTTGGAAAAGCTCCCTCCTGCCCTGCAGGCTCTGGCCAAGCTCTCCGGCCCCTCCTGCCCCTGTGCCAGGCAGCCGATGGCCTCCACCTGGATGGCAGCTGCCCGAAAACCCAGCCACGCTGAGTCTTCAGGGACAGGACACCCCAGACGCAGGGTCTCGTGCTGGACAAGGTTCCCATGGGTGCCCGGGCAGGACTGGCCTGAGAAGTCCCTGCCCTCCCAGGGAGGGGCCCTGCCCCGCAACTGCCCTAGCAGCCAGCCAGGCCCCAGGGAGGATCGGCCCAGGTGGGCGGACGGCATGGGAGCTCCCTGGAAAGCAGCTCAGGTCCCCAGTCACAGCAGCGGGAGCCGGGATCCCCTCGTGGATGGGAGGGCTTAGAGCAAGGACCCCCCGCAGCAAGCGCAGGCTCGGAGGCCAGGCCGCACCCGAGAGGACGTAGTCGGCGCTCGCCTTCTCGCTGACCCTGATCAGGAAGGCGCCCTCGGCGTTGCCGGCGGCCTGCAGCCAACGCACAGCTTCCGAGCGGGAGATGCAGCCGAAGAACCACCTGCAAGGGAGGGCGGCCTGAGCCCACGGACCTGGGCCCACCCCACACGGGCCACACGTGGAGCCCCAGCCACACCTGCAGCGGAGGGCGGCCTGAGCCCACGGACCTGGGCCCACCCCACACGGGCCACACGTGGAGCCCCAGCCACACCTGCAGCGGAGGGCGGCCTGAGCCCACGGACCTGGGCCCACCCCACACGGACCCCAGCTGGGAACCCAGCCACCCTTGCCTGCCACCTCAAGCTTCCATCCCTGACCACAGCTGTCCTCAGGAGCTATCACTGACCCAGACGCCCTGAATGTCCCAAATGTCCAGGACAGGCCCCTGGGGACCCGGCAGGGGGAGTGGCAAGGGGAGGAGCAAGCTTCTACCACACCCTGCCCTGAGTGACCCCTGTCTAGGGCTCAGGGCGTCGGGTGGAGTTGGGGAGGGCCCCGGCACTGTCTGCCTGCACATACACACCCGTGATACACGCACACACACCTGTGATACACGCACACGTGCACGGAGCTGCCTGCACACACACACGCATGATACATTCACACTCCCACACATGTGGACAGGTCATCTGCACACCTGAACACACCCGTACACTCACACACGCACAGCACTCGAATGCACTAACTCCTGGCTGCAGGGTGTGGAGCTGGGGCGGCCCTGGACTGTGGACTTCCGGGTGGAGCTAGAAGAAGCTCCAGGTGTCCCATTCCCAGCCCAGTGTGTCTCCGACTCCCTCGGGCCGTGGCACACGGACCCCACACAGGAGCCCACCGCCCAGCATGGAGCCCCGGGTCCACCCGCTCCGCTTCCGCACAGCTGGCGGCACTGCCCCACTCAACCCTGCAGCCACCTGGCCGCCTTCCCACCGCTCGCATGGGCGAGTTCTCTGGGTCTCTGCACCTGGGAGCTGACCAGCCTCTAGCCAGACCCCACCCTGCACTCCTGCTCCTTAACTCGGTCGTGGGTCTGCACATGAGGGGGGTCTCCACCACGGCCCCTGCCTGGCGGCCTCTTGGCAGCCTCCTGGCTGGGGTCCCCAGGAGCTAACCCCACACAGCCTGATTCGGGCACGCACACAGTAGGTGCCCAATCCGTGATGAGAAAAGCTGCTCTCAGGAGCCCAAGCCACAGAAACCTCTCCCACCAGAGCCTCCCCAGCCTGAGCGCCGAGCGGCCGTGGAGGCCAGCCCAGGCCACGCCAGCTGCCCTCTGGTTCCTCGCAGGGCCCGGCAGGCAGGAAGCCTGCCCCGCAGCCGGCCACTCCCCTGACTAGGTGGTGTGTCTGGTTCTGGCAGTTTGGAAAATGAGCAAGCTTCATTCCCTCAAAGGCCCTGGAAACCCCCACAGAGCTTGTCACTGGCCACCGGCCTCCCGGAAATCCACCCTGGACCCTCTGTCCTCCCCAGGCCCGGGCAGAGCAGCCTCCACCACCAAGATGTGACAAGGATGAGCACAGGGCGGGGCCTGTGCCCGCTGAGCCGCAGCCACAGTCCTGTGGGCGCTCCCGGGCGCCAGCGCACGGGGCATGGAGCAAGGACCAAGCGGGATGCCCAGGCTGGACTTCAGGGAACAGGAAGACAGAACCAGGGTCCCCACCCTCCTGGGCCTCCTTGGGGCCAGCCCAGAGCCCTCACCCTGCCCCGTGCCTAGAGGGTGGCTGTGCCAAAGGTCCTGGGAGCTGGGGACACGCACGGTTCAGACTCCACCGTCTCCTTCTCGGCCAGGTAGTTGTGGGGCACGTAGCCCTGGGCCACGGCCCCACCCGCCTCGTCCAGCAGCGTGGCCCACCACCACTGCTCCTCCTTCCTGGTCACGTGGAAGATGTCCCCCGCTCGGAAGCTCAGCTCCTCGTCCGTCCGGGCCTTGAAGTCCCAGAGGCCCACGTACTTGGGGCCCAGGTGAGCCTGGTCCCGTGACACCATGGCGGGCGCCACGGCAGGACCCGGCTGTGGGCTGCTGGAGCATGGGCCTGGGCGTGGCAGGAGGCCGCCCGACAGGCATCCCGCCCCCTTCTGCATGACAGGCAGGGAGGTGACCACACCCAGCACCCACAGGTGCTCGAGAGCACCTGACCCATCTGAGGGCCCAGCCGGCCCCACGACTCCTCACACCCACGGGGCCAGGCCGCACTGCCGGCTGCACGGGACCCTTCTGGCCACTTAGCGCCCCGGCTCTGGGAACCTGCTGGGCAGGCCCACAGGACCGGCCTGAGCGCTGGAGAGGGAGGGTGGAGGACGCTCAGACGGGGCTCCTAGGGGGGGCACTCTGGGAACCAAAGGGCCCCCCACCCCCGCCCCAGGAAGGAGCGTTGCAGTCTGGGGGTAGGAAGCGGGGGCTGCAGGCACTGCCTTCCCAGCCTTAGAGCTGTAGCGGCCAGATGGGGGCTGCCTCTCTCCCCGCTTCTGGAAGCCTCCCCTCACCCAGCCCCGGACCCCAAACCTGAGCACAGGGCCCAATGCCAGGAGCTGCTGTGGGTGGACATCCTGAGAGTCGCCTCAGGGGCAGGCCCCACCCAGCAGAGGATGCAGGACCCGCCCTCGGGAAAGGAAAGAGGGAGTGGAGTCAGGGCAGCGATCACTGTGTGGGTCAGTCCCAAGGACTTCCTGGAAGAGGAGGGCCCAAGGGTTACAGGCGGTCAGGGGGTGATCCCAGGAGGCAGAGCCATGGCACCCACAGCTGAAGAAACCTACCCTGCCTTCCTCCACATGGACACCAGGGGGCGGGCAAAGACCACAAGTGCGGCCTGGGAGCGCCACAGTGCCAGGGCCCAGCGCCCACCTCCTGCCCAGGCAACCCCTCGGGCTGCAGCCTCTGCCTCCTCCTGCCCAGCCCCCACAGCCCCTGCCCCCTTTCAGCTCACGTCCCCCTCCCACCCATGCCTCAGTGAGCCCCGACGTGACTCTCACCTGCACCCCGCAGCCGCCTGTCCCTCCTTCACAGAGGCCCCTCCCCACGCACCCTCCCGCCGACCCTGCTGTGTCCACCGGGGAGCTCCGACCCAGGGACCTCGACAGGAGCGGGGCGGGGTGGGAAGGGACCAGCAGACTCTGCCGGGAGTGGTGGGGAAACCCCTCAACTCTGCATGTTTGAACTTCTATTTTTATTGCAAAGAGAAATAATGGCACCTTCTGCTCATTTGTTTTGAGATTAAGAATAATCTGGATTATTTAACAGCTTCTTAGATTTCTGGGCAGTTCAGTGCTGACCAAAGCCGGGAGGGGCAGCAGGGTGTTGGGCTGGGCCTTGTCCCTCAGGCCCCCCCAGCTCTGCCATCTTGCTGTCCACGAGCCTTGGGCCTCTGGGTCCGTGTGTGTCCAGGGGGCCCCAAGTGCCCCGAGTTCGGACCTACAGGAAGTTCCGTCTAAGCCACACCAGGAACGGCCAGAAGGCGGGCCCCTCCCCGATACCCGGGAGCACCAAACCTGTTCAGCGAGTGGCTGGCCAGATGCCTGGGAAGGCACAGGAGCCACAGACACACCGGGTCCCCTTGAGCCCAGGACCCGCTTTCTTCCCGGGTGGGCAGTGCCCATCCCAGCTCTGGACTCAGTGGCCACGGAAGGCACAGAGGATGAGGCCTTCTGTGCCGTGGGAGCCCCCAGGCTGCTGTGCCAGGGACGTGCCCAGAACCGGAAGCTCAGCTCAAGGCCTCAGTGGGCCCAGGTGACAGAGCCAGCGTCTCTCCTAGGCTCTCCCACGCCTGGGGAGCGGGCAGCTGGCCAGGGTGCCGAACTGCTCACACAGACCCTCCTGCCCACCATCTGCAGGTCCTGGCTCCCGCCGCCTCCCTCTGTGTGGCTTTGCTTACGGCCCCTGCGCTGTCCTGTTCTCTGAGCCTCCGGGGCCCTCTTCCTTCCGCGGGGCCCCTTACCTTTCCACTGGGGAGCCTCGTCCCCCAGCACCCTCCTGAGCCAGCCTGTGGACGGCAGCCATCAGAGCGTTGGCTCAGCAGGCGCAGAGCCGACCCTGACTGTAGGGGGTGCGGAACTCAGCCAGGCCTGAACTCGTCTTCAAACTTCCTGTCCCTGCAAGCCTTCTGGGCACGGCTCCCAGCCTGGGCTCCCAAAGGGTCGGGGGCAGGGTCTCCATGGACCCTAAACACAGACCCCACTGGCTCCCGTGCCTACCCACCTCCCCTCGATTTGTCACACAAAGACCAAGCCAGATGCGCGGTGAGCGAGGCCAGCCCTGCTCGTCCCTGCCCACCTCCTGCCTCGATGACCCCAGAGTATTCACACCCAGAGGCTGCCCTGAGCCAGCTGCTGTCGTTTCCAGCACAACATGGCACCTACCCCTGACCCCCAACCTCTGACCCCGCCTGACCCTGCGCAGCCAGAAGACCCCACATGCCCCAGGGCCCATCCTGAGGCCCCTGGAAATGGCCTCTGAGGGCAGCTCCCAGGCCACCAAGCCTCCCTGCCCACCCTTCCTGTGCCTGACAGAGCCCCCTGGAGCCCACCCAGGGAGATGGAACCAGCTGCTCAGGCAGCTTCTGCCAGTGCCTGCGGGGTTCTCACTGTCTGGGCACCATGATGCCCTGGGCTGGGGGCCTGGGTGCATGGAGGCCACTCCAACATGCATTTTCTAGCAGACCCCACACTCCAGCTCCTGGGTCTGGGTCTGGGGGGCTGAGCCTGTGTGTGGTATGTGTGTGTGTGCGTCTCTGGGTGGGCCAGTCCCTGCATACTGAGGGCTGCATGTGTACTGGGTTTGCGCACAGCACACCCCGTTCCTGCACTGCACGCGCCCGATGGGGGTCAACACCATGGTCTGCCGGGGAGTCCCGCACTGGCCACTTCCACAAACCCAAGCTGGGACTGGGGAGAACTGGGCCAGTGGCTCTAGACCCTGCGAGGGAGTCCAGGGGACCCGGACGACAGGTTTCAGTGACGAGACGCACTGGCTCGGGGCTTCTGAGGTTCCTCCCACCCCGACATGCTGTTTGTCTCTGCTGAGTGCAGGGGGCGTGGTCACACGGGGAAGGTCAGCCCTCCAGTCTCCGCCAGGGACACGGTCACACGGGGAAGGTCAGCCCTCCAGTCTCCGCCAGGGACACGGTCACACGGGGAAGGTCAGCCCTCCAGTCTCCGCCAGGGACACGGTCACACGGGGAAGGTCAGCCCTCCACTCTGCGCCAGGGACACGGTCACACCACACAGACAACACGGCCCCCTCCACTGTCTGCTCACGTCCGCCTGGTGCACAAACATGTGTGCCCACCAGTGCCTGAGGCCCACAGCCAGAGGCTCCTCGGTCTGGCTGGCCCCAGCAGGCCTGCGTTGACACTCCACGGGGAGAAGGGACCAGCCTGGCTGGAGCCCAGAGCCCTGGGTCACGTGAGGACTCGGGAGAAGCCTCCGTGGATGGCGTGCAGCTTCTCCCGCAGCATGGCAAAGGTGGGCCGCTCCTCGGGGCTGCCCCTCCAGCACTCCAGCATGAGCACGTAGACCTCCGCTGGGCAGGTGGCCGGGCGCGGCAGCCGGTACCCTCTCGTGATCTGCTGCAGCGTCTCGTGGTTGGTCATTCCTGGGAGGCACGGGGCAGGAGCTGCTCGGTTCTGCCTGGGGGTCCCTATGGAGGGCTCCCTCAGCCCCCCGTATCACCTGCCTGCCCTTGGCCAGACACTTCAACCCGGAGCCGACAGCATCCAGGACCCAGGGCCAGTGACTCCCGGGCAGAGCCCGCCTCCTCCCTCTGGCTGCTAGAGATGTACCTTCGTAGGGACACTGGCCATAGGTGAAAACCTCGTACAGCAGGACCCCGAAGGACCAGACGTCCGACTTCTGGGAGAAGACACGATAATTGGCCGCCTCGGGCGCCGTCCACTTGACCGGGATCTTGGAGCCGCTGCTCGGGGAGTAGATGTCGTCCTGGGGGCGAGGGAAGGCCCCAGGTGGGGCAGGTGGGCCGGTGCCCCTCACCCATCCCCTCCAGCCGTCAGGGGCCTAGAGCCCCGCTGACCTTGAGCAGCCGGGCCAGGCCAAAGTCGGCCACCTTGCAGGCCAGGCCATCGCCCACGAGCACGTTCCTGGCAGCCAGGTCCCGGTGCACGATGCGTCGCTCCTCCAGGTAGCTCATGCCCTCGGCCACCTGGCAGGCAAAGCCCAGCAGAGGTGGCAGACGCAGGGCCCGGCCTTCAGGGCCTGCAGGAGACAGTGCGGGGCCTTATGGGGCCCAGGGCCAAAGGTGGGAGAAGCCGGCCTCCACCGGCGTCTCCTCCCCCACACCTGAGCCTCCTCACCCCTGAGACGTGGTGAGGACCGCACGGCCTGCTGAGGCCGCAGGAAGCCCTGAGCGAGGCGGGGGAGGGTCCTGTACTCACCGCACTGACCTGGCCACTGGCCCAGGCCCCTAATAAAGACCCAGGTGGAGAAGTGCCAGAGGCGGGGCTGGGTCCACATCACGTGAGACCAAGGCTGGTGACCAGACAGGACCGCATCCCCTGCCCTTGAACTCCAGCCCCAGCCCCGGAACCAAAAAGCTCTGGACTGGCCCAGCCCCATGCTGGCTGGAGGCCAGGACAGGGATGGGGTCTGCAGCCCGGGTCCCCTGCTCCCAGGAGACGCTGGTTCACCCCAGAAACCCCCGCAGGCTCAGCTCTGCACCGGAAGGGAAGGGGTGGTGGCAGGCGCACCAGGGCCCGGGGTTGGCAGGGCGGGGACTCACTGCCCAGGTAGACCCGCAGGTTTCCCTTGCACATGAGCTCCGTGACGATGTACACGGGGTCCCCGGCCGAGCACACCGCATGCAGCCGGATGAGCCGCTCGTGCCGCAGACCCTTCAGCGTCTGGATCTCCTTGGCGAGGTCTGTGAGCTTCATGTCGGCTGCGGGAGAGGGCACGGATCCAGGTCTGGCCCACACCACGGACGTCACTGCCCCGGGGTCGAGGGTTGGGCAGCAGGCGCAGGGCCCAGCCGTGGCTCGGGATCTCGGGCCTCACCTGACTTGATGACCTTGATTGCCACGGGCAGGGAGCCCAGCCACAGGCCTTCCCACACCTCCCCAAAGTAGCCTTCACCCAGCTTCCTCCGAAGGGCAAATTCAGAGTGTGGCCGCTCCCACGCATCTTGCTGCACAGGCTTCTGCAGGGAGGGGAGCTCAGTGCCCTGCCCACTTCCTCCAGGGAGGCCGGGCAGGGAGTCTGGGCAGGGAGGCCAGGCGCGGAGGCCAGGCAGGGAGGCTGGGCGGCGTGGGCCCCTGTGCTGTGTCCCAGGCAGAGCCCCTGCACCAGGCCTGGGGCGGGCGCCCCCATCCCCAGCACAAGCACACCTCACCCTGGCCGGGACAAAGGGCTTGGAGGCCCCGCCCAGCACTGCAGGAGCTCATGGCTCTGGGGGCCTAAGTGGCACCTTTGCCCTGGCCGGATATCCGTCTACACAGCCCCATTACTGCCCCGGCCAGGCTGTCATTATGAGACCAGGGAAACTGGACTCCTGCCCTGGCCCTCGGCAGGGTGGCTCTTCGGGGCGGTCCCAGGACCCAGCAGCCGCAGCCCAGGTGCAGAATCCTGCCACTGCCTCTCCTCCCACAGCTTCCGCCTTTGGGACCCAGGGCAGCCTTGCGTGCCTTCCCCAGACGGGCCCCACCCTCCCGGCTGCTCAGCTGCAGAGCTGGGCACCGCCACGGGTCTCCTCTCCCCACTCCCAGCCCCCAGGAATCCCAGCAACCCTCAGAGACAGGCTAAGGCACCCACAGAGAGCAGGGTGTGCAGGAGCCGCTGGGTGCTCTAAGGCTCCCAGGCCCAGGCAGGCCCTGAAGCTGCTCCTCTGGCAGCCCCAGGGGCTTTGCAGCAGGGTGGGGAGGGGCACCCAGAACAGGGCTGTGCCTTGGGCAGGCACAGGGCAGGCACGGGCGCACCTGGGGCACGCAGGGCCGCAGCAGCGGGTTCTGAATCAGCTTCCAGTTGGCCTTGTAGTAGGTGAGCAGCTCCTCCAGGCCGGGGAAGAGCCGGCCCTTCTGCAGATAGAGGCTGCCGTCAGCTGCCATGGAGACCCGGTAGTGGCAGACGCTGGCCTGGGCCCGGACTAGGAAGGGGTCAGAGATGGAGACCCTGCCTCGGGCGCGCCTCCCTGCCAACAGACCTAACTGCCCTAACCTCCCACCACAGCAGATGGTGGCCACAACCCACCTCAGGGGCCTGGCCCAGATCTAGCTGGGGACCCTGAGATGGTCAGAGCTGTGTGGAGGAGGGAGTGTGGGCAGCTACAAGCTGGGGCAGGGCAGCAAGAGAAAAGCCCTATTTGGAGCTTCTCTGCTGATGGTGTGCAGAGTAGGCCCCTAATAGATACTTGTAGAATGAATGAGTCCACGATTCAGTGAATGAATGAGTAAAGGAGTGAATGAGTGAATGAATGAGCAAATGAATGAAAGAATAATCCAGTGAACTCATCAGTGAATGAATGAGTGAGGAGTAAATGAATGAGTGAGCGAATGAATGAAAGAATAAGACAGTGAACTCATCAGTGAATGAATGAGTGAAGGAGCGAATGAGTAGAGTGAATGAATGAGCAAATGAGTGAAGGAGTGAGTTAGTGAATGAGGAATGAATGGGCGAGTGAAGGAGTGAGAATTAATGAGTGAATGAATGAATGAATGGCTGAACAAAACAGTGAGTGAGCAAGTGCAGGGGTGAATTAATGAATGAGTGAATGAACGACTGGATGAGTGACCGAATGAATGAATCAGTGAGTGAGCAACTTCAGGAGGTGACCAGCGTATCTGCTGTCGGGCCCTCAGTGGGGCCGGGTATGAATCAGGAGCCAGCACTGCCTAGAGACCAACCTCCCTAAGTCAAGGGCCACTGGCCTGGTGGGCGACAGAGGCAGGAGGGGCCGCCGCAAGTACCTGACAGCGAGTAGCCCCCGAGGCTGCTCTCACTGGGCCGGACGAGGAAGGCCCCTGGTTCGTTGGGTGGGGAGAGGAGCAGCTCCTGGGCCTGGGTCCGGCTGACCCCACTGAAGTACCAGCTGCAAGAAGCAGGTGCAAGGTCACCTTGCAGGCCCCTCAGCCAGCAGCCCCCCACGCTGTCCCCTGTGCTGGCGGCAGGGCTGAGCCCGGCTGTGCCACCGCCTCTCAGGGAGAAGATGCCCGTGTGACAGCCAGTGTCTGCACTGCCTCAGCCCCCAGGGCCGGCCCCACCCTCCTGCCCAGCCCTGAGCACCCTCACCTTGGCCGTGGGCTATCCGTTAGCCCTGCTGGGGCTGACCTCCAGTTCCCTGTTCATAAAGTGACTGCCAGCCCCAGCCATAGGCAACAATCAGCCCTGGCCACAGGCCACCAAACTCCCAGCCTTGCTGAGCCCCTGTGAGGACCAGAGCCGAGGCCTGATGAGCTGCCCTAAAGCCCTGCTGGGCTACGGGTGTGGCCGCACAGGGCCACGGGCACCACCTGGCTGGACAAGGCCCACCTGGCTCGGGCAGTTGGCTGCTGGGGTGGCCCACACAGAGCTCTGTCCTGAGGACGCAACCTAAGCCAGGCTGGGGCGGCCAGTGGGCGGCTGCACGGGTGCTGCGCGAACATTCAGAGCATCCTGCATCCCACGCTGAAGAGCTGTGCCCAGTACAGTACAGCCCCAAGCCTACTGGACTCTGTCCAAAGTGACACTCCTTCCAAAAAGCCAGGTGCAAGTGAGACCGCTCTGAACACAGTGGCAAGGAGCTCCCGAGCCCCCACTCCTCAGATGCCCAAACACGGGGAGCCCACACCCGGGTGTCGGGGGCGGGGCCTGCTGGGGCTCCCCTGTCTAGGTGGGCCACCCATTAAGTCACATCTACTCATTCCTGGGAGCCAGAGACACCCTTGGAAGGAAGACAGAAACAAGGCCCCACTCCACTGAGCATCTCTGCCTCCCAAGGCCAGGGCGGGGACTCCACCCCTGACTCAGCTTGCCACCCTGGAGCCTCCACTTCCGGGAGCTTCCAGGGACCCAGAGAGGGATGCCTGCCACTCCCCCACCCCAGGGCACACCTCGTCAGCACCAGGAGGAGGAAGCACAATGAGTGGGTGTCAGGGTGGGGCTGAGACCACCTGGGGAGCAGGATTAGGAGAGGACACGAGGCCAGCCTCAGAGTCCACACGAGATTCACGGCTGCGGCACAGCCATGCCATCCTGGGCAGACATGGCTGCTGGGACTGGGCACGAGGGAGGACACCGTCTGGCACCCCTGCTCTGGGGACCTGGGGAGCCACGTGGCCAGCAGGCACAGAAACCAACGTGGCCAGGGCCATGGGGCTGGGCTGAGGTGGGAGGGAACGCGCGAAGCCAGAGGTAGAGAGGTGCTGGACCGGGGACGGAGAGGTGGCGGTCGGAGACGCTGGCGGTAAAATTCGAAGGCTGGATGTACCAACAACATGGTACAGTGCCTGGGTGGGGTCAGAGGGTGGACGTGGGTGCCCCTGACATGAAACTCAGTGGGGCAGCTCACAGACTCATTCTGGGCCAAGGGACAGCCCAGAGGCTGCCCAGCTCTGTCCTGCAGCTCCTCCTGCAGCTGGGGCCCCTGCCCTCTGGGGTCTGTTGGCAAGGAGACGCGACCCCCTCAGGTGAGAAGGGACCCAGGTCCCTCCCAGCACTGTGGGGCTATGGGAGTGAGGCAGGTGTTTTCCCTGCACATCACCAGCCTCCTCTGAAGCCCATATCAGAGCTTGGGGGTAGGGCGCAGGCCCTGGACACGTCCTGAGATGCAGGGATGTGCCTGGGGTCTCTCCCTGGGGCGTGGGGCCGGGTGTCTGGGGCTAATGACAGCTGAGTGTGGTTAGTCCTTTAATCTCCGGCCCAGGCAAATAGTCATTATCTTTACCTACGGACAGCCCTGCCCTGCCCGGCCCTGCCCACCCCAGCCCTTCCCGCCCCAGCCCCACCCAGCCCAGGAACTGCCCAAGGGGTCTGTCCCCACACCTGGGGTAACTGTGAGCCCCTTCCCATCACAATGGCTGCTTGCCCCCAACCACTGCTCAGGGCAAGCGGGACAAGTGTGGGGTGAGGGCCTGCTGTCCCTCAGAAGGCACCTCCCTGTGAATCCAGCGTCGCCCACCACATGCAGCCCCCAGGACCATCTGTGAGTGCGAAGGGGCCCCCAGGAGGCTGGAAGTGGCCCTGAGCAATGCAGAGGCCAAGGCTGGCCCCAGAGGTCTGCAGGGCTCAGGCCTGGCCCAGCTGGACACAGGACCAAGGCAGCTGCCCAGAGCGGCCCCACTGGGCATCTCCACTAGGGGCATCTGCCAGCCCTCTGCTCACGTGGCCTCACCCAGAGCTCCTGGAGCAGGGCCACTGTCTCACCTGGTGCCTCCCAGCCCCTGTCCTCCAAGTAGTGACCACTCCATGAACACTGGACTCCCTGTTGAGGGCGGGAGGGCCTGGCCAGCTGGGTAGGGTCCGGGAGTCACTGCCTGCTGGGTGCCCGGCTGGTCCAGCTCTTGTGCCCAGACCTGACCCCTCCTGCTGGAGCGACCTCTCCCTCTCGGCAGTACCGTCTTCCTGCCCCACCTGCCGCCCAGTGCCCATAAACTGTCCCTGAATGAATGCCAGGATGAACGAATGAATGAACAGACAACCGTGGACACGCGATTTCCAGCTCAAAGTCCATGGACCCCAGCCTGGGGCGGGCAGGCTCTGGTTCCGTCGCGAGGTACTCACGGTTGGTCCGAGAGCGGCTCCGGAGAGGCCTCGGCAAGGCGGGTGACGGGCACGAGCCCCGCGCTGGGCTGGCCCGAGAGACTGCGCGCAAAGGTGCCGCCGCCCTCACCCTCCCCGAGGGCGCAGCGCCCGTCCCCGCGGACACTCGGCTCCCCGCCGCGCCGCGCCCTGAAGTCGTAGAGCGCGCGGGGGCCGCGGGGCGCGGGTGCTGGGTCGGCCTCGGGGTCCGGCTCGCCGCCCGCCGGCCAGATTTTGTCCCAGAAGAAGGACAGGAAGGCCAGCCGCCTCCTGAGGAAGGGCTCCATGACCCCGGGGTCACCACGCTGGGCCCAGGGCCTCGCCGGCCGCCGCCATGGAGCCCCGAGGGCGCAGGAGGAACTGGCGGCGCCGGTGTCCAGCCCTCCCTGCGCCGCGACCCCAGCCGGCACCTGCCCGTGGAGCGACGGGGACCCCGGCCCTATGGTCACTCGGAGGCCCCCACAGGGAGGCACACGGGGCGTTCGGGCCGGTGGGGGGTGCGCAGGGCGGACACCCTGCCTCGGGCGCACCGACGGCCCCTCCACTCCTCCACCTCCAGGCGTCCCGCGCGCTGGATCCCCTCCCGGACCCACCAGCCGAGGGAGGCTGGGGCTGGGGCTGGGGCTGGGGCTGGGGCTGGGGCGGGGCGGGGCGGGCCCCGGGAGGGGCCGCGGAGGAAGGGGCGGGCGGGGCCCCGCAGCCTCTCTCCCGCCCTCGCAAGGCCCGGGAAGACTGGTGACTGTCCAGCCAGGCCCGGCCCTTGCCCACGGACGCCACAAGCCCGGCAGCCCTGCACCCCGCGGAGAAGGGGGGTCCAGGGAGGGCGATGCTGTCCACCACCTGCGTGGTTGCCAAGCCCGAGCTGCACTTACAGAAAAATTTCCTGCGTATTTCAATGTTGCCCAGATATTTTAACACCATCAGCCCCACACAGGCTCTGCGCTGAGCCTGCAGAGGCCCCAGGACAGGCGCTTGAGGGGCTCTCAGCACCCCGGCTTTCATGCTGTAAACAAGATGCGGATTGCAGGGAGCTCGGCCTCAGGGCCGGCACCCAGATGCCCGACGATGCCCAGTGACTGGCTTCTGGGCCAGTCAATGCCCAGGAGATACCCAGAGGCCACTCTGGGGAAGTGGAGGCTGGGGTATGAGCAGGGAGGCCAGCATATGGGGAAGGGGCGGCTGGCAGGCCCCCAGCCGGGACCTCTCCCTGGACAGCGTCAAGCCCCACATGCTGAAGCAAACCTTGCCCATCCAGGCAGGTCCCCAAGATAGTGCGGGGTTGGGGGAGTGAATCCCAGCAGAGCCAGGTCTAGGGCGGGGTCCTGAGGCAGAGGGTTGGAGTGGGTGCTGATCTGCAGTCTCTCCTCCAGCCCGCCTCCCCTCCGGCTCCTGAGTGGGTGGGGGGGCATCTCCAGTCTCTCTCCTCTCACTGGCCTCCCCTCCGGGCGCTGAGGGAGAGTAGGGGTGGGGGCTGTCTGCAGTCTCTCACTCCTCTCGCCATCCCCCCGGCAGCCCCTTCAGCCCCTGGGTGGCCTTCATGGACCTCACGCCCACCCCTCCCCGCATCTCACACCCATCAGTACCCCGCTACATGTAGTGGAACGCATCCATCTAACAGGGTGACCGGTGTCCAGCCAATGACAAGCCCTCTCACGCCTGCCTGTCCCGGAGCTGCAAACCGACCTCTCGGCAACCTCGCGTCTGGGGACTGGCATGTGCATCGTGGGGTGGCAGTGACACCCGTGGGCTGGCTCTCGGTACCCCAGGGCCACGCTGTGTCCCTGGCTGACAGCCTGGAGCCAGCAGGGGCCCTGGGAGGCTGGACGTCACCAGGCTCGGGCAGGCTCTGCCCATGGAGAGGCATCCTTCGTCGAGGGGGGCGGTATTCAGAATGTGGGTGATTATAAACACTAAATGGAGGGTCTCAGAGGGGCGCGGAAGCCGATGCCCGCCACCACCCCCCCAGCACGTGGGGTCTTCGCCCACCACTTTCTTTCCTTTTCCTTTCTTTTTTTGAAACAGGGTCTCACTCTGTTGCCCAGGCTGGAGTGCAGTGACGCCATCATGGCTCTTAGCCTCCATCTCCTGGGCACAAGCAATCCTCCTGCCTCAGCCTCCTAAGTCGCTGGGACTACAGGTGTGCACCGCCACGCGCCCAGATGCATTTTTTATTACTTGTAGAGATAGAATCTCCCTTTTCCCAGGCTGGCTTTGAATTCTTGGCCTCACGTGATGCTCCTGCCTCCCACAGTGCTGGGACTGCAGGCGTGTGCCACCACGCTCAGCAACCAGTTCTCCTAAACCTCCCTAGGACGTTGCCCCTCCCTCCTAGAACGCCAAGGCCACACAGCTCCAGGGAGGCCTCTCAGGGCATGGGAGGCTCCCGTGCGCACCACACCAGGTCGGCTGTTCAGGACACTGAATGCAGATTCCTTGTGGACACTCCCTGTCCCTTAGAGCCACAGGATCGGGGCATAGACTCAGCACATTCCACACCCAGCTGGAGCCAGAGCCCAGCCTGGCCGTCAGGGTGAGGGCCCCGTCTGGCCTCTGCCCAAGCGTGTCTCACCCCCGCTGCGTCGCCCGCCTACAGATCAGCTCCCAACGTCCTCCCTGTCTTCCCCCCCTGGTACCTGCTGCCCTTGTACCACACACATGCCAGGGTGAACGCAGTCGGCAGGCAGCCAAGGCCGGCTTCATCCGGCTCCTCCCTAGTGGTCCTCAGAATCCTCAGCCCCGCAGGCCCAGCTGCCCTGTCTGCTGACCTCCAAGTTATGCCCAAATGCCCACCCCTTCCTCATCTCACCACCTGGTGCAGCACAGCCCAGTGCAGGGCCCCTGAGCAGGTGTCCAGGTCAACAGTGCCTTCCCTGCCTGCTGGACACTCCCCTGTGACCTCACCTCCTCCCTCAGCCCTAATGGGGAGGTGGCAGAGGGGAGTGAGGAAACGGGCCAGGGTCAGAAGACTGGGGCTTGGCCTGGTAAGGTGGCCCATGCCTGCAATGCCAGAATTTGGGGAGGCCAGGCAGGAGGATCGCTTGAGCCCAGGGTTCAAGACCGGCCTGGGCAACACAGTGAGACCCCCCGTCTCTATTTTTTTTTTAAAAAAAGAAAAGGCCAGGAGTGGTGACTCATACCTGTAATCCCAGCATGTTGGGAGGCTGAGGTGGGTGGGCCACCTGAGGTCAGGGGTTCAAGACCGGCCTGGCCAATATGGTGAAACCCCATCTTTGTTAAAATACACAAATTAGCTGGTCATGATGGCAGGTGCCTGTATAATCCCAGCTACTCAGGAAGCTGAGAAGGGAGAATCACTTGAACCCAGGAGACGGTGGTTGCAGTGAGCAGAGACTAAGCCACTGCACTGCAGCCTGGGCAGCTAAATGAGACTCCATCTCAAAAAATAAAAAGAAGGAAAGGAAGAAAAAATGACCAAGGCTGGAGTCCTGCTCTCAGGCTCACTGGCCACATGACCTTGGGCACACAGTGCTGAACCACCCCATGCCTCAGTTTCCCCACCTTAGCACTGAGCTTCCAACAGCTGTGAGAACACAGACCAGGAGGATGGGGTGCAGGGCACTTCCTGATGTGTAGATGGAGCCTGGTGAGGACACAGACAGGAGAATGGGACGCAGGGCAACCCCAACCCAGGTCTGCGTGTCTGGAGGACACACAGAGGTGTCAGTGGTCAGAGTGCACCCTCCTCCCCCACGACTGTGGCATCACTAACCCAGCCTTCACCATCCTCAGGGCCCAGGGAGGTTCTGTCCACCAGGGACACCGGACCCAAAGTGCTCACTGCCCATGCCCGCGTGGCCACAAGCAGGGCTGGGCGAGACTGAACCCAGAGCAGCTCCTGGCACCCTGTAGCACTGCCCAGCACTGAAAAGGAGGAACTGCGATACCTGCACGAAGGAGCTCATGCTGAGGTCAGGGAGCCCGTCCCAAGGCTGCACCCTGAAGGACCACGTAGATAAAGCATTCTTGAAACGATGAGATAGAGGCGGAGAGAGGAGTGGCTGCAGAGCTAGGGAGGGGTGGCAGGAAGCACGTGGCTATAAAGAACGTGTCAGGCCCCCGGCATGGCACCGCGCTGCGTCTGCACCGGCGTCAGGGTCCTGGTGTGGTCGCGCACAGCAGGCAAGATCCTCCCATGGGAGGCTGCGTGGAGGGAAACGGGCCCTCTGTGTTATCTCTTACAACTGCAGGGGAATCTACAATTGTCTCAAAATTAAAAGTTTAATTTTATTATTATTATTACTATTTTTGAGACAGGTCTCGCTCTGTCTTACTGCACCCAGGCTGGAGTGCAGTGCTGTGATCTCGGCTCACTGTAACCTCCACCTCCTGGGTTCAAGGGATTCTCCTAACTAAGCCTCCCGAGTAGCTGGGATTACAGGCACGCGCCACCACAACCGTCTATTTTTTGTGTTTTTAGTAGAGACGGGGTCTCACCTTGTTGACCAGGATGGTCTCAAACTCCTGACCTTAGGTGATCTGCCTGCCCTGGCATCCCAAAATGCAGGGATTACAGCTGTGAGCCACCGCACCCAGCCATTATAATTCTTTTTAGAGACAGGGTCTCCCTCTTTCCCCAGGCTGGAGTGCAGTGGCACCATCTCGGCTCACTGCAGCCTCACCCTCCCAGGCTCAGGTGATCCTCCAGCCTCAGCCTTTCAAGCAGCTGGGACCACAGGTGCACACCACCACCATACCCAGCTAATTTTTAAAATTATTTGTAGAGACAGGAGTCTCTCTATCTTGCCCAGGCTGGACTCAAACTCCTGGCCTCAGGGGATCTCTCACTTTGGCCTCTCAAAGTGCTGGGATTATGGGCCTGAGCCACTGAGCCCAGACAAAAGTTTAATTTTTAAAAATTGGATGGGAAATCAGAAATTGAAAGAAAGCAGGTAGGATGGAGCCCAGGAGAGGGCAGAGGTCCGGGACCTGCCTGACCCCAGAAGAGGAGGGGGGCTGCTCTGCTTCTCTGTGGGAGGACTGTGGGGCTGGGAGTAAGGGGTCAGACAGCACCCCCTTCTCCAAACAACCCAGCTTTGTCTCTGAGCCCTAAATAACAGTAACAACAACCACAGCTGGCATTTATTGAGTTCCCACCCAGGCAGGGAGGGCAGGGCAGAAACAGCACCCAACAGGACTGGGCACGGGGCTCACACCTGTGATCCCACAGGATCTGAGAGACTCAAGTGGAGGATCACGTGAGCTCGGGGGGGTGCAGGCTGCAGTGAGTGGGAGACAGAGCAAGACCCCATTTCAAAAGAAACACCCACACCTGCCCACTTCCTCCCAGGCCTAACCCCTGGGGCCTCCCTGCACCAAGAAAAAGCTCTTCCAGGTGGGGTCACCAGAGGACGGGGGAGGCTCAGGTGGCAGAACAGCCTGGGAGGGGCTCAGGGACGCCCATCCTCTTCCAGCACTTCCTGAAAGTGAAGCAGGAGCACCTGGAGGTGTCTGAGGCTGACTGTGACCCTCGAAGACCCCCCAGCTAGCTGAGGTGTGCTGCGGGGGAAGGGGAGGATCCCAGAGGCCCTGGGCCCAACTGAACGGACACGGACGGGACCAGATGGCCTCAGAGCTCCTCTGCGGGCCTCTCTGGAGCTATGGAGACCCCATTTATCCACAGTCAGGTCCGGCCCGAGCTTGGGAGGCAGGAGCCTGCCGCGGGCCGACCCTGTGGTGGGAGGAGCCTGTGGTGGGAGGGGCTGTGGTGGGAGGGGCATGAGGGAGGAGCCCGTGGAGGGAGGACCCTGTAGTGGGAGGGGCCAGCGGTGGGAGGGGCCGTGGTGGGAGGGGCATGAGGCAGGAGCCCGTGGTGGGAGGACCCTATAGTGGGAGGAGCCAGCGGTGGGAGGGGCCGTGGTGGGAGGGGCATGAGGCAGGAGCCAGTGGTGGGAGGACCCTATAGTGGGAGGGGCCAGCAGTAGGAGGGGCTGTGGTGGGAGGGGCATGAGGGAGGAGCCCGTGGAGGGAGGACCCTGTAGTGGGAGGAGCCAGCAGTGGGAGGGGCCGTGGTGGTAGGGGCATGAGGCAGGAGCCAGTGGTGGGAGGAGCCCCCTGGTGGGAGGAGCCTGTGCTGGAAGGAGCCCCCGGTGGGGCGGAGCCTTGATGGGGCGGGGCCTTGGGGGCAGAGTCTCGGTGGGCGGTGCCTCGGTGGGAAGAGGGTCCGCTCCTCTCCACTGTCCGGGCACTGGGTGGTCCATCCACCCGCCAGGTCACTGGTCCCTTCCTCTCTCCCAAATTCCTCCGAGGGATCCCCGAGAACCGCGCCCGGATTGAGGGGTTGGGGAGGAACCCCCTCCCTCCCAGTCACCCGCGGCTCCTGCGCCCCGCCGGAAGCCGGGGAGGGGTGCGTGGCAAGCGCTGTGCCCAGGACGGGCGTCTTTCAGGAACCCCACTTGGAGCCCGGCTCTCGAACCAGCCACCTGCGGTGGCCCCCCCCAGGTCGGGGACGCAGGCCCCCAGAAGTCTAGGGCTCCCCAGAAGCGAAGCGTCTGGAGGATTCCTGGGCTCGGGGTCCTGGGTCCCCGCCCCCGGGCCGCAGCGTCACAAAGGCCCCTGGTCCCCAGGGCAACCCGCGGAGCCCCAGCGAGGGAGGCTGGACTCCGGGAAGTCCGCGCGGCTGGCTCCGAGGCAGGGCAAGTGGGCTGGGCCTGGGGCGGTGGCGGGGGCTGTGAGAGGAGGGCGGGGGTCTCGGAAGGGAAGGGGCAGGGGCAGGCAGAGCGCAGGGGAGGTGGGCCCGGGCCATGGGAGCGGAGGGCAGTGGAGTGGGAGGGGGAGGACGCGGGGACCTAGTGGTCCCCGGGAGGCGGGCCTGGGACCAGGGGTGTGTTGGAAGCAGGGTGGTCTCAGAACCGGCTTCCCAGGTTGATCACCAGCTCCTCTGGGTTTTTGTTTTTTTTTTTTTTGAAACGGAGTTTCGCCCTTGTTACCCAGGCTGGAGTGCAATGGCGCGATCTCGGCTCACCGCAACCTCCGCCTCCTGGGTTCAGGCAATTCTCCTGCCTCAGCCTCCTGAGTAGCTGGGATTACAGGCACGAGCCACCATGCCCAGCTAATTTTTTGTGTTTTTAGTAGAGACGAGGTTTCACCATGTTGACCAGGATGGTCTCGATCTCTCGACCTCGTGATCCACCCGCCTCAGCCTCCCAAAGTGCTGGGATTACAGGCTTGAGCCACCGCGCCCGGCTTTCCTCTGGGTTTTCCACCTGGGAAGCATGCCTCAGAATTCCCTCCAGCGTGAAATCCACGCCAGCCAGGGCAGGGCGTAGTCCTGGGTCCTGGCCTCCTGTTCTCAGGTTGAACCTCATCCCAGGCACACTCCCTGCTGTCTCCAGGGGGCTCAAGGGTTGCGCCTTTGAGCAAGAGGCAGACGTGGCTTGATGGTCCCTGTGTGGCCTTGGAGAAGTCACACACTCACTGCTTAGTTCTCATTTGCGGTTCAGGTTTGTCCAAGGCCCAAGTGGTTGCGACAACCTGAGATCCCCAGGGTTGCTGGGAGCCGGGGTGACGGCCAGAGATGCAGCTTGCTCTCCAGGGAGCTGCAGCAGAGCCTGGGGCCACAGCTGCGCTCACGGGGCACCACGGACAGAGCTCAGGCTTGGCTCAGCAGCTGGGTGCAAACCCTGGATGAGAGCAAGCACCAGCCTTCTTAGCCTCAGGCTCCTGGGGAATGGGGTGACAGAATCCAGCCCCTTCGTCGGGTGTTGCTTGTGGAGTCTGTGAGCTCACCAGGCACAGGATCCCTGGTCCACAGTGAGGGAGGACTACTCCTCCAGGCCCGGGCCTGGCTGCCCTCCTCCCATGCTGACCGGTCAGCTGGCCTTGTCTTTGGTGAGGCACGTCCCTGTTCTGCAACTGCAGTGAGATGTGGAGAGTCCCCAGGGAGAACCGGAGCGGGAGGATGGCCGACGAGTGTCCCCAAGGGGGGTCCTATGCTGCGTAAGACCTCGCTGTCTCCTCTCCACAGCCCCATGGGACCCCCTTTCAGCACCAGCGCCAGGAAGCGGGACCCTTGCCCCGCACTGGGGTTTCTGCCCTGGCCGTTCCGGCTGGAAGCCTGCAGTCCTAGCCTTTCCTGTTCCGTCCTCCAGGCCACTATTTGTCAGTAAAGGTTTTCGCCCCTCAGCATAAACTGCCTCCAGATCTGTAGCCTGCACATCCAGCCCTCCAGGCAGCCTCTTCCCAGAGAGTTGTGCCCCGAGGAAGGACAGAGGCCCAGCATGGGGGCAGTGGGCTGAAGCCACTGCTAAGCGAGCTGTGACCCAGGGAGGCCAGCCCAGCTGACACCCAGCCCTCCCCCCAGCTCCTGGATGATGAGCTCCCACGTGGCAGGCCTGGGCCTGGACAAAATGAAGTTGGGCCGTCCCCAGTCCCTCCCGGACCAGGACGAGGCGGACGACCAGCAGCTGCTGGAGCCGGAGGCGTGGAGGGCCTACACGGAGCGCCGAAACGCCCTGCGTGAGTTCCTGACGCTGGACCTGAGCCCACACCTGCTCAAGCGTCACCACGCCCGCATGCAACTGCTGCGGAAGTGCTCCTACCACATCGAGGTGCTGCCCAAGCACCTGGCCCTGGGCGACCAGAACCCGCTGGTGCTGCCCAGCGCCGTGTTCCAGCTCATCGACCCCTGGAAGTTCCAGCGCATGAAGAAGGTGGGCACGGCGCAGACCAAGATCCAGCTCCTGCTGCTCAGGGAGCTGCTGGAGCAGCTCGACCACAGTCGCGCCGAGCTCGACGCCCTGCTGGAGTCGCCCGACCCGTGGCCCTTCCTGGCCGGCTGGGCACTAGTGCGGCGGCGGCTGGCGGAGGTGTCGGCCGCCATGGACAGCTTCCTGACCATGATGGTGCCGGGCCAGCTGCACATCAAGCACCGCCTGGTGTCCGACGTGGGGGCCGCCAAGATCCCGCACATCCGGCTCGTGCTGAGCACCAAGATGCCCGTCATGTTTGACCGCAAGGAGTCGGCAGCCCACCAGGACTGGGCCCGGCTGCGCTGGTTCGTCACGGTGCAGCCGGCCACGCTGGAGCAGTACGAGCTGCGCTTCAGGCTGCTGGACCCCCGGACGCAGCAGGAGTGCGCCCAGAGCGGCGTCATCCCCGTGGCCGCCTGCACGTTCGACGTCCGAAACCTGCTGCCCAACCGCTCCTACAAGTTCACCATCAAGAGGGCTGAGAGCGCCACGCTGGTGTACGAGCCGTGGAGGGACAGCCTGACCCTGCAGACCCAGCCGCGGCCGCTGGAGGGGCCGAGTCTCAGCCACACCATCCGAGAGGTGGTTTTCTAATCCTTATCCGCTAATAAAGAGGAGTGTAAATGAACAGACAGAATTAAAGAAACAAACCTATTTACATTTGAAAGTCAGCAGCCACCAGTGTTTTTCCTGGCTCGGAACAGGAGACCTCAGCCCAAGCTCAGGGGCAAGGAGGCCTCCCTATCGGCGGGGCTTTTTCCCACCACTCCCTGTGTCCAGTGGAAGCCCCAGGCTCTCTGCTCCTGCTCTTCCCCAGGGGGACCCCCAGGCCAGACCTCTCAAGACAGCTGACCTGGGAGCTGGAAGAGCCCCTGACGCCGGAGCCACCTGCAGTGACAAGAGCTGCTTCACAGGGGCTCTGCGATCCTGGCCCCGGGCCCTCTTTGCCACCCCCATTGCCATGACCCGGCTCTGCCTTCCTTGCCTGAGGGGCTGAGGGGCTCCCTCGGGGGAAGGCACTCCTAGGCTGTGGCGCCTCCCACCACCCCCTGCCTAGCCTCACGTGCCCGAGGAGGCAGCCACACCGCCGAGGGTCCCTGGCTGTGAGCAACTCAGCCGAGCCCCCGTGCCCCACCCCCACCTTTTGTTCCTCAAGGGTCCCCCAACTCATCTAGCTCCCTCTGTCCTCCAGGGTTGGGGGCTTTTGCTAGGCACCTAGCCCCTACTTCCCCTGACCGCTCACCTGCAGGGCCCCTGCTACCGCTTCCTCCCAGAAGCCTTCCCTGGCTGCAAGCTGGTGAGGCCCCCAAGCCCCCTGCCTAGAGGCGCCTCCTCATCCTCCACACCGGCACTTCTCAAGCGATTGCAAAACTCCTGTCTATTTCATGATGGCCCACGAATAGCTGTGCTCTTCAGGGTAATGCCGGTCCAGCTCACCAAGGAGGCCCCAGTACTGGGACTCCTTGCTCCACCCCTCCCTCCACAGATGCCCAGAACCTCTTTTGCCACGGTGACCATAGCCCAGGCCACCATCTGACCCCCCAGCTGGCTCTAGGAGGCCCTGCTGTGCACTTCCAGGGGCAGCTGGTGTCACAGGAGCTTCTGCGGACACGGCCACAAATGGGCCAGGCGTGGAGGGAGCCCAGTCCATGGCGGCCGGGTGTCCCGACCTGCAGGACAACGGGAGCTCGAAGGGAGGGAGTGGGGATGGATGGGAACAGGAGACGCGAAGAATGGAGACAAGACAGGAGTCTGATCAAGTCTCGTTTACTGTTGCTAAGCTCACAGCTTAAATAGGCGCAGGCAGAGAGGCGGGGCAAGGGTAGCTTGCGGTTGGGAAATGCCGGCCTACTTAAGTTTCAGGAAACTGAATCTTATCAGCAGGAAACAGAAACTGAAACATTACTGAAACTTATGGGGGGGGGGGCGGGGGGAACAAAGACTGAAACTTGTCAACAGGAAACATTAAACTGAAACTTACGCAAACCACAACATGGCTGAGCAGATCACAAAATGGTAGCTATTGCTGCCCACAGGTCCCCCTTTTTTATTTTATTTAGAAATTAGGCTGAGGGGTAGTTATGCCCGCGGGAACCGTGCCTGTCTTAGGTCAGAGGACCCCACGTGAGAGAACACTGACTCCTTATCCGTCATGGGGAGGGGAAAAACGTTTTCCTCCCTATCTTAGGCGGAGTGTCCTTACTCATGCTCCTCAGTTGCCCGTCATTGGCTAACCAGTTCAGCTCGCCGGGTGACCTGAGAGGAAAGGTATAACCTTTGTGTTTTATGAATCAAGCTCCATCTCTAGGTCTGTCATTTCCAGCCTGTGGTAATGGACCTGAATGGGCTGCATCTTTATGGCCTCAATTTGTGATCTTAAGAAGCTCATGAGTTTGCTGAGCCTAATAGGACCGATAGACATTGTTGACTCCTAAAAAGGAAAAAGATAGAAGACCCTCAGGGCTCGGTGCCGTCCCTGGGTGGACTTGGTTTTTCGGATTTTTTGGTATCTACTTGCTTTACAAGTCTTTCGGGAAGCCACCTGGCCGAATCAGCTTCCTTGGCATAAATGCACACTGATCCTCGACCCCAAATCAGGACCGGGTCCGGGCCATGCCATGCGCCTGTCATGGGATCTTTCTACATTACCGATGCATAATGGCTTTTGGATTCAAAATGCCAGTGTCGATCGGCAGCAGAGTGTCCTTCTTGATCCAGTGTTAAAAAATTTAAAATAAATGAGTGTGATAAAAGGTTTTTTGGTGATCCCTTATGGGGGTACCATTCCCCCTTTTTAATTTTATTTAGAGTGGTTTTTATGGTGAGATGAGCTCTTTCTACTACGCCTTGTCCCTGGGGGTTGTACGGGATGCCTGTAACATGTTGAATGTTTAGGTGAGTACAGAATTGAGTGAAGGCTGTACTGACATAACCAGGCTCGTTGTCAGTTTTGATTTTACGTGGACACCCCAGGGATGCAAAGGCAGTTAAAAGATGAGCAATAACATGTTTTGTGGCTTTAACCATGAGCAATAAACATGGTTTGCAAAGTGGCAAAGATATATCCACTACAAGTATCAATGCAGACATGAACATATTTAAGATTTCCAAATTCTGGGATGTGGGTGACATCCATTTGCCAAAGGGCGTTAGGTAGGAGGCCTCGAGGGTTAACTCCAAGATGTGGGACCAGTAAGTGAGGTGCACATTGTGTGCAGGACTTTACTATTTGTCGGGCTTGTTCTCTAGTTATGTGATGGAGTAGTCTTAAGGATTGAGCATTAAGATGATGCAAGTTGTGCGAATGTTGTGCTTGAGCTAGAGGGGTGTTAGGGAGTTGAACTAACAGAACACGGGTGGCTAGGTCTGCCTTGGCATTTCCAGAGGCTAATGGACCGGGTAAGCCTGAATGAGCACGTAAATGCCCAATGTAGAAAGGTTGTGTTCTGGAAATTAATAGCTTTTGTAGTTGAGAAAATAGTTTTGCAGCGGTTGAGGTGTGTTTTATGAATGGGGCTGTTTCTAACTTTGGGACAGAAGTAGCAATGTATGCACTGTCTGTACAAACATTGAGAGGATCATTGGGAAGCATGGAAAATGCAGCTATAACTGCATGTAGCTCTGCTAATTGGGCAGATGAAGATTGGGATTGAAAGCTGATAGTTTGGTTTGGGGTAACAAAGGCTGCAAGCCCTGTGGATGACCCGTCAGTGAAAATGGTAATTCCATTTGGAAGGGGATGAAGTCTGGTATTTTTAGGAAAAACGAAATCATGTCTGTTGGCAAAATCTAGAAGCTTATTGGGAGGATAATGATTATCAAGGTTGCCAGTATAAGAGGTGAGTGCAATGGGCCATGCTTCAGTATTTTGCATGAGCCAATGGATCTGCTGTTTGGTATAAGGTTGGACAATGTTGTTAGGTTCCTGTCCGAAATATTCCTTGCCTAGGGTTCTTCCTTTGGTAATTAGACTGGCTACCATAAGGTAGTAAGGTTCAATGACTTTAGCGGGCATATTAGGAAGATGGATCCACATAAGTGGAGCAGTTTGCCAGAACACAGCTGTGGGAGATAATGAGGTATGACATATAATAAATTGGAGTGGTTTGTCAATATCGAAAAAGGTGATGGTTTGGTTATTGATAGCTTGATTAACTAAATTGATAGCTGATTTTGCTTCAGGGGTGAGTTGTCTTAAAGAAGTAGGACTGGGATCCCCTACCAATGTATCGTATAGGGGCTTGAGATCAGCTTTGCATAATTTTAGATAAGGTAACAGCCAGTTTATGTCTCCTAATAATTTTTGAAAATCATTGAGGGTTTTTAAACAGTGTAGCCTGAGTTGCACCTTTTGAGTCGATAGGCGAGTTCCACTTAACTGAAATCCTAGGTAGGTGTAGGGGTCAGTAAGTTGCACCTTCTCTGGGGCGATGACTAATCCACTAGCAGTAAGGGCAGTTTGTAGACTTTTGAAACAGGACAAGACCACTTCCTCTTTTGCTGCTGCTAAAAGTATATCATCCATATAATGGATTATGTACACATCCTTCCAATCTTTTCTAACTTCAGCAATGGCGATGTTCACATATGACTGACATAAGGTGGGACTGTTGGCCATGCCCTGAGGCAAAACCTTCCATTGATATCTCTTCATAGGCTCTTTAAAGTTAATTGCGGGAAGGCTGAAAGCAAAACGCTTACAATCCTCTGGATGGAGAGGGATAGTAAAGAAACAGTCTTTTGGGCCGGGTGCGGTGGCTCAAGCCTGTCATCCCAGCACTTTGGGAGGCCGAGGCGAGTGGATCATGAGGTCAAGAGATCGAGACCATCCTGGTCAACATGGTGAAACCCCGTCTCTACTAAAAATACAAAAAATTAGCTGGGTGTGGTGGCGCGTGCCTGTAATCCCAGCTACTCAGGAGGCTGAGGCAGGAGAATTGCCTGAACCCAGGAGGCGGAGGTTGCGGTGAGCCGAGACCGCACCATTGCACTCCAGCCTGGGTAACAAGAGCGAAACTCCGTCTCAAAAAAAAAAAAAACAAAAAAAACAGTCTTTTAAGTCTACAATAACTTTGTAGAATCCCAGAAGTATAGCTACAGGGGAAGGGAGGCCGGGTTGTACACAAATATACACCACCCTGTTCCAGGTGCCCAGGGATATTAATTCCAGCCAAACTTGGTTATACTCATTTTTTTATACCACAAACATATTTATAAACGAAAATGTAGCATCACCATAAACAGCTGAAGCTGGACTATCTACAGACAAAATTAGCAACAAATCTGATGCACTGTAAATTCAAGTCCTCAGGACAACAAAAGTGATTAAGGAAGACCTCAAGTAACAATGTTAATGCCATTTACAAAGGAAAAAACGGATACAAAAACATTCAAAACCTGAACATCACTTGGCATATAAGGGAAAAAAAGCAAATTAGCTGAAAGGTTCATAAACACAAGGTCTTATTTACACTACACAAAGCTCAGGTGTTAGCCTTGAATGTAACTTTCAAAATACCTTCAAATATATCCAACTCCGATCCCAGAATTTTGGTATCGAGCCGCTTCATCCTCAAGATCATCCCAATCAATACCCTCATCAATGCCTTCGTCCTCTGAATTATTGGCTCAACTGGCTAGCCATACAATCCTCTTTCAATATTTTGGATTAGCTAATTTTTGTTTAAGTCCTGCGGCTACACGTTCAGCAAATTTCTCTAAGGAACACACAGGCCCACCGCTCTCCGTGGGTTTTTGTTCCTCTTTACCAGAGTTGCTATCAACTGACATTAAGTCAGCTTCCCCTGACTTTTTCTCCTTGCCCTCTTTGGGTTCTGGTTTTTCCAAAAGTAATGAATCTTCTTTTAAGGGGGCTTTTATCGGACAAATTTTTGCATGAGTCCCTCAGGCAAGTTTCCCCTTGGGTTATGACATTAGCAATGACTGGATCGTCATGTTTTTGGGTAATGATCTCATTTATCAGATTCCAGTATGAGAAAGCAGTTACAGGGACCTTTTGAGGCCTGAAAGCATCATAATAATCTTTTAGGGCATCCCCTACTCTTTTCCAACATCTTTGATCTATGGTTCCTTCTTGAGGGAACCAGGGGCAAACATCCTTAATATAATCAAAATATTTGATTAACCGGTTTACTTTCACCTTTACTCCTCACGCCTTTAATGCTTTGCTGAGTCTTTCAACAAACAACTCATGCTGACTAATTTCCTGACCCATAATATCGTCGTCCACTTACCAGAGAGCAAGGCCGCAGCAGGTTCCCGTGGTGACTCCTTCTCTGGATTTCTTCCTTCAATCCGGCCAGCTTCGACGACGTCCCTCATGGTGTCCTTCTTACTTCGAGCCCCATGTTGGGCGCCAGACTGTCCTGACCTGCAGGACAACAACAGGAGCTCAAAGGGAGGGAGTGGGGATGGATGGGCAGGAGACGCGAAGAATGGAGACAAGACAGGAGTCTGATCAAGTCTCGTTTATTGTTGCTAAGCTCACAGCTTAAATAGGCGCAGGCAGAGAGGCGGGGCAAGGGTAGCTTGCGGTTGGGAAATTACGGCCTGCTTAAGTTTCAGGAAACTGAAACTTATCAGCAGGAAACAGAAACTGAAACTTTACTGAAACTTGTCAGCGGAGAAACAAAAAACTGAAACATTACTGAAACTTATCAGTAGGGGAGACTGAAACATTACTGAAACTGATGGGGGGGGTGGGGAACAAAGACTGAAACTTGTCAACAGGAAACATGAAACTGAAACTTATGCAAACCACAACATGGCTGAGCAGATCACAAAATGGCAGCTATTGCTGCCCACAGCCGGGGATCCGAGGAACAGCTTCAAAGGCAGGACTAGCAGGACAGTCAAAGCTAGTGGCCTCGGGAACTTTGGACTTGGCCAGGCTGGGGACAGAGTGCAGCGGCTGGAGCCACCAGAGCAGCTCCAGAGCCGTGGCCTGCCCTCAGCACACCAGGCACCAGCCCTCCACATGCCCAAGACTCCCTCCCCACTCCGAGCCTCCCTCCCCACGCCAAGACACCTTTCCCAGGCCGAGACACCCTTCCCAGGCCGAGACACCTTCCCCAGGCCCGAGACACCCTCCCCACTCCGAGCCTCCCTCCCCACACCGAGACACCCTCCCCAGGCCCGAGACACCCTCCCCAGGCCCGAGACACCCTCCCCAGGCCCGAGACACCCTCCCCAGGCCCGAGACACCCTCCCCAGGCCCGAGACACCCTCCCCATGCCCGAGACACCCTCCCCAGGCCCGAGACACCCTCCCCAGGCCCGAGACACCCTCCCGACTCCGAGACACCCTCCCCCGCCCAGACACCCTCCCCACTCTGAGACACCGTCCCCACGCCCGAGAGATGCCAGAGCCCCTGCCTTCCCCATGGCCCTGCACTGGGCGCTCCGCAGCTGGCCCTGGACAGCCTCCACGCTGTGTCCCAAGCACAACCGCACGGCCGCCATGCACTTTTGCCCCCCAGCCAGGCCTCAAACATGCCGAAGTGAAAAGAGCTTTCAGAGTGGTCTTCATCATTAAATTAATATCTAATCACATAATTCAAAGATATAAAAATTGGAATGTAAAAGGTGGGGCAACCCCTCCTTCAGGACTGGAGGGGCAGCAGGGGCAGAGCTGCCCTGGGGCAGGTGGGTGTTGCCGGGTCCCTCCGGGGGGAAGGCTGAGAACCCGACACAGCTGAGCAAGCTGTCCCGCAAGGCTTGTCCTGGTGGAGTGTCATCCTGGTACTGGCTCCCGAGCCCACTGCACAGCCCCCAGGAAGATGGCAGGACTGCTTTTCACGTTTCGGAGGGCCGGGTGCAGCGACATGGACCCTGGCTTTGGGCCGCCCTCCAGCAACCCTTGAAGGACGCAGGCAGTGGTGGTGGGAAAAAGGCCCCCTCTGCCAGGGAGGCCTCCTTGCTCTGAGCTTGGGTTGAAGTCCCTGTTCCAGTAAAAAGGATACTGGCTTTTTTTTTTTTTTTTTTTTGAGACAGGATCTCATTCTGTTGCCCAGGCTGGAGTGCAGTGGTGCAATCCTGGCTCCCTGCAACCTCCGCCTCCAGTGATTCTCCTGCCTTAGGCTCACAAGTAGCTGGGATTACAGGTGCCCACCACCATGCCCAGCTAATTTTGTATTTTTAGTAGAGACAGGGTTTTACCCTGCTGGCCAGGCTGGTCTTGAACTCCAGACCTCAGGTGATCTGTCCGCCTCAGAGTGATTCAGGCATGAGCCACTGCGCCAGGCAAGATGCTGGCTCTTTATTTAAACAGAAAATAAACTTGAACTCCACAGACATTATCCAGGGTAATCACAGATGGTGTCCAAAGGTCAAAGGGCAGTCTCCACAGGGTTTCCTTCCTGGTTCTGAGACTTCCCAGAGAAGGCAGAACTTCTTTGCACTGGTCCCAAGGAAACTCTTGTTGGCCACCCTGAGAGGCGGTCCTGTCCCCGATGTCCAGGAGAAGCAGGGGTGTGGAGACCGGCCATCCCCTTTCCTCCTCCCAAGTGTGCCCACTTCCGCCCCAGGGAGACAGGCAGGTGGCAAGGTGGTGGGCAGGGGTGCTGGCCTTTCCCTCCCAGTCTTGGAACGGTGCTGGTGGGGAGGGCTCTTCAGGAAGGCACAGCTGGCCTTCTCCGGACGCGCACCTGGCTGGCGGGCACAAGGCTCTGCTGAGCCTCACAGAAGTCCAGGAGGCTACGCCAGCGCGGGCAGCAGCGGAGCAGGAGGTGGTCTCCTGTGAGCGTGGAAGTCAGGCGGGAGTCAGGCGGGAGTCAGGCAGCTCCTTGGCCCCAGCCCCGGCCCCCCCCACCGCTTGTCCACCAGGGAGGAGCCCAGCCCACCCTCACCGATCAGGCAGAGCCCCTCCTGTGCCCGCGTGAAGGCCACGTTCACTTGGTTGGGGTCCACAACAAAGCCCAGGAACTTCTTGAGCCAGCTCTTGGTCGGCCGCTGGTCCAGGTCGCTCCTGGCACAGGTGCGGACGGTGCTCACCAGCACGTAGCGCCACTCGCTCCCTGCAGGACAGGAGGTGAGGCCCTGTGGCTGCCGCGCTCACCCTCCTGGCCCCCCCCAGAGCCCCCAGCCTCACCCTGGCTCTTGGTGATGGAAGACACGACCACCCCAGTGATGCCCTCTCGCAGAAGTGCCTTGCTGATCTCAGAGGCCTGCGCATTGTAGGGTGTGAGGACGGCGAGGTCCTGGGGCTCCACTGTCCTCCCCAGGGTCAGCTGCTTGGTGATGCGGACCTGAGGGGCCAAGGGGACAGTTGGAGTGGAGCCTGGTGCCTCTCCTGTCCCTTCCTCCTCCAGGAAGCCTTCCCTGCCTCACAGGCACAGACACTCACCACCTCAGCCACCTCCTCCAGGTTGGCCTTGGAGTTCTCATTCCCTTCATCTGTGGACACCAGCAGCCTCCGCTCGTGGCCCTGCACGTGGCCAAAGATGACAGGGCAGCTCTCCTTGCCGGCGTGGCCCAGAACACTGGGAGGCCGCCTCAGGCCCTGCCACGTCTTCAGCCTGCTCTTGTAGAATGCCACAGAAGGGAAGGCACAGATGCCCTCATGCTGCAGGCAAGGGTGTGCCCGGTCAGAGGTGCCCAACCTGCCACACAGTCGGGCTGTGGCCCCCAGCCGCTGCACATGGGCTGGGGGCTGAGTGGGGAGGGGTCCTCACCATACGGTACTGGGTGTCCACTGCACGTGGGCTGGGGTTTAGTGGGGTGCTCACCATGCGGTATTGGGTGTCCAGCATGTGTGCGTCCCCATGGTACCTCTCGAACAGAGACCGGTCCAGACCCAGATTTTGCAGCTGCTCGTTCTTGACCACAGGCCGCAGCTGCTTGTGGTCTCCGAGAAGAACCACCTGAAGAAACGGGCAGGCCAGGCCCTGGCACTCCTAGACCCAGAGGTGCCCCAGCCGCACACGACACGTCTGCACACACCAGGCGCCCAGGGTGGGAGACCATGCCAGGGACGCCTGCCTGTGGTACCCACACACCCCCACCCACCTTCTCGGCCTGTGGGAACTGCACCAGGGGGATGAGGGTTTCGGGCTCCGTGGCCATGCCCGCCTCGTCCACAAGGATCTGCCTGACGTCTAGGGTTTTCAGGCTGGCAGAGGCTGCGCAGCAGCATGTGCAGACGATGACCTGGTGCCGGTCCAGCTCGAACTTCCGAGCATTCCACAGGACCTTCTTGTACCTGACGGGGACACTGCCTGTCACCCCGCAGTGCCATGCTGTGGGCAGCTCCACCCCCCGGCCCCTGCCACTTACAAAGCCAGGTCCTCCCTGGAGAAGACTTCCCCTCTCTGCAGCCGGGCATCAAAGGCCTTGATTTCCGATGAGTACGGGTTGGCAGCCTGCCGGATCCGGTGGTGCAGGGTGATGCTCCTGGGGGGCAGAGCTCCGTAAGCCCCGTCCACACAAGGCAGAGCTCCACGGGCCCCGTCCACGCAGGGCAGAGCTCCATGGGCCGCGTCCACGCAGGGCAGAGCTCCGTGGGCCCCGTCCACGCAGGGCAGAGCTCCGTGGGCCCCATCCACGCAGGGCAGAGCTCCGTGGGCCCCGTCCACGCAGAGCTCTCTGGACAGCCCGGCCCCACTCCACTAAAGCCCGGAAGGTAGTGGGCGCACCTGAGGCTCTGCTTGGGCCTCCCCTCCCGGGGGCTCTTCCTGAGCAGGCTCCTGCTGCCCACTTGCGGCACTGGGAAGTCAGTGGCCTCAGCCTGCTCGCTGTACACGCGGAGGGGCTTCAGCTCCAGCTTTCTCAGGAGCAGTCCTGGGGGCAGTCGGGGGATGTGAGTCCTGCCCGGAGAGCCAGCACCCTGCAGGCCCCCCGCCTACCCCACACACCTGCCAGGACATCCACCGACTTGTTGGAGGGGCCGCAGTACAAGATGCAGGGACCCCCTAGCCGATTCTCCCCCCCTGGGGGAACTCCGAGCTGCACCTGCTCCTGGTTTGATTTATGAAACCAGAACACGATGTGGAGGCCCACGACCGTCTTCCCTGTACCTGCAGCCGATGAACAGGAGATCATAGCCCACCCCCGGGCTCCCTGTGCCCCAAGGCAGCTTGCGGCCTCCCAGCGTCGGCCCTACCTGGTGGGCCCTGGATGACCATGAAAGGCTTCTCCAGAGCCTCCCTGACAGCCCGGTTCTGGCTGGGGTTCAGCCTGTGGCGGCCTCCAGGGATGTCATAGGTCTGGCGCTCCAGGAACCTGCTGGGGATCGCTGAGAGGGGCAGCCTCCCTGAGCACTGGTGCAGGGTGGGGCCCGGAGCCCGAGGGGAAGCCGGCGGGGCCGGGCAGGCCTACCTCTGTAGACAGGCTGCGGGATGGGCCAGCCCAGGGCGATGCTGGTGACCAGTGGGGAGGCCTCGTCCAGCCCACGCACGGCTTCCTCCTTGCGGCTGGGGGTGAAGGCAGACACTGGAAAACCAGCGGGGCTCCCAGAAACGGGGCTACTGCCCCGACGTTCCTGTCCTGGAAGGGAGGATCCCGGCGCGGCACCCCCAGCCCCGCCTTGACCGTGGAAGCTACTCACAGATCAGGAAGCTGCTTGGGCAGCAGCTCGACAGTGAACAGGGTCCCCGGCCTCAGCACCTCTTCTGGAACCTTCTCCATGCTCACGCTGTGGACGAAGAAGTGCACCCGTCTAGGAGCCTCCTGCCGGTCGGCCCGGTGCTCCGGGTCCCTGTCCTCCGTCAGCCCGTGGGCCACCCAGGTGTAGGTGCCGGGGTCGACGCTCAGGCCGGGGCCGAGGCTGCGGGGCCCAGGGGGAGGGCTGGCCGTGGATGCCCGCAGCCCCTCCAGCCGGATGCAGAGGTAGCAGCCGCCGAAGTTGATGTCGACATGCTTCTCCTCCAGGAAGGCGGCCTCCAGGCAGAAGGTGCCCTGCAGCTGCCCCGGCAGCGTCCGCGACACGTCCCAGGAGACGCTTAGGTGCTGCAGCGTGACAGAGTCATTCTCGGCGACCGCGCCGGTGACCGACTCCAGCGCGCAGAACGGCTCCCACACGCAGGCGTACTCATCCGCGTCGCGGTACCGGTCCCGTGGGGCCTGGTACGTGTGGCCCAAGAAGCAGTCCCCAGGCCGTTCCACGTGCTCCAGGCAGAGGCTGAAGCCGGGCGCTACGGTCCAGAGCTGCGGGCTTGGGACCAGGAAGCCGTGCTGCAGCCTGGCGCCCAGCTGCACCTGCAGAGTGTCCCCGCTGCCCAGCTCCCGGGCCACCTCCAGGAAGTGGCCGCAGCGGCTCCGCTGCACCTGCACCAGCTCCCGCCGCCGGGGCTCCTCTCCCTTCTGGATGAGGGCAGCCGCCTCCGGCCAGCGCTGCTGCTCCACCAGCACCAGCAGCTGTTTCCACAGGGCCGCGGAGACGGCCCAGGTGTGTGGGTCCAGCACGGGGCCGGGCGGCGGCAAGGGAGGGCTGGAGCTCCGCACGGAGTAGACACGGCGCCGCCACAGAAGCCGCAGGCCCGGCCGGCCCGCCAGGGCGTGGGGTTGCTCCGCCAGCTGCAGGGAGGCGTAGGGGACAGGGCAGGGATCGGGCAGCGTCTCCCGGTTGCCGGGGAAGAGCAGTCGGAAGCAGCGGGATCCCGCCTCCACGTCCACGACAAAGCCCAGCTTGTCGAGAGCCTGGGCCTTGAGCCGCGCGGCCAGGTGCAGGCTGCGCGCCCGCCGCTGGTAGCTCTGGGCCAGCGCGTGCTGGAGGCCGAAGTCCTGGCACAGCCCGTCGATGTCCCTGGCAGAGTACGCAGAGCCCCCGCAGCCCAGCACCTGGAGGATCTGCCGCTGCAACACCACGTCCAGGTACCTCCGGATGGGCGAGGTGGCCCAGGTGTACCAGTCCACCTGTAGGGAGTAGTGGCCGCCCCGCTGCCCGTCGCCCCCCCGGCCGCTGCGGACAAACGCCGAGCGCTCCAGGGCCTTGCGAAGGTCGCGGCCCGCGGGAGCCAGGAACGGGTGCATGTCGTCTGTGGCGATCAGGTCCACCATCTGCTCATAGTCGTGGGTGCGGGCGGCAAACTGGACCTGCTTCCAGAGGGAGGCCAGGAGGGGCAGCCGCGTGTCGGTGGGGCCACCGTCTCCGCCGCAGCCACGCAGGTGGTGGCTGAGGTGCAGTGACAGGGGCGCCCGCTCCCCGTGCTTCTCACGCACGGCCTCCATCTGCTGGCCGCGGGGCGCTGGCTGCCTCCGCAGAGGTGTGACCATCCGCGTGCTCTCGCTGCCCACCAGGAGCTCAGCCGCGAGCCTGTTAAACTGGATCATGTACTCCTGCACCATGAGGTGGGCCGCGCGGAAGCCCAGGACGCTATCCTCGTCCGGCTGCTCGTAGAAGCGGTCAGACCGCAGGCGGCAGCGACGCAGCTGCCGGGAGAAGTAGCACGCGGCCACGACGCAGGCGTCCACGGAGTCCAGGCGGGCCGGCAGCTCGTGGCCGGCGCCCTGGTGCTGCCTGATCACCTCCTCCGCCTCCTCGTAGGACAGCTGGCGGTCGGAGCAGACCACGGAGGGCGCAAAGCGCAGACTCTTCAGCTGGCCACTGGCCTTCTCCAGAGTGAGGAACAGGGAGAGGGCCAGGCGGTCCCGGCCCGGAAGGAGGCTCAGTATGTCCTGGCAGAGGCCGGCTGGCAGCATGGGCACCGGCTCGCTGTCGGGGGCGTAGAACACTGCACCCTGCCTTCGGGCCTCCACGTCCAGCGCCCCATCCCGGGGCACGCAGCTGGCCACGTCGGCAATATGCACGGCCACCTCGCACCTGGGGCCCAGGTCCCGGACGCTGAGGGCGTCGTCGAGGTTGCGGGCGCCCTGGGGGTCCACGGTGAATGTCAGGAAGGCACGGCAGTCCTCTCGGCGGCCGGCAACCCGGCCAAGCTCCGCGTGGTATTTCTGCAGCGCCTTGGCGGCCGCGGCCTGATCCAGCAGGGGTGTCCTCAGGCCGAACTCCAGGCCAAGGATCCGGAGGCCCTGCTCCCAGGTGCTGGCCTCGGGCAGCACCTCCCGGACGATGCCCAGCGGGTAGTAGAAGCCGGATCGCCACAGGACGATGTGCACCCAGAAGAGCCGGCGGTGCCAGGCCTGGGCCGGGAGCCTCTCCAGCCCCACACGCTGCAGCCGGCCCTTGAGGAGGCTATAGATGGGCACCTGTGATGGGTCCTTCAGCTCCGCCACGAAGATCTTGGTGACGGAGCCGTTGATGGGCACCATGATGCGCGGGTCCCAGGCATCCATGCGGCACACGAACGCCAGCTCGCGCCGCCGTCTCTTCAGCACGCCCACCACACGGCCCCGAAGCCGCCCCTCGGGGGCCCCGTCGCCCGAGAGGAGCTCCACCAGCACCTCGTCGCCGGAGAAGGCCATCCCGCAGTCCAGGCGGCCTCTGACTGGGATGGGGCCCGAGGGGGCGTCGTCCAGCGGGATGGCGGAGGCCCGTTCGAAGGTCTCCTGCAGGAAGGTGCAGCGGCAGTACCGCCCCGGGGCCGAACGCAGCAGCTTCCGTAGTGTGCCCGGGGGCAGGTTCTCGTACAGCCGGGCCTGGCGCGGGGACTCGGGCATGGCGACAGTGTCCAGCAGCCCGTCCTCCCCGACGGTCACCATCACCTTCCGGCTCTCGTCCAGAAGCTCCTGCAGGATGGTGTCGTCAGCATTGAGCTCCCCATCCAGCGGCCAGAAGTCAGCCTCTGCGTCCTCTGGCTCCGTGGACTCCACGCCCTCCACAGCGGCAGTTCCTGCTGCGCCAGCCCCGGGCTCCACATCCTCCTTCCCTGCGTCTCCTGCAGGCTCCGCCCCGGCCACCATCTGCACTGTGGTTGCCGTGAGGCCACGGGACGCCGGGCTCAGAGCCCCCTCTGCTGGCTCTGCCTTCACTGTGGCTGTCCCCACAGCGGCCAGCTCCTTGGCCAGGTCCCCCATCGGCTCCGCAGCAGCCTCCCAGACCCTGGAGGCCCCAGCCTGTGCGCCTCGGCGGGCCCAGCGCCGCCTCTGGGCCACACCCTGCTCAATCTGCTCCATGGACAGGCCCTCAGGGCAGACGCTGTGCTGTTCCACGCACTCACGGATGAAGCTCTCCCAAAGCTTGCCACAGGCCCCGCAAGAGCAGAGGGCCACGGCGTCCCCCACCACCACCAGCTGGGACTGGGCGCGTGTCAGGACGGTGTTGAGCACGCGGGCGTCAGTGAAGAACCCGGGGTCCGGGGTGCCGGGGCTGAGCAGGCTCTGGCAGGTGTGCACCGTGCTCAGCACCACCACTCGGAACTCCCGCCCTGCAGGGGGACGCACACGGTCAGGCTGAGAGCATGGGACGGCAGGACCAGCCCCGCTCCTGCTGATGCCAGGCTGAGGAGTGGGCCGAGACCCCTGGGACATCCTGCTGAAGCAGCTGGCAGCACCGGGCCCCGCTGGTCACCCACCTGGCAGGATCTCAAAGCTGCCCACAGACACCTGGCCTAGGTCCCGCCGCCTCAGCTCCTGCCTCAGTGCGCTGACCTGAAGACGCAGCCGGGCGGGGGATGAGCGCCGGATGCAGGGAGCACTCGGCCACCCCCAACAAGGAGAGGGACCCCTGCCAAGCCCCAGACACCTCAGGGACCGAGCCCCACATCAGCCCCTGGAAGCTAATGCTTCGGGCCCCCTTACAGATGGGGAAACTGAGGCAGGGGCTCGTCCGTCAGCCAGCAAGCCCCCACCCCTGGCAGGGATGCAGTCAGGGACAGTCGTCGGTCAGCCAGGCTCACCTGGGCCCCGTGGGAAACCACGCAGATGCGTCCCTGCTCGCGGCTGCCCCAGCAGGGGGGCCAGGTGTTGTAGGCTTCCTGCACCTTCTCCACGGCCTGGGCGATCTCGGCCAGGTTCAGCCAGGACGCCATGGACATGTCCCGCTGGGGGCTGCCTGCCACGTGGCAGAACATGAGCGGGTAGTGTCGGGGGTGGCGCGGGACCTTTCCCCTGGCGTGGATGGGGTCGCCCTTGGCCACGTAGAAGTGCCGTGAGACGAAGCTGACAATGGCCTCGGTGCAGCGGTAGTTCTCGTGGAAGACCAGGCGGCTCTGCCGCGCCACCTCATGCGCCTCCTGCTGGTAGTGCAGGAAGAGGCGGTGCAGCAGCGTGCGCTCCGCCGCCCGGGCCCGGGCCACGCTGAACAGCCGGGGCGTGACCTGCATGTGGTCGCCCGCCAGCACGAGGCGGGTGCCGCTCGAGGCATAGGCCAGCGGGGTGAGGGCCTCGCACTCCAGCATCTGGGCCGCCTCATCGATGAGGATGTGGGAGAAGAAGCCGACTGGCACCCGGAGCTCACGGGCCTGGGAGGTGGTGGCGACCACCAGGCGGTGCCGCTCCAGCTCTGCCGACGTGGGCGGGCGGAAGGCCCGGCGGTCGTCGGTCAGGCAGCAGTACTTCAGGGTCACCGGGTCTGTCTGGCTTGGCGGCCGGTCCGTGTACATCACACGGAGAGGAGTGGCCTCGGGGTGGCCGCCGCCGGCGTGGCTGTGGAAGTACTCCCGGATGTAGATGTCGGCAGCGCTGCAGGACGGCAGAGCTTGTGAGCTTCTTGCTGGAGGCCTCAGTACCATCCGCCGAAGCACCTGCTGTGTGCCCGGCCAAGCAGCCCCAGCACAGCCCTTGTCCAGCTGTCGTCGGGGGAGCAGCAAACGCCGCTGCCCCCACTCTCAGGAGTCCGAAAGGCAAGAGGCCATGGTGGAGCCCCAGCAGCCCTTCTCACACTGCAGACGCCTGCCCCTCCCAGGCCCCCCGAGCCCTCAGTGCAGAAATCAGCCCGGGACATCCCCACTTCCCCCTGGCAGTGATGGGAAGGCCCCGGCCTGGGCAGCTGCTGTGGCCAAGACCCGAGGAAACCACTTCAACCAAAGGGGAACTTCATGGTGGGGACAAAAGTCTGTGTTTCTATAAAAAACAAAAAAGAGCCTCACCTCCAGGAAATGCTGGGTGGCCCAAGCCACAACTTTCCCTGTGACTCTCTCTTTGGCCCAGGGCCCCTGCAGAGGCACCCAGCTCCTCACCCGACAGCAGACCCAGCACCCCAGGCCTGAGCTGGGCCTGATAAAGCAAAAGCCCAGGGCTCACTAGCTACGGGGAGGGCCCCACAGGATCAGAGGACTGGAGCAGGTCCAGCGGTGACCGCCTGCCCACGGGAGGGCCCCACAGAGTCAGAGGATAGGAGCACATCCGGGGTGACTGCCTTCCCAGTGTAGATGGGCCCATCCATCGGGCCAGGAATCAGGTGAGGCGGGGGACAGGCCAGGCTGGGGCTTACCTGTTGGTGTGGGTGCAGATGAGCACCTTGGTCTGAGGCTGCCGGATGACTTCCAGGGAGGCCATGGCCAGCGTGTAGGTCTTGCCGGTGCCAAAGGGGCCGTAGATGAGCAGCGGGGGGACGCGCCTCCCATCCCTGGGACCCCAGCCAGCGATGAGCGCCACGGCCAGCTTCTGCTTGCGGTTGCCACGCTGTAAGGATGGGACGGACCGAGGGCTGGGCAGGGCACAGGTGGGCAGGTTGGGCACCACCAGCTGCACCTCGGGCAGCGTGTCCACTGCCTGGTGCCAGAGGCGGAAGGTCATCGGGTCGACCTGGAACTGCACCTCCAGGACCAGCTGAGTCTCGGGCTGCAGCCCCAGGGCCGAGCAGCAGCGGGCCGGAAGCAGCAGCCACAGCGCCTGCTCAGAGCTGGCCTGCCTCTCCAGCTGCGCCTCGAACACTGTGTGGCCCGGTGCGGGCACGGGGGCCACCAGAGCCGTGCGGACCGCCCGGCCCAGCAGGAAGCCCTGGTCCGTGTCTGGCGTCAGGGAGGACGGGATGGGGACCTCGCAGTACAGCGCTCCCGGAGGCGCAAAGAGCATGTTCAGCGCTGGCGTCTGCAGGGCTGTCTTCAGGGACACCCGGCTCCGCAGGGTCAGCCTGGCAGGAGGGCCCGGGTCAGCTCACGGCCCCCAGACGCCAGCCCTGCTGCAAGTCCAGGCCCTGGCCACCCCCACCGCCCCCGGCCCCAGCTCACTTGGCCACCAGCCGCTGCTGGGCTGCCTCCTCCTCGTAGAGAAACTGGTGCATCCTCTGCCGATAGTTGGCTGGCGAGATGGGGCCCGAGGCCAGGCCGCCGCTGCTGAAGTCTAGGGCCAGGGCGGGCGCCTTGTACCTGGCCATCAGGGCCGTCTGCTCGGCTGTCCGCTCCACGACAGGAACCACATGGCGGTTGCCGGAGTGCCAGCGCTCCAGCTCCTCAGGGTGGCCGAGCACCCGACCCTCGCAGGGTCCCAGGCCACGCCCCTGACCCAGCTGCAGCCTCAACTTTCGCAGCAGCACCGGCCGGCGGCCAAAGTCGAAGGCCACCCATTGCTCAAAGGCGCCGAAGGAGGCGGCCTGCACACGCACCCCCACCTGGAAGTCGGCGGTGGAACCAAGGACGCGGAAGCGCTCGCCCCGTGCGTAGAGCTGGCCCGTCGGGAGGCTGGGAGCCACCAGGGAGAAGTCGGCGCCGGGCTCCTGCTTCAGCAGGGCCACGTGCAGCAGGGGCTCCTGGAGAGGAGGCCAGACAGTGAGGGGGGCCCAGGACCGCTACCCACCCTCCCGAGAGGCAGCCTGGCCAGTGTGGCCCAAATGCAGGGTTCGGGTCCCAGCCCTGCAACTTCTTGGATAGAACCCAAGCAGGTCACTCAGCCTGTCTGAATGTTTTTTCCTGTGCAAAATGGGGGTCCCTGAACGTTCCTGGGGTCCCTGTGGATGTTTGGTGGGGCGATGTGGGCAGCTTGGGACCTCCCCACCCACTCTCCCGGTGCCAGACCCTGGTGAGTCCTTGTTTTTGTTTTTCTGAGACAGTTTTGTTCTTGTCGTCCGGGCTGGAGTGCAATGGCTCACTGCAGCCTCCACTTCTGCGGTTCAAGTGGTTCTCCCGCCTCAGACCCCCAAGTAGACAGACTACAGGCACGCACTACCAAGCCTGGCTAATATATATATTTACTTTTTTAGTGGAGACGATTCTGCCATGTTGGCCAGGCTGGTCTTGAACTCCTGACCTCAGGTGATCCACCTGTCTCGGCCTCCCAAAGTGCTGGGATTACAGGCGTGAGCCACGGCGCCCGGCCGAATCCTAGTTTTAACCAGTATACTCTGTAGAGTAACCTTCCTCGGCGGGACTCTCCCGACCCCCCTGTCTGTAGGTGAGGAGACTGAGGCAGAGGCTAAGGGACTTCCCAGGTCACACGGGCGCGGAGCAGCGGGGCCTCGGTATCAGCTCCATGATGCAGGCGCTCAGCTTCCAGCCGGGCTGAGGTCACCACCTCCCCAGGCTCCCTCCGCCCAGTGGGGGCTGCTCCCTGCTCACCTCAGAGTGGACGGCAAACGTCCAGCTGTACTGGGCTTTCCGCTCCTGGGCCTGGTGCATCAGGGGCTGGTTGCAGGTGACACGCACTCCCTCGAGGGTCTCTGCCAGCTGCGTGGAAGTCCACCTTCAGCAGGAGGCCGGGCCCTGCGCCCCCCCCAACTCCCACGGCCCACTTACCACAAGGACCTCGCTGCTGCTGCGCTGGTACTCAGCCAGGAGCCGTTCCTGATAGGGCACCAGCCCGTCCTGCCAGGCCGCCTGTTCCCGCAGCTCCGCAGCCTTCGTGCGCTGGACCCACTCCTGCAGCTCCTGTGCCGAGTGCGCATTGGTGCAGGCGTCCCCATATTCACAGAGGTCAGGCCTGGGGGACAGGAAGGTCAGCGGGGCTGCACGCAGGCACAGCCACCAAGCTGAGTTCAAGACCGGGACTTCCTGAGCCCAACGCTGGCCTCTGCAGGGAGCAGGGGCTTGCCTCGTCCCACCCACTCCGGTGCCCCCAGGACAAGGCCCAGCTGGAGCAGCTCCTTATCCAGGTCCTTAGAGGCCACGTGGTTTCAGCCGTCATGCAGAGCAGACCGCAGGCGGCAGGACCCCCCGCTCACCGAGCCTGGGAGCCCCTGGCTCTGCCCACAGTGGGTTTGTGCCCCCCCAGCTCCTTACTTTGGGCAGAGCTTGAACGTGGAGAGTCCCGGAGGCGGGGGGCGATGCTCCCAGGGCACGGCCTGGTCGAAGGCCACCATCTGTGCGTGCTCTGGGGAGGCGCAGTGGTTCTCGAAGGCCTCCTGAGAGTGACAGGTGACCAAGCAGGCAGGGCAGTATAGCTGGGCCCGGGGGAGCCGGCCGAGGGGGGCCACACGCCCATCACCGTCAGGGGCAGGGGGCGTGAGCAGGTCCCCCCGCTGGAGGCCGCCCAGCTGCTCGGCCTCCCACACGGCCATCTCCACGGCGCTGTGCGCAAACTGGCAGCGGGACTCCCCGTGCCGGCATGGCTGCCCGCGCGCCACAAACCTGCAGAAGGCGGGTGGCTGGCTGACCCGAGGCCGTGGCCTCACTGCCACAAACTGCTGCCTGTGGCGGCCCTCGGTGCTCACGTGGGCCAGGAGGGAGGGGCAGGCTCCGTGCTCAGGGCACTGCCCCTGGGAGTCCACACGACGGATGCGTGGCGGGCAGTGCCTGAAGCAGCGGGAGCAGAGCAGCTCGAAGCGGCCGCCGAACTCGGCGAGGATGGTCTCGGCCACCCCGCCCGCCCCTCCCTGGGCCCCGCCGCCCCGCACCTCCGCCTTCAGCCACACGCGCTGGAGGCCCTGCTCGCGCTCAAAGGTCCAGACCAGGGCCTCCTCGCGGCTGCAGGCAAAGGTGCACCGGTTCCGGTGGCGCCGGCAGCCCAGGCCGGGGCTGTAGTAGCGGCAGACCTTGTAGCACAGGGGCCTGGGGAAGGCCGGCCGGCAGCCCACCCTGCGCCAGACCTTGCTCTTTGGGGCCTGCTTGAGGCGGGCCAGCAGGATCTCGCCGGGGCAGTCATGCTCCACGCCATGGAGGACGTACGTGCTCTCATTGAGCCGCCTGCTGCAGCGGGAACAACCCAGACGCAGGTCCACCAGGGCACACAGCCGGGCCAGGGACGGCCCCCTGGCGGCCGCGGGACCGTCGGGCAGCAGGCTGGACCCTGGAGGCGCCACCTCGGATGGCAGCTTGGCACGCCGGGGTGGCGTCGGAGGCTCCAGAGCTCAGGCGTCCACGCAGTTCACTGGGACTTTTGGCCACGGTTCGAAGCCTGCGACAGAAGGGGCAGGTGAGACTGAGGCCGGGTACATCTTCTCCAGGCCCAGCTCAGAAGCGCGGCCTCTCCTCCAGGCAAGGGGCTGGATTCCGCCACCCTGACACCAAAGCGGAGCCGTTGGGGTCAGAGCCCACTGATGCGGCCACAGCCAGACTCTCCCTCCTGAAGGGTGTCAGTGCCCACCTAAACCAGCCCAGGTGACTGCCTGTGGACCCCTGGAGTGGGGCGGCGGAGCCCTCAGCTCAGTGCCGCCCCCCAGCAGTCCTCAGCCCTCTGCCCCAGCCAAGGCTCCTGTGCACCTGAGGGCTCAGGCTCCCGAGTCTTCTAAGGATGCAGCACCTCCTTTTCTGTTAAATGATCACTGGCCCCAGGAGAAGAGACCCCACACCAACACCTGGGCAGGGGCCTCAGAGAGAGGAGGGTGCAACCCTGCAGAGGTGGACAGTGCCCACCAGAGCTCAGGGTGCCAGGAAGAGATGGGCCTGGGTCCCCACCACAGCTGAGATGCCACAAGAGGAAGTTTAAAGCCGCAGACTGGAGCACGGACTGGAGGCGGACCTGAGTATGAGAACTCAGCCGTCCCCTGGGACCCCTCCAGGAAAACATCGCAGTCTGCCGTCCAGAAAGGACCAGAGCTGGGACCCCAAACTCCTATGTGACAGTGAGTGCGGAGACCCAGGGCTGGGGCTTAATGCGAGGGCAAAGGTGGCTGCCCAGGGCTGGGGTCTGCGGCTTCCCAACCCCGGCGCCCCCGGCCGCTCTCACCCTCCTGGACCCAGTGCCCCCGGCCCCTGTCACCTCAAGACCCTTGGGCTCACCCTCCTGAAGCCGCCAGAGGACGCCCGTGCCCCGGCCCCGCCACCCCAGGATCCCCACGCTCACACTCCTGGAGCCGCCGCAGGACGCCCGCGCTCACCCTCCTGGAGCCGCCCGAGGACGCCCGCGCTCTCCCTCCTGGGCTCACCCTCCTGGAACTGCCTGCCCCACCAAGCCTCCCTGCTAGCTCTCGGTTTCGATTCTGCCCCGGGCACTGACGCGAATCGCGGAAATTACCTCACGGCCCCCTGCCCCGCCCCGCCCTCGCCCTGCCCCGCCTCCACGACGGCTGGGCCCCAGGCGAGGGGACCCCGGGAAGCGCCAGCGGGCAGAGGGCGCCCCTCCCTATAGGGCCAGCACTGTTGGAGGCAGAAGTGGCTGGGGGTGGAGGCAGCTGGAGGTGAGGGGACTCCTTTCCCACTCCCCCCAGGGCCCCGCGCTCCTCCGTCCAGCCTGTCACACACTAGAGCCCCTGATGGTGTGCCAGGCGGAAGGGGTGAGACCCTGCTGAGCCCTGGACAGCAGGAGGAACTGTTGACTCCACCATTTGCCCCGGAGAAATCCAGGCACCGCCGGCCTGGAAGCGTGGGGCCCCTGACAAGCAGGGCCTGCCGTGGCCCCAACGCGGCTCACCCCCCTGTTCCCACCATCACCAACCAGGATATGACAGGAAGGGCCAAGTGGCCGCAGGTCCCAGAGTCAGCACGCCTGGGCTTTGCTCTCTGGACTGACTCTGGGACCTCAGCAGCCCTGCGGGGAGGCCCCGTGGGGAGCTGAGGCCTCCAGGCCACCTGCAGTGACAGACAGCCGCAGTCCCAGCCTTGCTGCCACCTCAGGGAGACCCAGGCCTGACCTTCCCACCTAGACCACGCCCAGCTGTGAGATGTTTTTGTCGTTTAAGATGAATGTCTAATTAGCTGGGCGTCGGGGTGGGTGCCTGTAAGCCCAGCTACTGGGAAGGCTGAGGGAGGAGAATGGCTTGAACCAGGGAGGTGGAGGTTGCAGTGAGCCGACATCACACCACCACACTCCAGCCTGGGCAACGGAGCAAGACTCTGTCTCAAAACAAATAAATAAACAAAGTAAAATAAAATAAACATCAATGTTGCTTTAAGCCACTGAACTCTGGGGCGACGTGTTCTGCAGCAGAAGATAACCGTGACAGTTACCCTGCCCTTAAAACAAGGAGGCAAGGCCGCCACCCAAGGCCACCGCCCCGTGGGGAGGGCCGGGCAGGGGCTCACCACTCCCTCGGGAGGTGGGCTGGGTGCCCCGTCTGTGATCAGGGAGCCTCTCTGCAGACCAGTCATGTTGGAGCTCCTCAGAGAGGGCGGCCCCCAGGGGCCCGGCTAAGCAGACTCTGTGTGCACAGAACACACGCTGTGGGAATCCATGCAGAACACCACGTTCCTGGATGGAGAGACTTAGCATCACACGAAGATGTAATTCTTCCTGAGTTAACCCGTGATCGCATGGTGGACACGCTGGCTTTCAAGTTCACGTGGAGAAGCATCGCATCACCAGGGAACACTGGCCAGCAGGCTCTGCGGGCCGGCGGGGGGGGTGCAGTGAGGGGTCCCAGGCCGCTGCAGCCTCCACCTCTGGCTCAAGCAGTCTGCCCACCTCAGCCTCCCGAGCAGCCGGGACCAAGGCGCACATCACCACACCTAGCTCATCTGGGGTCTTTTCTGTTTTTCAGAGACGGGGTTTCTCAGTCTCGCCCCGACTGCTCCTGAACTCCTGGGCTCAAGGAAATCACCCACTTTGGCCTCCTAGAGTGCTGGATTACATGCTGAATCCCGACACCCAGCCTAGGATAAAAGGCTGTCACGGCAGGTGCCGGCACAGCCTACTAAACACCGCCACACCCTGCAAAGACACTGAACCCAGCGTGGACGCACAGGCCCAGGGCCAGACAGAGTCCAGACACAAAATCACACACAGGGGTCTGGTGAGGGATGAAAGATCGCCTCTTGGCCGGGCGCGGTGGCTCACGCCTGTAATTCCAGCACTGTGGGAGGTGGAGGCAGGCAGATCCCCTGAGGTCAGGAGTTTGAGACCAGCCTGGCCAACGTGGTGAAACCCCATCTCTACTAAAAATAAATATATATCCAGCTGGACGTGGTGGCGCGAGCCCATAGTCCCAGCTACGCAGGAGGCTGAGGCAGGAGAATCCCTTCAACCCAGGTGGGAGGAGAAAGTGGCGGTTGCAGTGAGCTGAGATGGAGCCATTGCACTCCAGCCTGGGAGACAGAATGAGACTTTGTTTCAAAAAAAGAAAGAAAGAAAAGAAAGATCAGCTGTCACGCATCAGGGCAGACAGTTCCTTCAACAAATCATCAGAACTAGTTAGCAGCACCTGGAAACAAAAGTGGGCGGGGAGGTCTCTCCCCAGCACCTTACACCACGTGAAACAGTCAGACACGCACAGGAGGACACCAACCGCAGAGGCGCCCGGAGACCCCGGGCAAGAGGTGTCTGATTTTCAGGAGTCTAGAGACGGGAAAGGCCTTTCCAGTGAGGCCCAGTCCCGGCAGGCGGAGCCAGAGCCTCCGCTCCCTGTCCAGGCTCAAGGACAGGGCTGGTGGCTCACACAGGCCCCGAGGGGCAGAAATCACAAAACCTGCCGCCTGGAGTATTGGGGTTTTTCTTCTTAGAGAACTAATGGAACATCTCCCAGCACAACAGTGACAAATTCAATGACACAACAGTGACACGGTTTCACATGGAGAAAAAAACACCGTCAAAGGAGTCAAAACCCACATGTGAGCTTGTTGGAATCAATGCTCGCGGCTTCAAGGAAACGTCAGCATGAGACGAAGGATTTTCAGCCACGCGGTTCTTACTTTCTGGACTGCAGGAAGGGCACTCTCACCAGCCACTCTGCCACAAGAGTGCAATGAATAAAGGAAAACAGACAAATTTGCTCCTTACGCATTTGGGGCTGTTCTTACTGCTGTGTTTGATTTTTGCTGGCTGGAGCCAGACCTCACAATTTAACTAAAACTTGGTTGGCTGACAACTTAAAATTTTTTTAAACAGATAAAAGCAGTGGAGAGCTGGGACATGCCTGTGAGCAGATTTAGCACAGATATCTTGGTTAAAGTACAAGGACATAGACTGTGCTACGTGCCTGTAAGCATGGCGTGGCTAACAGCCACAGAGGATCGGGCTTCACAAAGTTATGAGCACGCTTATTCCTTAACAAGAAAGGAAACTTTAAAAAGGAACTTTTCTACTTCCCACAAACTAAAAACAAAATTCAACTCAAATCAAAAAGTCTAATCTCTCTAGTGTATATTTTAAAGATCCTATAAATTAAGAAAAAGATTTATAATCTAAAGGAAAAATGGGCAAAGGATGCAAATCAATATTTCACAAAATGTGGAAATAGAAACTGCTGTAAACAGAGTGAAATGCTCAACCTTCTCATAAGGAAAATGCACACTAGACCCAGATGATGACCTGTCCACCTCTCTGACACTGTGGGCACTCCGCCACAGAGTCTAAATTGGCAGCACCGCCTGGAAACCAGGCAGGCCGGGGGCACAGGCCACACGCCTTCCTCACCTTCCCCAGTGGCTCCGCAGAGGCTCCTCACAGAGGACACCTGTGCCTGTCCGTGGCTCCTGGTAGCTTGCTTCTAAACCCAGCAGACTGGGGTGCCCAGGGCCCGCCACTAAGAGTCTACGCAGTGGGCAGTCTCCACCCTGTGCCATTAAACACTCTAAGGCCATTACAAATTAGAAGGTTGGCCGGGCGCGGTGGCTCACACCTGTAATCCTGGCACTTTGGGAGGCTGAGACGGGAGGATCCCTTGAGCCTACGAGTTTGAGGCTCTGTGAGCTGTGATGGCCCCACTGGACTCCAGCCTGGGAGACAGATGAGGACTGTGTGGCCAGGACAGGAGGGGGACGCCCTGTTTCTGTCCACCTTTCACATCTGCACACGTCTTCTTAGCTCAAAACAGAAACAAAAGGTACCACCTGGAGTCCACAGAGCACCGAAAACCCACAGGTTGCCGTGGTGGCTCCCTGGCTCCTGCGCTGCGCTGAGGCCGGAACGGCCCTGACACAGGCTGAGTGTGACACACGCACGCCAGTCAGTCAACACGCTGCCTCGGGCTGAATATCAGCCATACTGTTGTATCAGATTTCCTGGTTCTGTAGTGGACCGCGTCGTGTTCTGAGGTGGCACAGCCCGAAGTGACGGGTGAAGGGCGATCGTGTCTTACCGTCACACAGCCACAACCACGGGCTGGAACAGAAGCGGCCAGTGGGCCAGTACGATCGATGCAGGTGAGTCTGGCCACATGCAACCTTTGCGTACACCTGCTTAGATTACCTATATCAAATTACAAAGTGGGCAGTGTCTGTGTGACCCACGCTCAGCCGTCTCATCCCGGCCCTCCAGGCCCTCCTCACCCAGCGTCCCTGCCAGTGGGTTCTGTGGCCCCCAGCGTCAGCCTGCCTTCTGCCGCCCTCCGCTGCCCACATCACCCGAACCCTTCGGGAAACACAGGCACCCTCCCACCGTCACAGTGCAGGTTGAGGCCCCCAGGGTTTAGAGCCAGGCCTCAGTTTACCTGTGACTGTGGGCCACGTGCTCTCGGGCAGGAACTGGCAGCATCTGAGTATAACACTTGCCTAAGCAGGTCTTTTTTTTTTTTTTTTTTTTTTTTTGAGGGAGAGTCTTGCTCTGTTGCCCAGGCTGGAGTGCAGTGGCGACATCTCGCCTCACTGTAGTCTTTTTTTTTTTTTTTTGAGACGCAGTTTCGCTCTTGTTACCCAGGCTGGAGTGCAATGGCGCGATCTCGGCTCACCGCAACCTCCGCCTCCTGGGTTCAGGCAATTCTCCTGCCTCAGCCTCCTGAGTGGCTGGGATTACAGGCACGCACCACCATGCCCAGCTAATTTTTTGTATTTTTAGTAGAGACGGGGTTTTACTATGTTGACTGGGATGGTCTCGATCTCTTGACCTCGTGATCCACCCGCCTCGGCCTCCCAAAGTGCTGGGATTACAGGCGTGAGCCACCATGCCCGGCCTAAGCAGGTCTTTAACAGCCGGTTCCCATCTTCCTAGGGACCCTCCCACCAGCCGAAAGCTCATGCCCCGAGTAGAGGTGGTGCCGGGGTCTCAGTGGGGGCGGAATGGCGTGGATTCCACATCTCTGCCTCTTGGCCTTGTGGGCACAGCGCAGCTGGGGGGCCTCCTTCAAGATGAGCCCCTGGGAGAAGGTCAGGGGGCCACGCCGGCTCCTTGCGGGGATGCCAGAAGGACCTGATGGGGGTTTAGTTCCAGGACAGGTCACGCCCCCCAGGGCCTCCCAGCTGCTCTCTCCCCGGCCCGCTCCGCAGGCACCACCATGGGCTGTGCGATGTCGCAATTTATGCATTTATACATTTGGTTTCGTCCTGTTTCCTGGCACAAAACCCTGCAATCCCTGGAATCACCAGAGTGGCACGTGCCTTTTTGTGTGCTGATATTGACCGAAGGCTGGCAGCCTGCAGGGCGCCCCGGGACAGGGCTGGTCCTTAGAAATACCTCGACAGGATTAGAAGGCGGGACTTTCAGCCTCACCCCAACCTCCAGGCAGGGGAGAGGAGAGGGGGCCGAAAGTGGCCATCACTGGGGCCAGTGATGTAACAGGTCATGCCTGTGTGATGAAGCCTCCGTGGCACCGCAAGGGGAAGGGCTGAGACCTGTGCGGGTTCCGGGAGGGCACCCCTATGCATCTCTTAATCTCTGTCCTTTGTAATGTCCTTTATAACAAATGGGTGAACGTGTGTCCCTGAGTTCTGCAAGAACCTCACCCAATTGCAAGACATGGCCTGGGGCTTGCGATGGGCGCTGGGAGTGGGCGGCAGCCTTGTGTGACGGTTCCAGGTAGAGGACGATGCCTCAGGACAGACAGTGCCTCCGGCAGAGGGTGTCTCCAGCTAGGTGACGATGTCTCCAGGTGTGGACGGTGTCTCTAGGTGGACGGTGTCTTCAGGTAGACGGTATCAGAATTACACTGGAGCACACCCAGCTGGCACTGGCTGAAAATCTGACTGATCTGTTGTTGGAGGGGACCCCCCACCATCTGGCTCAGCAGTGAGCTGTGCTGTGATTGCGCAGGAGAAACTGACTCTCAAACGCCCACAACTGATGACATCTGCTTTTCCCGACATCGTTAGAGGCGATGAGCCACCTTCTCACTCCCTTCTCATCTCTGCCCCAACTGAAGCCTGCTGGAGCCCTCAGGCCAGGCCCTGAGCAGGAGGCCTGGGGGTGGGTGCTGCAGGGTCTAAAGGGCCTCCCAGAGGCAACGGAGGGCCTGGCTAGGGGTTGTGCCTTCCTCCGCCCGCCCTCCACGGCACCCCCAAAGCTCGAGGCTTGGTCAGACCCCCTGAGGTCTCCTGGCAGGGAGCTTCCTGGTCTCCGCCGGCCCCCAGTGTTCCCCGGCCACGTGGCTGCCTCAGAGTGCCTTGTGCCACCAGGTGCCTTGTGCACCCGTGGGGTAGCTGTGCCCCGCCCGGCTGCCCGGAGGAGGGAGCAGAAGGTCTTCATGCAAGGCTGCTCTCAAAGGCCTGGGCCTTCTCCAGCCCAGCCTTCCTGTATCCCTGCTCCTCCCTGGAAATACAGGAACGTGGCTTGCTCCTAACGCCCAGAGGTTGAAGTCCAGAACATTACTGCATATGTCAGGACAGACAGACAAGGCCAGGGCAGAAGGGAGCCTGGGACAGACCCAGGAATGCGGCCTGTTGATCTCCAAGGACCCGAGGCAGGGAAAGTCTTTAACAAGTCGCGTGGGACGTAAGTGCAGGAAAATGAAGCTCAGCCCCACCTCGCTGCACGCAAACATCAATTCAAGACGGATCATCTAAGCATCAGAGGTAAACTGTGAAGCTTCTAGAAGAAAACAGAAGAAATTTTCACCATCTTGGGGTAGACACACACTTCTTTTATTTTTTTTTGAGACGGAGTCTTGCTCTGTCGCCCAGGCTGGAGAGCAGTGGTGCAATCTCGGCTCACTGCAACCTCCGCCTCCCGGGTTCAAGTGATTCTCCTGCCTCAGCCTCATGAGTAGCTGGGACCACAGGTACCTGCCACCACGCCCGGCTAATTTTTTTGTATTTTAGATGTGGTTTCACCATGTTAACCGGGATAGTCTTGATCTCCTGACCTCCTGATCCACCCGCCTCCGCCTCTGCCTCCCAAAGTGCTGAGATTACAGGCGTGAGCCACTGCGCCCAGCCAGGCATATATTTATTTAAAGGGACATAAAAAGTACAAATACAAAAGAAAAAAATCAATAAACAATGTTATACAAGTCAAAAATGTCTGTACCAGTGGGAAAAAGGAAAAGCCAAGCTATTCGCGGAGAGAAAAATATTCACAATACAGATAACTGATGAACTTCGTGCAAACTGAAAATGTTTTTATCTTTAGTATTACTGTTATTATGTTTTGAGACAGGGTGTTGCTCTGTTGCCCAGGCTGGCGTGCAGAGGTGTGATCACAGCTCACTGAAGCCTCAACTCCTGGGCTCAGACGATCCTCCTACCACAGCGTCCCAAGTCGCTGGGGCTAGAGGCAGGCACCAACACCCTCAGCTAATTTTCAGATTTTTTGTAGAGATGGGGTCTCACTATGTGGCCCAGGCTCATCTTGAACTTCTGGCCTCAAGTGATCTTCCTGCCTCGGCCTCCCAAAGTGTTGGGACTACAGGCATGAACCACTGCTCCTAGAAGGCAGATGTTTTTTAATCTGAAAACTCAGGTAGCCCCGTCTATCCGCGCGGCTGCTGGTGCCCTCTGTGCAAGCTTCCAGCTTCCGTACCTACGTTTGCAGCTCTGTCTTCCAGGCTGTTCTTCATTAGAAAATAAATTATTTACTGGGCTGCTTTTTGTTAGAAGGGGTGTTCTGTCTACCAGGACTCTTTTGCCCTCACTATCTGCCTAAATAATTTCTATCTCCTGTAACAGACCTAAAAGGGAAAAAAAAAAAAAAAAAAAAAAAACAGGCCTGGCACAGTGGCTCACGCCTGTAATCCCAGCACTCTGGGAGGCCGAGGCGGGCAGATCAGTTGAGGTCAGTAGTTTGAGACCAGCCTGGCCAACATGGTGAAAATCCATCTCTACTAAAAATACAAAAAATTAGCCAGGCGTGGTGGCACATGCCTGTAATCCCAGCTACTCGGGAGGTTGAGGCACGAGAATCACTTGAACCTGGGAGGCAGAGATTTTGGTGAGCCAAGATCGAGCCACTGCACTCCAGCCTGGGAGACAGAGCGAGACTCTGTCTCATCATCATCATAATAAATAAGCACATAAATAAAACTCATCCAACAGCCCACTGAAGTTCTCACATTTCATTAGCTTACTGAAGAAAATGAACATGTAGGGGGAGCTTAATCCACATGCAACTGCTCTATCTCCTAACTCAGACACAAACTGGCTGTCACCAGACATCAATGATCAGAGGAGCCGCAGGTGGCCGAGAACCCCAGTGGTCGGTGAGCTCCGGGCCTCACCTGTGCCTTGTGGGCTGGGGACCGTCCTCTAGCTGGTCTGGGGGGCCCGAGGCACTGCCCCCCCCACCTTTCATGGAGTCAGGAACCACAGCCACATGGGGACTGCCAAGGCAGGGACGAAGGTCCGTGAGGACCCAGCAAGGCTGGTAGGAAGCCCACCCCACCCACCACCCAGGCCAGCGGTTGAGATCAGAATTCTGCACAAATGCATGACAAACCTCTGTTTGGAGCCAAACAGAGAGGAGCACGAGTCCTGTGGGAAGCAGAGGAGCTCCTCTTCCAGGGTTCCCTTCTTCTTAATAATAATAATAACTGTTAGAAATGATCGTCTCTTTAGAGACTTTCTTCAAAGCCTTCCTGCTTTCTGCTCTAGCTCTTTGTCAAGCCCTCTCCTGCGCAGCTGCTAGACGCGCTCACAGGCACGTGGTACATCCTTGTACGTTAACCGGGACATCTGTGCTGTGCACGCTCCAGGCAGGTCCCGGCTCGCAGCCTACACCCCTCCCTTATTTGGGCTTCTTTTTTGTTCTCCATCGCTTTTACCTGTTTAGAAAAGTGTTAAGTTACTAGCCAATTGAATTCAGTTTTAGACTGTGAGGTCTGGCTCCAGCCAGCAGAGATCAGACACAGCAGGAAAGACGACCCCAAATACACAAGGGATAAACGCGTCTGCTCTCTCTCTGTTGGCTGTGCTCTGTGGCAAGGCTGCTGGCGAGGGCACCCTTTCTGCAGGAGGTAAAGACTGCCTTCCTGAGAGATCCTTTTCTCAGTGCTCGTTTTCCTCGGCAGCACTTCACCAACATGGTGAAACCCCGTCTCTACTAAAAACACGAAAATTCGCCAGGCGTGGTGGCTCAAGCCTGTAATCCCAGCTACTTGGGAGGCTGAGGCAGGAGAATCACCTGAACCCAGGGGTCAGAGGTTGCAGTGAGTGGCGATGGCGCCACTGCACTCCAGCCTGGGTGACAGAGCAAGACTCCATCTCGAAAAAAATAAAAATAACGTCCCAAACCCAAAACGCTGACAGCGCCACCCGCTGGCGACGACGTGGAGCGGCCGGAGCCCTCCCTCTGGCTGGGACGCTGAACGCCGGGCCTCTGGTGGCTCTGGTGGAAGACACTGAGCTGCTTCCTTCAAAACGAAATATATTCTCTCCACACAGTCTAGCGGTTTCACCCCTTGGTATCTGCCCAATGAGTTGAAAGCTTGTATCCACACAAAAACTTGCACAAGGTTTTTTAACAGCAGCTTTACTCAATGAATGCCGAAACTTGGAAGCAACCAAGATGTCCCTCAGTAGCTCAGTGGCACACTGTGGCCGTCCAGACACCGGAACGCTACGCAGAACTCCACCCTCTGTGAGGACGCTGCTGTCTGGAAAGCTGTGAGCGTGGGCTGGACACTCCCCACTCCTGCGTCCTCAGCTGACGAGTGGCCAATGCTGGAGCCTGGCCCTGGGGACGCTCAGCGGGCACAAGACATGACTCCCTGTAGGTATTTATCTTGTGGCCTCTGAAACCCCAAGTTATCAAGAGGAGGAGGTATCACATAGAGTATTGAGGGGCATAGCCCCCTCCAGGGGCAGAGGGGATGATGGGGGTGCCCAGGCCATGTGAGCAAATGGGAAGGGCCACGGTGCAGAGAATGGGGAGCAGGAGGGTTGGAATGGCCAGAGGTGGGAGCCAGGTAGGTACATCGACCTGAGGGATGGAGGGGGCGTGGCCAGACAGGAAGGGAACACATCGTGGATGTGAGGTTGCAGGAAGGTGGGCCAAGCGAGCGTGTGGGTGCTGATGCTCCCCTTCCCCACCGGGCCCGACGGCACAGAGCACAGCGGAGAACGTGAAGCAGAAGCGCTGTCCCATATGCACCGAATCTGAGCTGGCAGATGTGGGGAGGGTGGTCCCGTGCCAACGTGTGCCGGAAGGACACGCCGTGCGTCTGTCGCTCTGGGCTGCAACAGGGCATGTGTAGAAAAGCAGCCAGAGCAGAACGGCAGGTTTCAGAGTGAACTCTCATAACCAGCACCCCATGCCCCTCAGCCACTGCCCCGGAGGGCACCTGGTGACCCGGCTTTCGACGCTCTTCTGCCTTGAGGGAAGTGTCCAACTTTCCTAAGTGGGGCCACGCAGCATGGATTTATGTCCGCCTCTTGCTCAGCCGTGAGTCTGGGATGCCGGCCGGTGGCTCGTGCGTGGGCTCCTCCGGCCTTGCGTGGACCACGTCAGCAGGGAGGGGAACAGCACTGGTGACAAGAAGGCTCCAGGACCGAGCCCTGGGAGAGGGGAGGAAGCGGCCCGCCTGAAGGGGAGTCTGCCGAGCTCCTGTGCCGCCGTGACCTCTGCCTGCCGGCTAGTGGAGCTGCCTCCGACGCCAGCCTCAGGTCAAGGTGGGGCCGAGGCTGTTTTCACTATCGTCCTCCAAGCGGTTTGCAGGACACCCTCAAAACCCACACCAGGCCTCGAATCTGCTAATGCTCTTGATCCCGGACTCGCCAGCGTGCAGAACTTCAGAAGTGACTCTGCGGCTCACAAGCCCCCAGCCCATGGTATCTTGTTACAGCAGCACTAACGACTAAAACAGCCATGCTCCTCCCGCCAGGCCTCTGGAAAACTCCAACGCGGGCTGCTGCGGGGGGCACGAGCCCTGATAAAAACAGCTTTGACCTCGGGACACCCTAGAAGGCCCCTGAAGCCCCCAGGCCACACCTGGAAGGACTAAGCATGTGGGTATGAGTGGGGGCGGGGCCAGGACTGGCACGTTTGCCTTGGGCTTGTTTATAGATTTCATTCTCTCCACACTTCATTCCAAGTGAAAGATACTCAAACTATGAAAAATGTTTTTATTTTAAATCAAAGTACCAGGCAGATACTTGCAAAACAACATACAAAGCAAAACTCAAAACACGGCCGTTCCCCGGGGTGCCTGAGCAGGCACAGAGAGAAGTTCTCGCCCTCTGCAAAAACCAATCCAATCCTATCTTCTCAGAAAACCAAACCAAAGGCAGCCATGAAAACCCGTGTTCTGTACGTGAATGAGTTCTTCCTCTCCGAGTACTGGCCAGCCCCAAGGCGCAGAACTGGGAGGTCCAGAAAACCCGCCCCTGAGGAGCCAGCAGGACCTGGAGGAGCCGGGGGCAGTGCTGACCAAACCTCCCCTGCCCACTGCAGGGCGGTTCCCTTGAGCATGGGGGCTTCTCCAGGGCCCTTCCCCACTCCGTGGCTTGCAGCCCCTGCCAGGAGCAACTGGGTGGGCAGCAGACATCCCCAGGGGCCTTGGGAAGCATTGGGAGTGGGCTCCCAGCACTGGTGGAATGGGGGACTAGGAGTTAATTCTAAAGATGGTTGTGGCTTATTTTTGTATGGCTCTGAAATTAACTTCCTCTCCCAATGCCTCAGTAGCTAAAGGGGCAGGGGCAGAAAAGGTCCCAACCTTGTTCTTAAAGAGAAAGGAAAGGAGCCCACAACCCACTAAAAGTTGCATTCAGCAAGGGCTGGAAAGGCAGACGGGCTTGTGACTTTGACAAAGGAAAGCCGCTGGAAGGTCACAGGCCCCGGGCTCACGGGCAGCTGTCTTAGTTCCAAGGTCTGGGCTGGTGGGGAGGGGCTGCAGGGCCCTCCTGGCACCCACAGGGTTCTACTGCTGCATGGAGGAGGACTCAGCTAGAGCAGAAATGAGTCTTAATGGAGTATGTACAGAAACGTAAACGTCACGCCCAAAGCAGCTGACTGTGACAACAGCAAACAAAATGTAACAGAAGGAACAAACAAGACGCAGCCTCAGTAGCTTGACATGGTGGGGGCAGGCAGGACAGGTCCTGGTGACAGCAGCACAGAGGTGGGGTCTGGGCCGCTCGCTGGACCAACAGCAGCCAGTTCCCTTCAGAGCAGTGAAGTGGGACATGGGACCCTCGCATAGTGGGGCCTCAGATGGGCCTTCAGCTGTCGACAGCATCGGGAGGAGCATCCAGGGGCATCTGGCCCTCAGGGTCCTCCCGGGACACGTCCTGCCGGATACGGCAAGAGGCCCGAGCCGAATGCTCCCTGAGATGTCTGCCCCAGCGGCCTTGGCCTGGAGGGGCCTCAGTCTGGTCCAAGGCCAGGTCTGCGGACAGCCACGGACAGTCCCTGCAGACACGCTCTGGGCTCCACCTTCGGCAGGTGCCCTGACCGGCCCACCCCAGGCAGCCTCCTAAACACCCAGGGGCTCCCCCTTGGACAGAGACCACCGAGGGCCAGCCTAGTACTGCAGGGGGACAGGGGGCCGGGGAGCCAAGGGCTGTCCTGTGGCCAAGCAGCCCAAGCTGAAGGCCCCCCCACCCCCCACACGAATCCTCCACCTCTACATCGACTGGTTGTTTACGCCCCCGCCCAGGACGGAAGCCCTGGGGACACGCCTCACGGATCTCAGACCCCTGGGAGGGGCTGGCTCAGGGAGGGGCTGCCTAGGACCTCGCACCAGGCGCACTCCCAGTGCTGAGGGGCCACCCCCAGAGCTGACTCGGGAAGCCTAGGCACTCAGCACGGTTTTGGTTGAAAATGCTTTAAATTTGACTCTTCCTAGAAGCCTACTAAGCAATTCACTTAAACACACCCTCAGTACATGTGCAACAATGCCTGGACCACGCCTCGTTACAGCCCCCAGGCCTCCTGAGCACCGGTGGGGGGCGGGGGAGGCGGGCACCCGCCTGGGATCTGCACCTGAGCTCTGGGTGCGTGTTCCCACACAGGCAGGGGAACAGGATGCCAGCCACACTAAACCTACAGAAAACTGTGGGAAGAAAGCAAATCCATAGGATCCATAGGTTTCACACTTGGGCACAGTTCCCAAGTCATGTGTTAGTAACGTCCCCAGGGGCCTGGCTGGGCGCAGACACAGGGACCTCGTGACCTGGTGCACCACCTCCAGCAGCTGCAGGGTCGCCTCGCTCCGCCCTGGCTCTGCTTCCTCTGCCCCTGCCGCACCCAGGCTCCCCCTTGTCCCTGCCCACCTGGCTCCTGATCAAGGCCCAATGTGTAAACAGTATTAATAAGCAACAGATGGAAAAATATATTTCCCAAGAAAAAAGGGGGAGGAAACGTGGGACCTGAGGGCCGATTTCCCAGGTGGCTCTCGCCGTTCTGTCCCCTTCTCTCTTCCCGTGATTTGTTTTGGCGATTCCTCTCTTTGGTTCTGCAGCCCACGTGACCCACCTGCCCGAGCCAGCCCTGAGGCCTCTGCCACTCCCTGCTGCTGCAGCTGAGAGGTAGCCACCCCCATCCGTCCCAGGGACCTTGCCCTGCCATCGGCTACTTCCGCTCATGGTCCTCCGCCATGGTAGCCACCTCGATGGTGGCCGTGTGCTCCTCAGGCCCAGGGGCGGCCCCCGTGGGTACTGTCACAATGGTGCTGGCGCCCGGCGAGGCCTGGGCCACGTTCTGCAGGGTGGGGCCCAGGCCAGGCAAGGTGAGCAGCTGCAGCGGGCTGACCACCTTGAACACCGTGCCACCGTCCTGCACGGCAGCCGTGCTCAGGACCGTGAGGCTGGACGCGTCCGGGTGGATCTCCACCGTGCTCGGGTAGGTGGAGCCCGAGGAGGCTAAGACTGTGTAGCCCCCGAGCAGCGGGGAGGCTGGGGAGCTGGCGGGAGGAGCCTGAAGGGAGCCCTTGCCCAGGGCAGTGGACGGCAGCGTGGACACCACTTTACCAAGGGGCACGCCGGTCAGCTGAGGGACGGTCATGCCCGGGCCGAGCGCCAGCTGGGCAGACTGGGTGAGCACCTGCGAGGCCATGGCGGCCGGTCCTGATGTGGCCCGCGCAAGCCGGGGCCGCTTCACAGGCGGCGGCAGGGTGACCGGCGTCAGCGTCATGAGCACGTTGCTGAGGTGCTGGGACTTGTGCTTGAGCTCCTTGGCCCTGCGGCGATGCTCGTCGCACTGCTGTTCCAGGGCTGCGGGGAGGTAGGAGGGACAGTGTCACCGCAGGGGCAGGTGCAGGGGCACGGACGGCGTCACGCGGGACAGGAGCAGACACACCACTCCGTGACTGGGTGGCTTCTGGCTCAGCAGCAACTCAGGTCTGCTCACATGATGCCACACACCCAGATGACCACGTGGCCACCCACCAAAGGTGAGGTCTGTAGGAGGCGGGGCCCAAGACAGTCCTTGGGTAGATACCAGCCGTGCTGACCCAGGACCCGCGCAGACCCAGGCCTGCGTGCAAGCATGGCGAGGCTGTCAGACGGTCCCCCGTGAGCGCTCACACACCCAGCGTGGAAAGTTGCTCTTGTGACATATTAAGCTCAAGAGGAGGAAGAACGGCACAGATGACACATGCGTCTAAACGTAAACATGCAGAGACACACACGGTGCACACACACGGTGCACACAGTGAACACACACAGTGAACACACAGTGCACACAGTGAACACACACAGTGAACACACAGTGCACACAGTGCACACGCTGCAGACACACGGTGCACACAGTGCACACAGTGAACACACTGCAGACACAGTGAACACAGTGAACACACTGCGAACACACAGTGCACACAGTGAACACACTGCAGACACAGTGAACACACAGTGCACACACACGAATACAGTGAACATACTCCGTGAACACACACAATGAACACACAGTGCACACACACAGTACACACACATGGTGAACACACACGGTATACACAGTGCACACAGTACACACAGTATGCACAGTGAACACACACGGTGAACAGTGCACAAGTGAACACACTGAACAGTGAACAACACATGCAGTGAACACACACAGAACACAGCAAACAACACAGTGAACACACACTGCACACACATTGAACACACACACAGTGAACACATGGTGAACACAGTGAACACAGACACAGTGAAACACACACGGTGAATACACACGGTGAATACACACGGTGAATACACACGGTGAACACAGTGAACACACACAAAGTGAACACACACAAAGTGAACACACAGTGAACACAGTGAATACACACACACGGTGAACCTACACACACAGTGAACACACACACAGTGAACACACACAGTGAACACAGAGTGAATACACAGGGTGAAAACACAGTGAACCCACACACAGTGCACACACACACAGTGAACACATATTCGAGTGAATACACACACACGGTGAAAACAGACACAGTGAACACACACGGTAAACACACACAGTGAACACACACAGTGAACACACACATGGTGAACACACAGTGAATACATGCACGGTGAACACACAGTGAAAACACCCACAGTGAACACACACACGGTGAACACACACAGTGAACACACACACGGTGAACACACACAGTGAACACACACAGTGAACACACACATGGTGAACACATGGTGAACACATACAGTGAATACATGCACGGTGAACACACAGTGAAACCCACAGTGAACACACACACGGTGAACACACACAGTGAACACACACACGGTGAACACACACAGTGAACACACACACGGTGAACACACACAGTGAACACACACAGTGAACACACACACAGTGAACACATGGTGAACACATACAGTGAATACATGCACGGTGAACACACAGTGAAAACACCCACAGTGAACACACACACAGTGAAACACAGTGAACACACACATGGTGAACACACACACGGTGAACACAGTGAACACACACACGGTGAACACACACGGTGAACACACACGGTAAACACACACAGTGAACACACACAGTGAACACACACATGGTGAACACACAGTGAATACATGCACGGTGAACACACAGTGAAAACACCCACAGTGAACACACACACAGTGAACACACACAGTGAACACACACACGGTGAACACAGTGAACACACACAGTGAACACACACACGGTGAACACATACAGTGAATACATGCACGGTGAACACACAGTGAAAACACCCACAGTGAACACACACACGGTGAACACACACGGTGAACACATGGTGAACACATACAGTGAATACATGCACGGTGAACACACAGTGAAAACACCCACAGTGAACACACACAGTGAAACACAGTGAACACACACATGGTGAACACACACACGGTGAACACGGTGAACACACACACGGTGAACACACAGTGAACACACACGGTGAACACAGTGAACACATATTCGAGTGAAGACACACGGTGAAAACAGACACAGTGAACACACACACTGTGAATCCACACAGTGAACACACACACAGTGAACACACACACAGTGAACACACACACAGTGAACACACACACAGTGAACACACAGTAAACACAGACCCCAAGAGGAGCGTGGAGGAAATGCAGCAATGTCAGGGGCTTGAGCTCCAAGCGTGGTCAGGACCAGCACATTCTGTCATCTTCTCTTTTTTTTTTTTTTTTTTTGAGACAGAGTGTTGCTCTGTCACCCAGGCTGGACTCAGCTCACTGCAACTTCTGCCTCCCAGGCTCAAGCAATTCTCCCGCCTCAGCCTCGGGAGTAGCTGGGTTTACAGGCTTGCACCACCACGCCTGGCTGATTTTTTATATTTTTAGTTGAGACAGAGTTTCACCATGTTAGCCAGGCTGGTCTCAAATTCCTGGCCTCAAGTAATCCACCCGCCTCGGCCTCCCAAAGTGCTGGGATTATAGGCATGAGCCACTGCACCCGGCTTCTGTCATCTTCTCTTAAATAACTACTTGGTTCATCACAGAAATGTCAGTAAATGTAAGAACCAGGGCTTTGTGTGATGGCAAGGCCTGACCACATCATGTAAACTTGGGGTGCTTTCCCTGTGCAACAGCTACAGAGAGAGGCTGGCTATGGTGGCTGTGACTCAACGAAGTGCAGTGGACGCAGCCAGGGGGCACACCGGGGGCTCCCAGGTCCTCAGCCTGCTCCCCGGGGTCGGGGACTGGGCAGGGGCGGGGCTGGGCTCGGCGTACCTGCCAGGTCCCGGGCGTACTGCTCCCTCGAGCGGTCCATCTGGCACTTGTGGCTGGCCAGCACCTTCTTCACCAGGTCCAGCATGCCGAAGTTCTGCACAATGTTGTTGAGGAGTACGGCATCTTAAAGGGCAATGCACACACGCAGTGAGAACCGGGTCCCTTCCCAGAGAGCCAGAAGGCCACCACAGGGGCAGCTCCTCAGGAACTCGGCCAGCCAGGAGCCCGGCTCAGAGGGTGAGGACTCAGACACACTGAGGCCATCCTCCCACTACCCCGAGTTCAGCAGCAGCAGCAGCAGGGTTCCCGAGCCCAGATCCAGCCTCCACCCCAGCAGCACAGGAGTACAGACACTCCTGGGCCAAGGAGCCAGAAGAGGGAAGAGGCAGCTCCTCACCTCGAAGCTGCAGGGGAGGGTCCTGCACCCGCTGCTGCAGGCCTCTCATGGTCTCCATCAGCTCCTGGTGGAACTCCTGGATGACCTCATCTAGGAGGCCAGCATCCTTCAGCCCCCGCCAGAAGGTAAACGTGTCATCTATGAGGGAAGGAGTGGGCTCAGCGGGCAGGGAAAGCGCTGCCACACAGGGTGGCCACGAGGACCATGCTGGAGCCGACAGCATCTGGCACTAAGCTGGGCTTGCACTGCTCAGACACATCCACAGCGCCAAAATCTGGCAGGGCAGCCACAGAGCTCAGCCGCAGAGCGCCCAGGACAACGATGGCAGCGGCCAGACCTTTCTCTGTAAAGACCCCACTGGCCACACCTGGATTTCTGAAGCCCCTGTGTGGCCTCGGGCAGGCAGAGACCCCACCACCCCGCCTGGACTTGTGAGAAGCCCATGAGGAGGAACCTTGTACCTCCGATGGCCGCGGTCCAGTCACCAGGGTCTTCACAGGTCTCTATGGTGATGGTCGCAGGAGACCCATTCACTGCAGCCAAAAGGGAAGCTTGGTGAGTGCTGTTTGACCGCAGCCCCACACCCCACATACCCTGCCCGCCCTCCTCACACCACCTTCTGAACCTGTCCGCTGTCTGTTTTCACAAAGCTGACAAATACAGGACATACACTAGTACAGCCACAGCATGACCTGCCTTGTATTTTACATCGATTTCAGTCGCAGACGTCAGAGGAGAAGGCAGGCAAAGAGAAACCCCCGGAACCCGTCCCCAGTCCCAGCGAGCCTCAGCAGGCAAAGAGAAACCCCCGGAACCCGTCCCCAGTCCCAGTGAGCCTCAGCAGGCAAAGAGAAACCCCCGGAACCCGTCCCCAGTCCCAGCGAGCCTCAGCAGGCTCCCCTTCTTGTCCCTCTACGACTTTACACAACAGGCACTTTCCACTAGACCATCAGGAGCCAGACAAGGTGATTCTTCCGCCTGACGAGAGCCTGGCGTCCTGCTCTGTGGCCAGACCTGTCGCCCACAGGGCCGCCCTCACTTCGCCTCTGCTTGTGACGCTTCATGGACGGCATCACAGATCTCGGTAGCTATCAGGCCTCCATTCTTCTGAACCTGAACAGGTGGGGCTCTGAGGGACAGAATCTGTTCTGGCTCTTCCTGTGGGTGTCTCTCTAGTGCCTGCAGGACACGACCAGGCGTGTGGCTCACATTTGGTCATTTCTGGCAGTTTCTGATGGAGACTTTATACACAGATCCCGCTTAAAAAATAAGCCCGGAAGCAGTTTAATATTTTGGTAAACTTTTCAATATTATGCTGGCCTTTTCCACACTCATCAAAGACATGGCAGTGGTGAATATTACTTATTAATATTGGACACCTGGAATTATTTGGGGTGCGAATGTTTTTCCTAGTTTGGGCTGATACACCATCTTTAACTTAACTGCACAGTAGCCAAGTCAGTGGTTTCTAGAGATTTCAGGTTAAAGAACCCGAATCATCCTCAGAAGAACTGAGCCTCAGCCTGGGTATGAGGCACTGACTCTAGGGTGTGGAAGGCCCAGTCCCTTCCCCGGCAGGCGGTCACGTGGAGCCAATGCTAACACAATGGAGCCGCTGGGGAGGTCCCGGGGAGGACAGACAGGAGGCTGGGCTCCACCCTGTGCCAGCCCCCAGCAGTGCCCAGCCGCCCCTCCCCACACAGCCCTGCGCGCCTCGAGTCTCCAGGAGGGGCCACGCCCTGACCACCCAGTGCCCTGCCTATGACCATGGACCAGGTAGGAGCTAAGTTACGCCATGCCCGATCACTGCATACTAAGCACTGACTGAGGAAAGGGCAGGCAAAGGCCAGCCCCTCCCACAGCAGCCCAAGTGTCCTGGGCTTCTGAGGACTCAGCAGTGAACCTGCCAGCCTGCTCCAGCAGGACACGAAAAAGGGCCTGGGAGAAAGGTGAGGCCTCTCTGCTGCCCTGGCCTCACTCTCCTACCCAGCAGGGACAGGGTAGGACTCAACTGAGCCCCACCTGGGCCAGCAACAAGGAACACACTCTGGCCAGCACTGTGGAGTGACAGCTTAGGGACAATGCACGTGACACTGCTAGAAACACGACACCACCAAAGACCACCCAGTGACGTGACCAGGGAACTGAGGACCTAGTTTATTTTTTGTTTTGTTTTGTTTTGAGATGGAATCTCGCTCTGTCGTCCAGGCTAGAATGCAGTGGCAGAATCTCAGCTCACTGCAACCTCCACCTGCCAGGTTCAAGCGATTCTCCTGCCTCAGCCTCCCAAGTAGCTGGGATTACAGGCGTGCACCACCACACCCAGCTAATTTTTGTACTTTTAGTAGAGACTGGGTTTCACCATGTTGTCCAGACTGGTCTCAAACTCCTGGCCTCAAGTGATCCGCCCACCTCAGCCTCCCAAAGTGCTGGGATTACAGGCATGAGCTACCGTGCCGAGTCCAATTTTAGTTTTAAGAAAAATTTCTCTATTCATAAAGCTGGAAATAATTCTAGGGAATAACCTTTCCACAATTTAGAGCTACAGACACCAACATGGAAGAATATCTAAACTATCACCCAAAAACCCAAGTGGCAGGAACGCTCAGCAGGGAAGGCCTCCGTGGGTGAGGCGGCGGCGGGTCCAGATTTGGGGCTGGGCCATCGGGGTGGGAAGGGCCGGGTGGGGGCCCAACCACTCTCTGTTACTCGCGATATCCTTCCCCACATGGGAGTTATTATATTACAATGAAAATGGCTTAAAAAGAAAAGTGCTGCAAGCTTCCTTGTCAATGAAAGCAGCAATTCGCCAGATCTCCCCAGTGAGGGAAGAGGAGGCTGATCCCAGATGCTTTGGGGCCCCACGCAGGAGACCAGTGGCCCTGGAGTGAGCAGGGGCATGTCACCGTCTGTGGCTGTGCCAGAGCGGGGCTGGATCAGGATGAGCAGCCCTGGGCACCTACCATCGGCCGCGGCGGGTGTGAGGGGGATGTACTCGGCTGACGTGGGGCTGCTCAGGGACACTCGGGCTCCTGAGAGGTCGATCTTGGTGCTGCGGCAGGTGTTGGAGCAGACCTTGTCATGCTGGTAGAAGTCCAGCTCCCCGGAGTCCATGATCTTCCTGCGGCAGAGGGTGGTATGGAACGTCCAGGTCGGCCCCAGAGCTGAAGGCAGCTGGCCCGCCCGCCCTGACCTGGGCCGTCCACCTGCGTGGGGCAGTCCTAGCAAAAGCGCTAGCAGCTCCACAGGGAAGGGTGGGCTCCGTGTCCCTCTCGGTGCAAGCTCGGCGTGCAGGACCCTGCTGCTGAGGAAGCAGCCGGCCCGGCCCCACACCAAGGCACTGTCCCCAGGAAGGAGGCGAGCACTGGCCAGCAGGTGTCCTAGAGGTACCTGTCAAGACTGTAGGGGGCTGGGCCTTTCTGGGACATCCCACTGCCCCAGCCCCAAGGGAGTGACCCACAGCTAACAAAGGTGGGCCCAGCCCACCTGCATGCGTGTGACTCATTCTGAAGCAGAGGAAGGTGGGAAATCACTTCCAGGAGAAGCCTTCCTCCTTCTAAAGGCAAAGAGACAGCAAAGGAGTGTGATGTGGGCACAGGAGAGCACCAGCGGCCATGGCTGCCTCTCATTCTCATCTTTACCAGGAAGGCTTCGCACGGCCCAAAGTGCTGAGACCTGCCCTCCCATGGCCTTCTCTTCTGCCTCTCTGGAGGTCCAGGGTCTCAGCCCTGTGTGTCTCAACGAGCCTGCCTCAACCCATGAAGCAAAGGTCAGAGGCTCCAGCCTCACTCAATCTTTGGGCAGCACCGACCTCAGGCACACACAGGCTGATGCTTCCGTGGTCAGCTCAGGACATGCCTACCCGGTTGGTGGTCCCCACAGCTGTGCCGCCAGCCATATTCCAGAAAATCAGAGGCCAGCTCAGCGGGACAGGGCCTGAGCCATGGGAAAGGACCCAGAGGCAGTCACCCATGAGGTCTCAAACTCTGAGTCCGGCACAAAGCAAGGGCCCTCCTTAAGAAGCAGGTGGAGGCCAGGCCCACACAGACCAAGACTGCGGCTCATGATTCACAGAGAAAGTGAAGCCCAGGTGCAGTAGCTCACACCTGGAATACCAGCACTCTGGGAGGCTGAGGCAAGTGGATCACCTGAGGTCAGGAGTTCAACACCAACCTGACCAAAACGGTGAAATCCCATCTCTACTAAAAATACAAAAATTAGCAGGGTGTGGTGGTGTGTGCCTCTAATCCCAGCTACTCGGGAGGCTGAGGAGGAAAATCACTTGAACTCAGGAGCGGAGATCGCACCACTGTACTCCAGCCTGGACAACAGAGCAAGACTCTGCCTCAAAAAAAAGGACAAAAAGGTGATAGGAAAGAAATAAGGAGTAACATAAAAGGCTAAGAGAATAAACGTGGCTGCCAATCTGATGCACAAATGCCAGATCATGTATTTCTTTTTTTTTTTTATTTCCAGAATTCATAATTGAACAGGTCCTTTTGTTTCTCTATTTTTCTTGTGGTTTTTTTTGAGACAGTCTCATTCTGTACCCCAAGCTGCACTGCAATGGCATAATCACAGCTCCCTGCAGCCCTGACTTCCAGGCTCCAGTGATCCCTCCATCTCCTGTTGAGTAGCTATGACCACAGGCATGCCACTAAATCCAGATAATTTTTTTATTTTTAAGAGATGAGGTCTCACTATGTTGCCCAGGCTGGTCTCGAACTCCTGGCCTCAAGTGATCCTCCTGCCTCAGCCTCCTAAAGTGCTGAGATTATAGGTGTGAGCCACCGTGCCCAGCCAACCCTTTATTTTCTAACAGTGAAGCAGCCACAAGTGCCTTCAGGTAAAGAATTGGTGGAAATTAAAATGATACTGACAAAACAATCCTAAAAATCTGATAGTGCCCTGTTGGTACGGGTGTGGGAGGCGAGTTTACTGGTTTGGGTGTGAGCAGGTGCAGCCACCCAGGAGGCTGTCAGCACTCAGCACATCTAAACTACGCCTCATGTTCAAAATCCCCAAACCCCACAAGAAAGCAGCAGCTGCCAGGGCCCCTTCCACCAGAGGCTGACCCCGGTGCAGCACCCACCTGAGCATGATGCCATTCATGCGGATGGCTCTCTTCCAGTCCTTCAGGGTGGACTTCCCGGCCAGGTGCACGAACTCCTTTGGGCTGATCACGTGCTCGTCATACTGTGGGGGACACAGCCGTGGGGTCAGGGCCAAGACACCACACAGGCTGCCCTCCTCTCCTACCCGACCCTGAGTTAGGAGCCTGAGCGCCACGGCACAGCTCTGACCACCGCAGGTCTTCCACAGAGCATTCAGGTGAAATGAGAACATGCCCCACAGGCACTGCGGCTGCAGTGCGGAGTGGCCGCGTCCTCCAGCCCTGAGGGGGCCGGGATGCTGTGTGCCTGGGGCTAGGCAGGGCTAGGCTGACCCCACCAGGCAGAAGGTGTGTGGCCTGCTCTTCCTCCAGGCAGACTAGGCAGACTGCTTCTGTGCAATGTATTTTAAATACACATCATTGCATACGTCACATCAGAGACGGCAAAAGATGCCAGAGCATTGACCAAGCTGTGAACGACGCCTTCCTCAAACCCCTCCCGATACCACCTTGCCTGGCACCTGCTCTCACTGTGACACACACAGACATCTGTTTCTAAGCCAGGGAACCCTCCTGCTTGCCAACTTCACCCATGTGGGAGCTCACAGAACCTGAGAAGGTAAAATATCCTGTTTAATCTTGTTACACAAGCAATTACTGAAACCAAAAAGTGGGTGGAAATAAAACTGCATTTACTTAGAAAACAAGCAGGCTGGGGATGGAGGAGTCACAGGGTCTCGGCAGCTGGACCCAGGCACAGGAGCCGTCTCTACCCTGGGGCTGCGCTCAGGTTGAGCTGAAAGAAGTGATGCTCCCAGTCTCTGAGCATCTGCACACCCACGCGTGACCCCCACACCGCAGATGAGAATACTGAGCCCAGCCAGTCTCTAGCTCTCCCTCATGTAGCTCATCAGGGAGACCAGACAGGAGCTCAGGCAGGTAGAGTCCAGAAGACCCCTCCGGCCACTGCCTGAGCCTGGCAGGAAGCCTGCACAGGCTGTGACAGAAGCTGCCTCCGGCCATCACCTCTGCCCAGGAAACTCAACTGCACTCAGTGAGCCTGGCCCTCCCTAGAGCCCTAGACTCAGCCAGCCTCACCTCCCTACCCTCCCATGCCTGCCTCTTTCTTTTCCTGTTACTCTTCTCATCCAGGTTTTCCTCTCACAGTGAGGAAGCTACATGCTGTCCTCTCCTGAGCGGCTCTAGGCGCTTAAGTGTCGCATTTACCTGGGCTGCCAGAACCCTGAGCTAACAACGGCCTGCTCCTGACCCTCCAGACCACGCCCGTGTGACCCTGCTCTCATCTCTGAGGCCCTGCTGGGGCGTCTATCGCTGCTGATTTACCCACATTTCTCCCGACTCTTCACACCTTCTCACATCACCACACTTCCACCTGGAATCCCCTCATCTCCACCTGAAATGCACATTCAGAACATCCTTCAGCCATGATCTGCTGGTGGTAAACCCGTGTTTTTTTCTGAAAATGTCTTTTTTCCAGCTTAATTTTAAAAACCACCTCACAGTGTCGGCGCACTCTGCACAGGAAGGCTCTGGCACCACCACTTCTGCTCCTGGGCTGTTTTCAGGAACTCACAGCTGGAGGGATTCTTGCTCCCGAGTGAACCGTCTCTCCTCTCTGGCTAGATTTACGGTCCTCTCTGTCCCTGTCATTCTGGGTTATGATGTCACCTATGGTATACTTCTTTTGTGTTTCCAACTTCTAATTCTGATATAATTTCAAGCTCAGGTGAATTGCCAGCATAGCCCAGGAAGCTCTTGAATGTGCGTTCCCAGACCCGATGGCTGCTCCTGTCTGCCCCTTGCTCCCTTGCCCCCAGCTAGAGCTGTGCGTGTGCAGCTACTGAGAGCAAGGCAGAGATGCCGGCCCCTGGGCCCTCAGCACTTGCGTACATTTTCTAAGAAATTTAAGCATAAGGTTCTCTTACACAGCCACAGAACGACTCATCACTCATATATTATTCTCTAATCCCTTGTCCACATTCGAATTCATGAATTGTCTCAATGACAGCCTTTATTGTAAACTATTGTGGTTTTTTTTGAGATCGAGTCTCACTGTTGCCCAGGCTGGAGTACAGTGGTGCAATCTTGACTCACTGCAACCTCCAACTCCCAGGCTCAAGGGATTCTCTTGCCTCAGCCTCCCGAGTAGCTGGGAGTACAGGCGCATGCCACCATGCCCAGTTAATTTTTCATAAAGATGGGGTTTCACCATGTTGGCTGGCCTGGTCTTGAACTGATCTGAGGTGATCTGCCTACCTAAGACTACCAGAGTACTATGATTACAGGTGTGAGCCACCACGCACGGCCCGCATTTTCTTCTGATGCAGGATCCAGCCCAAGACTGTGGTACATACACTGCCTTGCTCTTCAGTGACTATTACCATTAAGACAAGAGCATCAGGCCAGGCATGGTGGCTAATGCCTGTAATCCCAGCACTCTGAGAGGCCAAAGCAGGCGTGTCACCTGAGGTTAGGAGTTCAGGGTCAGATTGGCCAACATGGCAAAACCCCATCTCTACTAAAAATATAAAAATTAGCCAGGGAGGGTGGTGGGTGCCTATAGTCCCAGCTACTCAGGAGGTTTAAGCACAAGAATCACTTGAATCCAGGAGGCAGATATTGCAGTGAGCCAAGATCATGCCACTGCACTCCAACCTGGGCGACAGAGTGAGACTCTGTCTCAAAAAACAAACAAAAAAGACAGAGCAGCTTCTCAGCCTGTGTTTGAGTCTGCCTTGACGTTCCTGGAGCTTGTGGGTCAGGTACTATGTAGGCTGTTCTCCACGTGTGTCTGCTTTCTCATGAATAGAGGACGTTACGAACTGCCGGAAGAACACCATGGAACTCCTGCTCACTCCATCAGGAGGCTCCAGGGGTAGGTCTGTCCCGAGCCTGATGATGTGAAGATGGACTGCTGAGTTAAGGCGGCACCTGCCGGCTTCCCTGCTGCAGCTACGACTTCCCTCTGTAATGGCTGTGTGGTTTACCAGGATGCCCTGAAACTAGTCTGAGCACCTGCTTATGACTCTAACCCCATCATTCCTCCCACACTTGTTAGCTAGTATCCTAAGAGCTTTAGTTCTCTCTATGCATCCATTTAACATAAATAAATACCATTAAATTTATTGAGACAGGTGTGGACTTACACATCTTACTTTACTTGAGTGATGACTCATGACGATCACTATCTACTTCTATCTACCTGGACGCAGGCAGTGGGGTCTTCAGGCAGGCTGGGGTCTGTCGGTGCCCTTGCACTCACTGTGGACGGCTCTGTCCTCAGTTATGAAAGCTCTCAGCCTCTCTCCTCCTTCCAGAACTCTAATAGATGTGTTAGACTCTCACAGTTCCTGAATACATTGATTTTTTTCTTCTTCTTCTTTTTTTTTTCCTGAGTCTTGCTCTGTCCCCCAGGCTGGAGTGCAGTGGCATGATCTCGGCTCACTGCAACCTCCACCTCCTGGGTTCAAGCACTTCTCCTGCCTCAGCCTCCCAAATAGCTGGGATTACAGGTGCCCACCACAATACCCAGCTAGATTTTTTTGCATTTTTAGTAGAGACGGGGTTTCACCATGTTGGCCAGGATGGTCTCCAACTCCTGACCTCGTGATCCGCCTGCCTCGGCCTCCCAGAGTACTGGGATTACAGGCGTGATCACCACACCCGGCCTTTCTTTCTTTTTTTTTTTTTTTTTAAATTTAAGTAGAGACTAGGGTCTCACTATGTTACCCAGGCTGCTCTTGCACTCCTGGGCTCAAGCAATCCTCCTGCCTCAGCCACCCAAAGTGTTAAGGTTAGGTGTAAGCCACGGTACCCAGCCTTTTTTATTTCTTAAAACAAATTACTCAATATTAACAATTTTATCATCTAAGCTTTAAAACCCAAACACAGCTGAGCTGCTGCAAGCCTAACTCTGCTACCTGCGGCTTCTGTGCGTGCTCCAGGAGCGCTGCTTCTTACGTGTCCAGGGTTCCGCAGAAATTACTTGAAACCTGAGATAAAGGTGATTTCTTCCAAAAAATATTTTTTGTTTGCTTCTGTCAGATTCCAGTTCCCCCAGGAATTCTGTCAGATTCCTGGGGGAACTGCCAGCTGGGAGGTGCTGATAACTAAGCTCTCAGCTTGACGCTTTCAGACCAACAAGGCCACCTATGAATCCTACAGACGGTGTCCCCTTCCCCGTGCAGAGGACAGGAGATGCAGGAGTCCCGGTGCCAAGGAGAGGACGTGTGGGTGGATTCAACCCTTATCATTGTGGCTGCCAGGGACAGGAGGTAAGGGAGTATGCGGTGGATTCACCCTGGGAGGTGCCAGCTTTGGAAGGGACAGTCCCCACCTCCCACCCAGCACACAGGCCTCGAGGAGGCCCTGGGCTTTGTCTTCTGATCTCCAGCCCTGCAAGGCTGAGAAAACCAAGCTCAGGCCAAGGCTCTCAGGGCAAAAGCTGGACACAGTACCCCATCTGTCTCTCAATTCTGTCACTATTAGGTCCCCAGGCCTCAGCACTTCCTCTTTCTTAAGCCAGTGTGAGGCAGCATCTACAAGATGCTTTATGAAACTATCTTCCCTGGCATTTTCGGCTGTTCCAGCACAGGTGAGCCTGGGTATCTCACCTGTCAATGTTGCCAGAAAGAGAAGACCTTCCCCACTCGTCCTGCTCCTTACAAAGGAGGGAGCCTTTCTGGAGATCTCACTGGATCTGCTGGATCTTGCCCAGGAGGGGCAGCCTCCTCCGCACATTAGGAAGGCCTCCCAGCTTCCCTGCCACAGCACACTGCAGCCATAGCAAGTTCCTCTTCCTGAAGGTTCTTCCTGCACCTCCTACATTCCCCCCAGCCCTGGAGATCCTGCCTCAGGATGCAATTGGCACAGCTGCACCCCTAGAGCAGGCACAGATGCCATGAGGTCTCTCTCCGGGCCCTGAACGCAGCCTGTGCTCACCTGAACACATTTCACATTGATGCCAGGACAAACAAACTTCCTCCAGATGAGGTTGGCTCTGCTGTCCCCACAGGTGATGGGGTACACAATCTCAGCCTCCAGGTTCTCCCCCTCTTCAGCCATCTTCACTTCTCACAGGCGCATTGACAAGAAAGGGTAAAAAACAGAAAATCAGTTACAACCTCTCCAAGGCATTTCCTGAAAATGCAGAAAACAGCTACCAACCTGGAAACCAAAAATTAAAATCCAGGAATGCCTGAGACAGAGCCAAGGTAGGCAGGGCATGCTCATTGGTGCCCTGTTATTTTGAGTTTCAGGGTTAAACTCACTAAACGATTTAAATATAGTTACATTAACAGAATTCCATTAAACTATGGTTAAACTAAAGAGCCACTTAAGGAAATAAAATCAAACTTTAATTGAAACAATTCTAGGGAAACCTAAGGTTTTAAAGGTTCAGGGTCTGTAATCTCAGGCAAAAGAAAAATATTAAGAGTGTCATGCCTGTAATCCCAGCACTTTGGGAGGCCCAGGTGGATGAATCACCCGAGGTCAGGAGTTTGAGAACAGGCTGGCCAACATGGCAAAACCCCTTCTCTACTAAAAACACAAAGATTAGCTGGGTGTGGCGGCATGCGCCTGTAATCCCAGCTACTTGGGAAGCTGAGGCAGGAGAATCACTTGAACCCGGAGGGGTGGGGAGGCAGAGGTTGCAGTGAGCCGAGATCATGCCACTGAGCAACAGAGTGAGACTCCCTCTCCAAAAAAAAAAAAAAAAAAAAAAAAAAAACAGAATTTTTACTGGCCAGGCTTGGTGGCTCACACCTGTAATCCCAATACTTTGGGAGGCTGAGGCTAGAGGATCATGTGAGGCCAGGAGTTTGAGACCAGCCTGGGCAAGAGTGGGACCCTATTTCTTTAAAAAAGTGTTTATTTAGCTGGGCATGGTGGCAGATGCCTGTAGTCCCAGCTACTCAGGAGGCTGAGGCAGGAGGATCATCTGAGCCTAGGAGGTTGAGGCTGCAGTGACCAGTGATTGTGCCACGGCACTCTAGCCTGGGCAACAGAGCAAGACCCTGCCTCAAAAAAAAAATTTCTTTTTTACTACCATTCACTGATAGTTATAATAAACAGATACAGGAAAACAATGGTACTGAAACAGAAGAAAACAAAATCCAAAAGAGGAGAGAGCTGCAAACTTGGGGCTAAGTGACTCTGCTCTCCTATTAGCCATGGGCAGAGAAAGGGCTGTCACTACAGACACATGGCAGGCCCCACCCCTGGGGGACCCTGGGCCCTGGCCCTCACTCCTAAGGGCACACAGCTTGGGAATCAGCCAAATGAAGACCTTGTATATCTCTGGCCATTCCCCATTTTGAGTGCAGGACTGTCCCGTCCCGGCTGCGGCAAGAAGGCAGACTTCCCACCCAGGGCGACTTCCTACCTAGCACGGCTTCCTTGAGCTGGGAGGAGGCTGTGAAGGCAGCGGCAGCCGCCGCCGCTGCATTTTCTGTCTCCATGTTATCTTCTGTCAGGTCAGCCCTGGTGAAGTGAAGGAAATAGAGAAGAACCTCAGGATTCTGGAGGCATAACCTGCAGGGTACTTTCTTCCTGATAGCGCTTGGCTGACCTGTTATACTTTTCTCATTTCATTCAGGAATGGCAGAGCCCGGGGGAGGTGGCTCACACCTGTAATACCAGCACTTTGGGAGGCTGAGGTAGGTGGATCACTTGAGATCAGGAGTTCAAGACCAGCTCAGCCAACATGGTGAAACCCCATCTCTACTAAAAAAAAAAAAAAAAAAAAAAATACAAAACTTAGCTGGACATGGTGGTACATGCCTGTTGAAGCTGGGATGGGAGAATCGTTTGAACCTGGGGGGTGGAGGTTGCAGTGAGCCAAGATCACACAGCTGCACTCCAGCTTGGGTGATGGAGCGAGACTCCATCTCAAAAGAAAAGGCCAGGGCGGTGGCTCACGCCCATAATCACAGCACTTTGGGAGGCAGAGGCGGGAGGATCACCTGAGGTTAGAAGTTTTGAGACCAGCCTGACCAACAGGGTAAAACATCTCTACTAAAAATCTCTACTAAAAATACAAAAATTAGCTGGGTGGTGGCTCGAGCCTGTAATCGCAGCTACTCAGGAGGCTGAGGCAGGAGAATCACGTGAACCTGGGAGGCAGAGGCTGCAGTGAGTGAGGATTGCGCCACTGCACTCCAGTCTGAGCGACAGAGCAAGACTCTGTCAAAATTAAAAAAGAAAAAAAAGAAAAAAAATGGCAGAGGCTGCGTAGGTCCGAGGACCAAGCACTGATGGGCGCCAAACTGGCCTCAGGAACATACATTTTCTGTTTGGTTTACAGTGGGGAGCACCCAGAACGGCACCTAGCAGGTAAAACCAGCAGGTGAGGCCAGGCACGCTGGTTCACACCTGTAAATGCAGCACTTTGGGAGGCCAAGATGGGCAAATCACTTGAGATCAGGAGTTCGAGACCAGCCTGGCCAACATGGTGAAACCCAGTGTCTAAGCAAAATACAAAAATGAGCCAGGCATAGCAGTACACACCTGTAATCCCAGCTACTCAGGAGGCCGTGAAAGGAGAATCGCTTGAACCCAGGAAGCAGAGGCTGCAGTGAGCTGAGATCACAACACTGCACTACAGCCTAGGTGACACAGCAAGAGACTCTGTCTCAAAAAATAAAAAACAGAGGTGAAACCAGAAGGATTCGTGGAGACAGCAAGTGCTCCAGTAGAGATTCTGCACTTCCACTTCTGTCTTTAATAAACTATTTAATTTCCACGATAATCACTTCATATGGCTATAGAAACTATCAGAAAATATAAAATTTTAGAAGAAAAACCACCATGGCTCAACCTCATAACAAAATAAATTGTAAACAAATAAAAATGTAAAGGTAAAAGATGAAACCATCAAAGTATTAGAAGGAAAAAAAGGGTTTTTTACTAGTTTCTAGGTGACAAAGGGTTTTCTCATACAATACAAAACCAAGAAATAAAAAAAGACAACTTTGCCTTTCAAAATAAAAACAAACACTTTCAGTGCTAGGAAAAACTAACAGCCCAAACAATTTCCTTTTGGAGAGACGGGGTTTCACTATGTTGGCCAGGCTGGTCTCAAACTCCTGACCTCATGATTTACCCGCCTCAGCCTCCCAAAGTGCTGGGACTACAGGCGTGAGCCACCAAGCCCAGCCACAATTTTTTAAGAAAAGAAAAAAAGCTTGGTGGTAAAATGCTTAAAACATAAGGACACCAAGCTGCTAATTTCCTGATATGACAAGGAGGTCACACAGACGAATGTCACAGCACAACAGGGCAGCGGGAAGGCCACAAGCAGAGGCTCTGGAGAAGCCCTGGAAAGACACTCACAAGGAATGCGATCACAACAGCACGAAACGCCACTCTTCCCCCGACAGACGCCCCACGGGAAGGAACCAGCGCCACCACGCGGAGGGGAGAGCCTTGGCATGGATGCCACTTTCCCCGAGACAGACGGCCCACGGGAAGGAACCAGCGCCACCACGCAGAGGGGCGGGTCTCGGCGTGGTGGCGCCAGTGTGGGAGGCAGGACTCCAACGCCGTCCGCAGTGAAGCCCACCCGCAGCCCAGAAACACGCCCTTCTGACCCACACCTCCATTTCTAGAAATTACTCCTGCAGACATGGTGTTCCCGCACTTGCATGAGGGTTGTCTGAAACAGGAAACCAGTCTCCAGTTTCCAGAACCTGTGAGAGCAGCTGCGTCAGGGAAGACGATGTGGACAAGCTGGGAGAGGTCTGGGCGGGTCTCCCAGCTGTGCACCTCATAACAGCCAACTGTATATAATATGTGCACTTCTAAACTTCCAGAAGTTTGCTTAAAAACACACTCGAGGGCCAGGCTCACACCAGGTGAGATGGCTCACACTTCTAAACTTCCAGAAGTTTGCTTAAAAACACACTCGAGGGCCAGGCTCACACCAGGTGAGATGGCTCACACCTGTAATCCCAGCACTTTGGGAGGCCGAGGTGGGCGGATCACCTGAGGTCAGGAGTTTGAGACCGGCCTGGCCAAAAAAAACAAACAACAAAAAAAAATACACTCAACCTCAGGAGAGCTCATGGGCACCCTCCCTGTTCTCTCGCCTTCAAGACCCCATGCCTCAGTCTCAGCACAGCACAGGTGCCCAGCACACAGAGGCCTGATGGTGCCCGTATCTCAGGACTGGCGTCTGGGGTGCACAGCCTTCAATCCCCAACACTCACTCACGACCTGGACAAACAGGGACACCGGCCAAAGCAGTTCGAGCCAAGGGGAACACCTGTTCTGGGGGAAGCCAGCTCTGGGAAGGTGACTCTTGAGCTGAACCTGGAAATGCCGAGAGCCAGGAGCTGGGCGTGGGGGTGGCTTGCACAGGCTGAGAGCAGGGCGCCAGGGGCTCCTGGGGCCTTTCTCCTGTGGGGCAGGATGTGCCTGCAGGCAGAGCCTCACTGCAGGCTAAAAGTGAAGGGAAGTCAGGGAGCCCTTTGGATCCTTTTTTTTTTTTTTTTTTTTTTTTGAGACAGGATCTCACTCCCGTTGCCAAGGCTGGAGTATAGTGGGGCAATCACAGCTCACTGCAGAGCTTCCAGTGAGCCTCCTGCCTAGGCCCCCTGAGTAGCTGGTACTACAAGCACACGCCACCGTACCTGGCTAATTTTTTTTTTATTTTTAGTAGAGATGAGGTTTCACTACGTTGCCCAAACTGGTCTTGAATTCCCAGGCTCAAGTGACCCTTCTGCCCTAGCCTCCCCCAAAGTACTGGGATTACAGGCGTGAGCCAGGGCGCCCTGCCACATCCTTTGGATCCTTCAACAGAGGATTGATATGGTCAGATTTGTACTTTAAGAAAGAACACTGGAGTGGCTGGGCATGGTGGCTCATGCCTGTAATTCCAGGACTTTGGGACGCCGAGGCACGTGAATCACTTGAGGTCAGGAGTTCGAGACCAGACTGACCAACATGGTGAAACCCCAACTCTACTAAAAATACAAAAAGTAGCCGGGTGTAGTAGTGGGTGACTGTAATCCCAGCTACTTACAGGCTGAGGTGGGAGAACTTCTTGAACCTGGGGGGCAGAAGTTGCAGTGAGCCAAGATCGCACCACTGCACTCTGAGACTTCGTCTCAAAATAAAAATAAAAATAATAAAAAGGCTGGGCACAGTGACTCACACCTGTAATCTCAACATTTTAGTAGGCCGAGGTGGGCAGATCTCGAGGTCAGGAGATCAAGACCAATCTGCCTAACCCAGTGAAACACCATCTCTACTAAAAATACAAAACAAAATTAGCCAGGTGTGGTGACACATGCCTGTAGTCCCGGCTACTTGGGAGGCTGAGGCAGGAGAATCTCTTGAACCCAGGAGGCAGAGGTTGCAGTGAGCTGAGATCTCACCACTACACTCCAGCCTGGGCGACAGAGGAGACTCTCTCAAAAAAAGAAAGAAAGAACACTGCAGTGGACCACAGATTTTAGGGGCAGGAAGTGAGGCTGAGACAGGAGACCAGGGAGCCAAGTGCACGGCGGAAGCCTGTGGTCTCAGTTACTCGGCAGGCTGAGGCGGGAGGACTGCTTGGGCCCAGAGTTTGATAAAGCACTTGGGTGAGAAGCCCACAGAGAGGGGACCAAGGGTCAAAGAGACAGCAACCCTGGACGGGGAGGCACCCCGAGACCTGCTGGCTTGGAAGACAATGAGCAGAGCTGCACAGGACAGGAAGAATCTGGGTTGACTGTGGGACACCAGCTGGTGTCTGGTGGGGTCATCTTGGCCCAAGTGTAACCTGCACACAGAAGTGCTCAGGTGCCAGAGGCCCTCAGGAAGTACACTCATCACCTATGCAGATGCCCACGGCCAACCCTCCTCTGTTGGCCCCTCTGGGCTCTCCCTCCAAGGACAGCCGCTGGCCAACTAGGTTTGCTGCTTTTGAAGGTTATATAAATAAAAGTATAGGCGTGCCCTCTGTTCAGTCTGGCTTTTTTTTTTTTTTTTTTTTTGAGACGGAGTCTCCCCTGTGCAGCGGCTAAATCACAACTCAGGATTTAGCCCTTGACCTCCTGTGCTCCTGGTAATTCTCCCACATTAGCCTCCTGAGTAGCTGGGACCACAGACACATGCCACCAGGCCCAGCTAATTTTTTTCTGTATATTTTCGTAGGTCTCATTTTGTTGCCCAGGCTGGTCTTGAACTCCTGGCTTCAAGTGAACCACCCACCTCAGCCTCCCAAAGTGCTGGGATTCCCGGTGTGAGGCACCGCACCCGTGACTCCTCTGCTCCACAGGCCTTGACGGCCGCTGCTGCTGTGCAGGCCATCGCTGCTTCCTTCCTGTAGCCTGCAGCGTTCTGCTCTGTGAAAGCCCCACAGTCTGTATCTTTCAGAGAGGATCTGCAGCTCAGCAAAGAGGCAGCGGGGGGCTCTAGCCCAGATGTAGGAATTGTTGGCCAAGCCTTGGTTGAGCAAGGGATCCCCTGTGAGAAGAGGCTGCCTGACCGTCCAAGGAGCAGCAGAGACAGCAAGGTCCCAGGAGGAAGCCGTGAGAGGCCTCAGGAAACAGCAAGGGTGGCTGACAGTGCAGAATGTGGCATGCACATCCACTTGTGGCTGGAAAACAGCCACAGATCTGCTGCATCCCCCTGGAGAAGACAGTGCAGGGGGCACTGAGAAGGGGCTGAGGGAAGACGAGGCTGCAAACGCAAAGGCTCAGCGTGGAGGCGCCGGAAGGAGAACGGGCTTTGCAAGATGGCAGGGGAAGCGGCCGCGGAGCCGCAGGCCTGGCCTTGAACACAGCGGCACCTCGCTGAGTCGTGCCTACCTGGGTGGCCCCTTTCCTGTACTGCGCCTGAGGTCTGCCTACCGGCCCCTCTCGTGGTCAGAGCTGCAGCACAGCCTCCACCCAGCCTTCTCCCAGTCAGCCCTGGTATCTGCTTCCTGAAAGGCCTGAACTGGCGGAGCTCAGAGCCAGTCCCTGAGCGCAGGCACACAAAAATCCCCGGGAGGGGCGTGGAGCCATTGTTCTGTTCCGCCTGCTCACTTGTGATCTCTGCTGTGGAGCTCCTGAAGAATAAATAAATTCTCCTGCCCAGAGAATTCACCACTCTCTAGTTCTCAAAGTTATATGAAAGTTGATTAAAACTACAAAGATGGAGTCTGGTCTCTGGGACATAGTAAGAATGACTCCCATGTGAAGACGACAAACTGGGAACGGCACAGCTCCGAGGAGGGTGCTGAACTCCAAAGAGGACGCCGACCTCTTGGGTCAGAACTCTGGACGGCGGAGAGGATGACAGAACAGGATCACGTGCCCTTCACACGACTGCTGGCCAGGACCCAGCCCCAAGAGTGGGAGGGAGGGAGGCAGGGGAGCCCCTGACAAGCCAGGGTCACAGTCACACAGCAAACCCCACCCAGGCCATGTGCAAACACAGCCAGGAACTCTCCATGGAGATGGCCTGTGGGGGCAAACAGGTGTGCAGATGGGGCCCTGTGAGGTCCCCACCCCAAGCTTCAGAGGCGCCCCTGTTGTACCTGTGGACGCACCTGCCACACTGAACACAGACCGTAGGAGGGACCCTCTCCCTGCAGGACAACAGAGCCTTCCACAGTGCTCAGGTGAGATGCGAATGAACTGGCACTTACAGTTCAAACTTCATCTGAAAAATGCCCACTCTGCTTAAAGCAAATGTTTGTGCAAGCTGCTGGCTACCTACCGGAGGCCCATCCTCTCCAACATATGGCCATTGCCACAATGTGGCCGGCAGCAAGGCAGCCCCACCAGGCTTCAGAAGTAAGGAGCACTCCCAAGGTCCCCCCAAAATAGTCAACTGGAAGAGGAATCAGCACCCACCAAGTTGTTAACTAGCTTCTACTCCCCCATCTTTTAAAAAAACAGGTAGCAAGAAGAAATCTCAACTTCCAGCTGGTAGAATAATAGCTATAATTCTCCACAAGAAAGAAGAGGATCTTTTTTTTATTTTTATTTTTTTGAGACGGAGTTTCGCTCTTGTTACTCAGGCTGGAGTGCAATGGCGCAATCTCGGCTCACCGCAACCTCCGCCTCCTGGGTTCAGGCAATTCTCCTGCCTCAGCCTCCTGAGTAGCTGGGATTACAGGCACGTGCCACCATGCCCAGCTCATTTTTCTATATTTAGTAGAGACGGGGTTTCACCGTGTTGACCAGGATGGTCTCGATCTCTTGACCTCATGATCCACCCAGAAGAGGATCTTTAAGTCCTTCAAGACAGCCCTGCCTCAGCCATGCCCTCTTCTCAGGAGAAGGTGCATGCAGCCTGTCCGCTGCTCCATACGTGACTGTCCCATGAGGGCAGCACCCTGGCGTCCTGGCAAAGGAACCGAAGACTGAAGAAAGCCCTCTGGTCCTTTATGGCTCCCTCCATCAAGACCAGAGGCCATTTCCCACCCCTTCCACTTCACTTTGGGCCAGCCTTTGACCAAGACGCTGTGACAAGGCCCCGGGGGACCGTGGCCCTCCTCCTTCTAGGCACACCCAGGCAGGTGTCCCAGCAGAGCCTTGGCCAGCCCCCCAACGCCCGGACATATGAGTGAGTCCAGCCCGGACCTCCCCCTCCCCGGCGAGGCCCAGCAGCACCAGCCCAGAAATGACCAATGTCGGCCGAGCACCGAAGCTCACGTGGAGGTGGGTGGATCACTTGAGGTCAGGAGTTTGAGACCAGCATGGCCAATATGGTGAAATCCTGTCTCTATTAAACATATAAAATTTAGCCAGACATGGTGGTGGATGCCTATTATCCCAGCTACTCAGGAGGCTGAGGCAGATTTATGTGAACCCAGGAGGTGGAGGCTGCTGCAGTGACCTGAAGTCGAGCCACTGCACTCCCAGCATATGTGAGACAGAGAGAGACTTGGTCTCAAAAAAAAAAAGACAGGAAACACACCTGACTAATGTGACCTCACATGGAGCACTCCAGACACTGCATGACAAGTGTGACCCCACATGGAGCACTCCAGACACTGCCTGACTAGTGTGACCTCACATGGAGCACTCCTGACACTGCCTGACAAGTGTGACCCCACATGGAGCACTCCAGACAGTTCCTGACTAGTGTGACCTCACATGGAGCACTCCAGACAGTTCCTGACTAGTGTGACCTCACATGGAGCACTCCAGACAGTTCCTGACTAGTGTGACCCCACATGGAGCACTCCAGACAGTTCCTGACTAGGGTGACCTCACATGAAGCACTCCAGACACTGCCTGACAAGTGTGACCTCACATGGAGCACTCCTGACACTGCCTGACAAGTGTGACCCCACATGGAGCACTCCAGACAGTTCCTGACTAGTGTGACCTCACATGGAGCACTCCAGACACTGCCTGACAAGTGTGACCTCACATGGAGCACTCCAGACAGTTCCTGACTAGTGTGACCTCACATGGAGCACTCCAGACAGTTCCTGACTAGTGTGACCTCACATGGAGCACTCCAGACAGTTCCTGACTAGTGTGACCTCACATGAAGCACTCCAGACACTGCCTGACAAGTGTGACCCCACATGGAGCACTCCAGACAGTTCCTGACTAGTGTGACCTTACATGGAGCACTCCAGACAGTTCCTGACTAGTGTGACCCCACATGGAGCACTCCAGACACAGTGGAGCTGTACGGTTTTCTTCAAACTAGGAATCCTCAGAAGATCGAATTGTTTTGCATTGGCCGGATGTGGTGGCTCACACCTGTAACTCCAGCACTCTGGGAGACTGAGGTAGGAGGATTGCTTGAGTCCAGGAGTTCAAGACTAGCTTGGGCAACATAGTGAGTCCCCATCTCTGCAAAATCAAAAAATTAGCCAGGCATGGTGGCACATGCCCATAGTCCCAACTACTCAGGAGCCTGAGTCGGGAGGATTCCTTGAACCCAGGAGGTCAAGGCTGCCATGAGCCATGACTGTACGACTACACTCCAGCCTGTGCGACAGAGCAAGACTCTGTCTCCGAAAAAAAAATCATTTCAAGTCCCCAGTTTCTCCACTGGCAAAAGACTGTCAAGGTAAGAAATGGTTTTGACTCACAGCAATCTAAGAAAGGAGAAAACATAAAAAATGGAAAATGTAACAAAGAAACAGCCTCAGAACAAAGAACAGGCAGTGCTATGCTTGTCACTCTTCCCTCACATCCTAGATAGCTTCCCGAACGCATCTGGCCAAAGGGCCACCCTGCACCTGCCCGAGAGCTGGTCCTGTCCTGTCCACCAGTGAAAGCTCAAGAGAAGAGGGGAAGTCTCGAGGTTTTAATTCACCAGTCTCTGGATCAAGGGGTGCCATAACCAAGAAGCCCCAGCCACACCCAGACCCGATGTTGCCTGCATGGGGTGAGCTGGGAAGGCCCAGGAAAAGGGAGGAGACGGATGAGTGGAAATGTCATTCTGTGGCCACAGAGATGGCCACAACGTTTTATAACTTCCTGCCAAGAGGAAGTCTTAGCTGCAGGCTCGAACCAGAGTCTTGTGATGCTGCTTGCGTCAGTCAAGGCAACAGGAGTGAGCAGGAGACCTGCTTTCCTCTACAACCCTTGGCTTACAAGGCAAAGAAATCTAGGCCTCCAGGTGGAAGTCACAGAGCTGGCAAAGCAAAGGAGAGCCACCCAGTCGAGCCTACCCATGTCCCAGACCGCCTCCTTCCAGAGACCCCTGTGGCCGAGGCTACCCAGACCAGCAGGTCCTTGCCATGCTGTGAGCTGACAACAGGGGTTGGTGAGGCCAGCCCAGACCAGCAGCACCACCAATCAACCAAGAGAATTAAAGGAAATCATAACTACGTTTTGGGTGGTTTCTTAAACAGCAAAAGAAAACTGACACAATCATAAACAGAGCAAGCAAGAGAACTTGGCAATTACTTCCTCTATACTTCTCACTGTTCTTAAAGGAGTTAACTTAAGCATAAGATGTGAGCAAATTCTTTTAACAACCCAGACAAAAAGCTCATATTCAGCATTCACAAAGCAAAGCTAACCCACAGGAGCCGCCTTCCATAGTAACCACTGGAAACCAAGGCAGCAAATGGGACACCAGCCTCCAGGGCACTGTACCAGCCACCAGCCGGCAAGACACCCACTGAGGACAGCTCTGAGCCCCGATTGCGTGTGAAGATAACTGCACGAGAGGGAGAAAGCTTCAGGAAGATTTTTATTACTAATAACATTTTTGTTTTCTTTTTTTCTTTTTTTGAGACTGAGTCTCACTTGTCAAACAGACTGGAGTGCAGCGGCGCAATCTCAGCTCACTGCAACCTCCAACCCCCTCCCAGAGCAATTCTCCTGCCTCAGTCTCCCAAGTAGCTGGATTACAGGCGCCTGCCACCACACCCGACTAATTTTTGTACTTTTAGTAGACACGGGTTGGCTCTACTAAAGAGCCAGACTGGTCTCGAATTCCTGACCTCAAGTGATCTGCCTGCATCAGCCTCCCAAAGTACTGGGATTACAAGCGTAAGCCACCGTGCCCAGCTCATTTTTGTTTTTCAATAAAGATATACTTAATGTTGAAACCTCCACATTTCAAATGGGTAACCCCAGTGTCCGTGATGCTCCTGTGACAGTAATCATGAGACCTCTCTTGGGTGTAAGTCTAGAATGTGGGTGGTCTGGGCAGGAGGGGAGGGAAGAGCGCAGGTTTCCCCTGGACGTGAGAGCCGCCCTGTACTTGCCTCACTGGGAAAACACCCTCCCATCAGACGGACCTTGGCTTTGGAGACCAGGGCCCAGGCGCTGCTCAGCTGCTGTAGTGAATTGTGATCCTCTGAGCCCAGCGGTGCACCTGCAGGACATCTGGCCCCGTCTCCTTGTTAAGCCAGTTCATGAAAGAGACTTTCCTGAGTGACACGCTAAATGGGCTATGCAAGGACTAAATGGGATGGTCTCTGGCTGGGACAAATCCACAGTAAGAGCCACTTTGGGGGGAAAGAAATCTTTCTTTTTTCTTTCTTTTGAGACAGGATCTCACCCTGTCACCCAGGCTGGAGTGCAGTGGCATGACCCTGGCTCACTGCAGCCTCAACCTCTCTCAGGCTGGAGCAATCCTCCCACCTCAGCCTCCCATGAAGCTGGGACCACAGGTACATGCCACCACACCCAAGTAATTTTTGTATTCTTTGTAGAGCTGATGTTTTGCTTTGTTGTTCAGGCTGGTCTCAACTCCTGGGCTCAAGCAACCCTCCCACCTCAGCCCCACAAAGTGCTCGGATTAAAGGCAGGAGCCACCAGGCCTGGCCAACGTAGGAAGAAATTTAAGTTTGAATTGAGTATTAAAAGAGAGGAAAATTCATCAACATGGAAAGACAAAGATCATTAAAGCCAAACCAGAATGAAAGCTGCACGCACAGTGGGGTCTCATGTTGGGAACAGAAGGGGCATGTGCAGGGCTCCAGGGCAGGAAGCCCCACGCTCCTTTTGTGGGGGTTCATTCAACTGAACATGAGCGCCTGGGGTGCTTTTCTACATGTACATGAATTTAATAATAAAAAGGTTTAAGGAGGCCAGGCGCGGTGGCTCAAGCCTGTAATCCCAGCACTTTGGGAGGCCGAGGCAGGTGGATCACAAGGTCAGCAGATCGAGACTATCCTGGCTAACATGATGAAACCCCATTTGTACTAAAAATACAAAAAACTAGCCAGGCCTGGTGGCACCCGCCTGTAGCTACTCAGGAGGCTGAGGCAGTAGAATTACGTGAACCTGGGAGGTGGAGGTTACAGTGAGCCAAGATCATGCCACTGCACTCCAGCCTGGGCAACAGAGTAAGACTCCATGTCAAAAAAAGGTTTAAGGAAAGAAAAATTCATATGTTCCTATATAAACAGAACATCTGGAAAGATCTAAGGTGGTGGCAGTAGGAATCTCTGGGTAACAGCAATATGGTTTTTATTTTTGCTTACCAGCACTTTCTTTTTTTCTTTCTAAATCATTCCAGCTATGAAATAATTTTCTACCATACATATGTTGTAATAAAAATAGTTATGTGTAATTTTTTTTTTTTTTAAGACAGTCTTGCTCTGTCTCCAGGCACCAGCTAGAGTGCAGTGGTGCGATCTTACCTCACTGCAACCTCCGCCTCCTGGGTTCAAGCAATTCTCCTGTGTCAGCCTCCTGAGTAGCTGAGACTACAGGCGTGCGCCACCATACCCAGCTAATTTTTGTATTTCTTAGTAGAGAAGGGGTTTGGCCAGGATGGTTTCGATCCCTTAACCTCGTGATCTGCCCACCTTGGCCTCCCAAAGTGCTGGGATTACAGGTGTGAGCCACCACGCCCGGTCAGTTATGTATAATTTTTTTAAAGCTGCACAAATTTCCTCATAAAATGGCAAATTAAACACACAAATGTGGGCTGGGCACAGTGGCTCATGCCTATAATCCAGCACTCTGGGAGGCTGAGGCAGGCAGATCACCTGAGGTCAGGAGTTCGAGACCAGTTTGGTGAACAAGGTGAAACCCTGTCTTTACGAAACATACAAAAATTAGCTGGACGTGTTGGTGCACACATGTAGTCCCAGCTACTTAGGAAGCTGAGGCAGGAGAATTGCTTGAACCCTGGAGGCGGAGGTTGCAGTGAGCTGACACTGCACACTGCACTCCAGCCTGGGTGACAGAGCGAGACTCCAAAAAAATAAATAAATACATAAAAATAGCACCCAGGTGAATGGATCCCTCATGGAAGTCATCACAACAATGCAGACGGAAAAGCTCCCAAGCGTAAACCCAGAAGCCAGGAGTGGGAGGACGTACATAGATGCGATCAGCAGCAAGGCGCAGACCGAGAGGCGGAGGCTGGCCATGGGGAGATGACCAACACTCAGTGTATCCCCAAACCCCTAAATCTAGAGGCCTGGGCATCAACTACCTCTGCCAGCAGGAATGAGGGACAGGAGATCAACCAAAAGACGTCCCACCCCACCCATCCAGCCAGATGCTATCCTTAGCCCCACGTGGCAGAAGACCCTGAGAAGTAGAGGCAGACCCCTGCCTACAGGACCCTGAGAGCAAGGGGAAGGTATTGTCTTAAACTGTGTCCCCCGTAAAATTCACATGTTGAAGGCCTTACCCACAATGTGACTGTATTTAAAGATGGGGTCTTCAGGAGATAATTAAAATGAGGTCATACTGGTTGGCCCTAATCCAGTAAGACTTTGACCTTCTGGTGGTTTTTGTTGTTTTCTGAGACAGGGTCTCACTCTGTCACTCTGTCCCTCAGGCTGGAGTGCAGTGGCACAGTCACGCTCACTGCTGTCTGAAACTCCTTGGCTCAGGTTATCATCATGCTTCAGCCTCCTGAGTAGCTGAGACTACAGGTGCTCACCACTATGCCCAGCTGGTGGTGCACTGTGTTTTTTGTAGAGATGGGGTTTTGCCATGTTGCCCAGGCTGGTCGTGAACTGGGCTCAAGCGATCTGTCTGCCTCATCCTCCCACAGTGCTGCGATTACAGGCATCAGCCACCAGGCCTGGCCAACTGTGATCTTTTTTTTTTTTCCTTTTTGAGATGGGGTCTTGTTCTGTTGCCCAGGCTTGAGTGCAGTGGCATGATCTTGGCTCACTGCAACCTCCATCTCCCAGATTTAAGCAGTTTTCCCACCTCAGCCTCCCAAGTAGCTGGGATTACAGGCACACCTGCCACTACGCCTAGCTAATTGCTTTGTATTTTTGGTAGAGATGGGGTTTCACCATGTTGGTCAGGCTGGTTTCGAACTCCTGGTTTCGAAGTGATCTGCCTGCCTCAGCCTCCCAAAGTGCTGAGAGTACAGGCGTGAGCCACCACGCCTGGCCCCGTGACCTTCTAAAAAATTAAAGAGAAAGTTCTTTCTCTCTCCCTCCCTCTCCATCACAGGGACACAGCAGGAAGTCGGCCATCTGCAACTCAAAGAGTCCTCCCAAAAGCAGAACCTGGCAGACCCTGACCTTGGACTTTCAGCCTTCACAACTGTAAGGAAAAATATCCACTGTTGAGGTCAGTCTATGGCGTTTTGCTATGGCAGTCCGAGCAGACTAAGACATATGTTGTCTGGGGACTCGGACCAGATCAAGAAGAAAGGCCTAAAGATGAGGATACTGAAGGTCCCAACCTGGTGCTGGACCACACCACTGCGGACATGGTGTCATGGTGCAGGTGAGGAGACTTGGATATGGGACTGGACTGGACCTACCCGGAGGCCCCTTCCACCAGGATGCCTGGGTGGGTGACACAAAAGCCGGGCTCAGCTGGGACCAGAGCAGCCTCACCCCAGGTCAGGCAGGACCCTGGGCTCCTTGCAGCAACCCTAGGGCACCATGAGGAAGCTATGTGGCCCTCTCTGCCGCACTGTACTCATTGCAGGCCAACCCAAATCCAAGGGAGGAAACCTGGGTACTGCCTCTCCGGGCAAGAGTGGGGAGGTCACTATGGAGTGTGTGGGGCAGGAGAGGCCAGGAAACACTATGGACACATGCCCGGGAAGCACTGAAGCTGTGGCCGACGGCACTGACAAAGGGAAAAGGGGGACGGAGCTGTGAGCGTCCGGCCAGGAGGCCCCACTCAGATGTCTGCATTTCCAGACACGGCCACGAGCTCTGCAGATGAGGCAGAGAGGACTGGGCACCTCACACCAGGAACCCACACGGGCCCGTGTCCTGCTCTGCAGCCGCACCAAGCTCCACCACCCTGACATGCAGGAGGGAGGGCAGTTAAAGCCTCAGGTCCAACAGACTCCACAGCAAGGGAAGGATGGCAGGGAGGAACTCAGGGCCGGGTCCTCCCGGGTGGCAGCTGCCTGCACACCATCCACGAAAGGAGGCCTGACCTGCACCGTGCAGGGGTCAACGATAGCCTACAGTCTTCCTCTCAAAAGCCCTTTCTCAAACAGTGAGCAAGTCAAAAGCTGACGCTCAGTGACACGCTAAGGTCAGTGCGGAGATGCCACGCATGAGACACAGCACAGATGAGACCAATGGGAAGACTGCCCCAGCCCAGAGTCCCAAAGCCCCAGAGTCCCAGAGTCCCAGAGCCCTCGGAGGAGGAAGAATGAGGGTCGTAGCCCAGGGATGACTGTGCCTTTATCTTACCCCCAGCAGGGGCAGGGGTGACACCAGCTCACAGCAGGAGCAGCTCTGACACCTCCTAGCAGTTAGATCTACAGGTGGCAAACAAAGCCGCAGCTTGGGCCAATGTTGGCTTTTTTGCCAACTGACATTTGATTCGGACACCTGGTACAGAGATGAGAAAGAAAATGCTCAGTTTCATGAAGAATGTCAAGAAAATCACTGGCTCTTCAACTCCGCTTCTGAAAGCCCAGCTCTCTGCCATCCCTACTGCTCCCTCTCACGTGAGAAATCACAGCTTTCAGGACGCAGAGCCCGTGGCCGTGCGGGTGTTGGGGGCAAGGCCTCCCCACAGCTGCAGCTGGGTCTTCTGTTCCCCATGCCATTTCTGCTTTTTTTCTTCACTCTCTACTTACGCACACATTTGAGTCCAGTCTCAGGTAACTAGAACTAGGAAAATCCTGACACTCGGCCCTTCCCACATTAACGCCAGTTGCACCAAGGACAGCCCAACCCAAGCCCCCATCAGCCTCAATGGCACTGAGGCCCATGCTTACCCGTGAGGGGCCAAATTGGTCGTCACCAACACGGTCTTCACCCCCTCCACACCGCTGCCATCCACCGCAGTGTCCGGAGTTGTCACCACCACCACCTCCTCCATGTGCACGCTCACGTCGGGGGTCGCCATGGCTCAGCAGGAGGAGACGCCCAAGCCAGCAGCGTCACTCCTCCAGGGTCCCACGTCCTGGAGGAAGCAGGCAGGGCACAGGGTCAGAGTCATCTCCACATCTGCACAACACAATACTCACAAAGGCATCTCTAATCATCTCCAAAGACCCACCCTTACATCCCAGACTACTACCTCCTGACAAAAACAGGTGGTGACAGAAGGGTTACTCCGGGCTCTGGTTCCGAGGGCCGAGTAAGTGCACTCCACCTGTCTTTCCCACTGGATGAGACAAAACCCTGGAGCAGAAGGCACAGAGCCGCTCCCTCCACATGGAGCCCACAGCAGGAGGACAGGAGGAGCCTGGAATTCCGAGCGACTTCCCTGGACGCAGACTCCCTGCTTGCCAGGTCTTCCATCTCTCTTGGCCTGAACTCAAAGCCGGCCCCAATCTGTGAACTGAGTTTCAGGTGCAGAAAGCACTCCAAGAAGTCCTCTCTCTGCTGGGGAATGGAAAGGGAAACCCATACAAGACAGAAAGGGAGGAGGGAAATGCCCTGGGTTTTGTGGGGCGGGGTGGGGTGCGTGGTTGAGACAGAGTTTCGCTCTTGTCACCCAGGCTGGAGTGCAAAGGTGCAATCTCAGCTCACCGCAACCTCCACCTCCCAGGTTCAAGAGATTCTCCTGCCTCCGCCTCCTGAATAGCTGGGATTACAGGCACTTGCCAACATGCCCAGCTAATTTTTGTATTTTTAGTGGAAATGGGGTTTCACCATATTGGCCAGGCTGGTCTCGAACTCCTGACCTCAGGTGATCCACCCACCTTGGCCTCCCAAAGTGTTGGGATTATAGGCATGAGAAGGGAATCTTCCTCCTGACTATAGGAACAGCGGCCCAAGAGTGTGGGGATTCACTGCTGTTCTCTCACTCTCTCTCCTCTACACAGCACACGCAACACAAAAGGCCCTGGTTTCCAGCCAGAAGACAAGGAGCCTGGAGTCGGCGTGTGTTGGAGGCGCTGAGAGGGGAGCAGAAAGGACAGCACATAGCTGTGTATGAGCGCCTGGGTCATCCCAACAGTCTTTAGGTGGTCCTGACCCTAAAGGGCAAAGGGAAGAGAACTGACCTACAGGATAGACCACTGCCCAGGTCTCAGATGGGCCCCACTGGTACATATGGGGCAGATCCACAGTGCACTGGAAAGTCTCTAAACTAAACCAGCCTAAGAACACGGACACAGGAACAGGGTCCAAAATGTGCAGCCTAAACCAGGCTGATTTCTTGCTATAAAAAAAAAAAAAAGTCTACATTCTCTGTGAAACTTAAACAAGGTCCCAAGTCCATAGCATAACAGTCAAAGCATCCAGAACAATCAAACTGCCTGGCAAAGGGTAGTCTGATCGATTCTCAAAGGAACAAATACACAAAAGAAGCTGGCTCTGAGATGGACGCGGGATCCACAGGGGCTCTCAGGTGATACCGGATGAGCTCCCAGAGTAAAGCCAAACATTCTCAACCAAGTGGAAATAAAATCTCGGCATAGAAACAGGAGTTATAATCAAATGGAAATATGAAAATTAAAAACTACAACAACCAAAAGAAAAACTACAAAGCTGGGATAGTCTCAGCTACTCAGGAGGCTGGGGCTAAAGGATCATTTGAGCCTACGAGACCAGGGCTGCAGTGAGCCGTGATCACGCCACTGCACTCCAGTCTGGGCAACAGAGTGAGACCTGTCTCAAAAAAACGAAAGAAACTAGAATAGAAGTGACCAGGGGCTGGGGGAGGAGTATGAGGAGTCATTCTTTAATGAGTACATAATTTCTGTTGGGGATGATGACATGTTCTGGAAATGGACAGTAGTGATGGCTGCACAATCACTGTGGGTGTCCTGAATGCTGGTGAATTGCATACTTAAAAATGGTTAAAATGGGGCCAGCCACGGTGGCTCACGCCTGTAATCCCACCACTTGGGGAGGTCGAGGTGGATGGATCAACTCAGGTCAGGAGTTCAAGATCAGTCTGTCCAAGGTGGTGAAACCCCATCTCTACTAAAAATACAAAATATTAGGCAGGTGTGGTACTGGACGCCTGCAATCCCAGCTACTCAGGAGCCTGAGACAGTAGAATCATGTAAACCTGGGAGGCGAAGGTTGCAGAGAGCTGAAACAGCACCACTGCACTCCAGCCTGGGCAACAAGAGTGAAATTCATCTCAAAAAAAAAAAAGGTTAAAATTGTAAATTTTTTTAAGAGACGGGGTCTTGCTATGTTGCCCAGGCTGGAGTGTGGAGTGTAGTGGCTATTCACAGTCGCAATCCCACTACTGATCAGCAAGGGAGTTTTGACCTGCTCCATTTCCGACCTGGGCCAGTTCACCCCTCCTTGGGCAACCTGCTGGTCCCCTGCTCCCGGGAGGTCACCATATTGATGCTGAACTCAGTGCGGGCACCCAATCGGCACAGCTCACTACAGCCCAGAACTCCTAGGTTCAAGCGATCCTCCCACCTCAGCCTCCTTAGTAGCTGGGACTAGGCACGTACCACCATGCCAGCTAAAATGGTAAATTTTATGTTATGCGTATTTTACCATAATAAAAAAACTGTTGATCTGTTGATGCTATTACAACAGAATGACTTATTAGGATTAGATATAGACTAGAAAGTACAGACTATAAAAAAGACAACTTTTGGCGGGGTGCGGTGGCTCACGCCTGTAATCCCAGCACTTTGGGAGGCCGAGGCGGGTAGATCACGAGGTCGAGAGATCGAGACCATCCTGGTCAACATGGTGAAACCCCGTCTCTACTAAAAATTCAAAAAATTAGCTGGGCATGGTGGCGCGTGCCTGTAATCCCAGCTACTCAGGAGGCTGAGGCAGGAGAATTGCCTGAACCCAGGAGGCGGAGGCTGCGGTGAGCCGAGATCGCGCCATTGCACTCCAGCCTGGGTAACAAGAGTGAAACTCCGTCTCAAAAAAAAAAAAAAAAGAAAGACAACTTTTCATGACCAGGCATAGTGTCTCACACCTGCAATCCCAGCACTTTGGGAGGCCAAGGCAGGAGGACTGGTTGAGCTCAGGAGTTTGAGACCAGCATGGGCAACACGGCTACACCCCATCTCTACTAAATAAACAAAGAAGAAAAAACAGCCAGGCATGGTAGCATGCATGCCCGTAGTCACAGCTACTCTAGAGGCTGAGGCAGGAGGTCACTTGAGCCCAGCAGGTCAAGGCTGCAGTGAGCCACAGTTGTGCCACCACACTCCAGCATGAACAACAGATCAAGACCCCGTCACACACAAAGAAAGGAAAGAAAATTTTCCAGAACTTTAAAAATTATCATTGTTAATATAAAAATAACATCACCTGTCCCTAGGACTGTAACAAACAAGTTTGTCTAAGGACAGGAATCGGTCCACCCCAACCTGGCACACTGCAGAGAGTGCTGGCCCTGCCCTCACTAAGGGGAGGCATTCAAAGCCCAGCCAGGCCTCTGCAATTACCTCTTCAATGCCGGAACTCACTCACCAAACTGAACAACCAAGCACAAACATGCCTTCAGGACTCAGGTTCTTGCTAAATCACAAACAACGTACATTATGTAGCAATGTGAGCATTTTTCTGAATGTCTGCTAGGGAGAGGAAGTTCGCAGGAGAACAAAAGGTCTCCAGTCCACCCTAGCTTCTTTTCCTCCATTCCACAGACTGACTTTTGTCTTGGTATGCACTGGACCAGTGGGCTCTACTGCTTCCTAACTGGGCATGGGTCTCCACACAACTCCAAGGTAAAGGGCCACCAACTGCAAATGGCAGCCGGTCTCTGAACTAAGCCTTGACCAGAGATCCAAGGAAGCTAGAAACAGAGGTGATCTGAACCGAAGAGATGGTGGTTCAGCACTGTGAGACAAAGACACATTCTCAAGAAAAGGAAGCAAAAAGAAACCGGGGGGAGCTGGGCACCACCTGCGGCAAAGACCCTGCAGGCATTCTGGAGCCAGCCTGGCCTGGGAGGGCAGTGAGGACAACCCACGGTGAGTGTGAGGAGGGCTGTGGTAGGTTGGTGTAAGAAAAGAAAGCACCCAGAGCCAAGAGAACACCAGTTAGGACTGCACATTAACGCTACTCAGAGAACGTATCTAAACACACGCATAAAGACTAGGGGCTAGGGACAAGAAAATATTCCCCGTTTCCTGTTTCTGGAAGGTATGGAAAATGAGTGATGGAAGGAACATGTTTTTTTGTTTTTTTGTTTTTTTTTTTTGAGATGGAGTTTCGCTCTTGTTACCCAGGCTGGAGTGCAATGGCACGATCTCGGCTCACCGCAACCTCCGCCTCCTGGGTTCAGGCAATTCTCCTGCCTCAGCCTCCTGAGTAGCTGGGATTATAGGCACGCGCCACCATGCCCGGCTAATTTTTTGTATTTTCAGTAGAGACGGGGTTTCACCATGTTGACCAGGATGGTCTTGATCTCTTGACCTCGTGATCCACCCGCCTCGGCCTCCCAAAGTGCTGGGATTACAGGCTTGAGCCACCGCGCCCGGCGAACATGTATTTTTTAAATGAGGAAAAAAAGATTTTAAAAAGTTGGAACATGAGCTGTTTACTGTCACTCTAATTTAAATGGTGGCCATCTAGCAGGACACAGCTCACAGGCGGGGGGAAGGGGGGCACAGGCAGGGGGAAGCGGGGCACAGGCAGGGGGAAGAGGGCACACAGGTTGGGGGGAAGGGGATGCAGAGGGGAACCCCTCCAGCTGCTGGCAAGCACGCTTCCCATTAGAGCATGGGGGTGTCCAAAGACTGTCTTCAGATGCTTTTCAGCCAGAAAAGTTACAATGATGAATTCATTTACATTGACAGACTTCCTTCGTATTTCTAAAACATAATGTTTTTTTTTGCTACCATAATTTTGGTGTTGTAGACTTAGGCTTCAAAATAAACAACTTTAAACAAACCTGAATAAAAAGCCACTTTAAAATTTCACTTAGGCCAGGTGTAGTGGCTGGCTCACGCCTGTAATTCTAGCACTTTGGGAGGCCGAAGTGAGTGGATCACTAAGGTCAGGAGTTTGAGACCAGCCTGGTGAAACCTCATCTCTACTGAAAATGCAAAAACTAGCCAGACATGGTGGTGTGCCCATAATCCCAGCTACTCAGGAGGCTGAAGTGGGAGAACTGCTTGAACCGAGAGGCAGAGGCTGCAGTGAGCCAAGATCACACAACTACACTCCAGCCTGGGAGACAGAGCAAGACCTTGTCTCCAAAAAAAAATTACAAATTAAAAAAATTTGGCCAAGCACGGTGGCTCACGCCTGTAATCCCAGCACTTTGGAAGGCTGAGGTCAAGGATTCCAGACCAGCCTGTCCTACATGGTGAAACCTTGACTCTACTAAAAATTTAAAAAAATTAAAATTAAAAAAAAATAGCCAGGCATGGTGGCAGGTGCCTGTAATCCCACCTACTTGGGAGGCAGAGGCAGGAAAATCTCTTGAACCCCAGAGGTGGAGGTTGCAGCAAGCCAAGATCGCACCACTGCACTTCAGCCTGGGCAACAGAGCAAGACTCTGTCTCAACAATAATAATAACTAATTAAAATTTTCAGTGGGGTGTGGTGGCTCACGCCTGTAATCCCAGCACTTTGGGAGGCTGAGGCGGGCAGATCACAAGGTCAGGGGTTCGAGACCAACCTGACCAATATGGTGAAATCCAGTCTCTACATAAAAATACAAAAAAAAATTAGCCGGGTGCAGTGGTGTGCACCTGTAATCCCAGCTACTTGGGAGGCTGAGGCAGGAGAATCACTTGAATCTGGGAGGCAGAGGTCGAAGTGAGCCAAGAGTGCACCATTGCACTCCAGCCTGGGCGACAGAGCAAGACTCCGTCTCAAAAAAAATAAAATATAAAAAATAGGCCGGGCGCGGTGGCTCAAGCCTGTAATCCCAGCACTTTGGGAGGCCGAGGCGGGTGGATCACGAGGTCGAGAGATCGAGACCATCCCGGTCAACATAGTGAAACCCCGTCTCTACTAAAAAATACAAAAAATTAGCTGGGCATGGTGGTGCGTGCCTGTAATCCCAGCTACTCGGGAGGCTGAGGCAGGAGAATTGCCTGAACCCAGGAGGCGGAGGTTGCGGTGAGCCGAGATCGCGCCATTGCACTCCAGCCTGGGTAACAAGAACGAAACTCCGTCTCAAAAAAAAAATAAATAAAATAAAAAATAAAAATAAAAAATAAAAATAAAAAAAATAAAAAATAGGCCGGGTGCGGTGGCTCACGCCTGTAATCCCAGCACTTTGGGAGGCCGAGGCGGGCGGATTACAAGGTCAAGAGATCGAGACCACCCTGGCCAACATGATGAAACCCCATCTCTACTAAAAAATACAAAAATGAGCTGGGCGTGGTGGCGTGCGCCTGTAGTCTCAGCTACTTGGGAGGCTGAGGCAGGAGCATTGCTTGAACCCAGGAGGTGGAGGTTGCAGTGAGCCGAGCTCGTGCCACTGCACTCCAGCCTGGCGCCTGGCGACAAAGCAAGACTGTCTCAAAAATATAAATAAATAATAAATAATTCACTTAAAATACTACTGATTTCCCATGCTGACCTCTTGGGTTTAACTCTCACTGAGGAGCCGCTACTTGGATAAGGTGAGCTCAGCAGGAGCAACTAAATTCGCTTCAACCAACAGCCGCAAAGAGGCAGCCGCCACACTGCAGCCAGGGTCCTCAGCAGCGCTTCGCGGCTTTGCAGGTATTACACACGTAAATGCACCAAACCGAATTCCAGCCTCTCCAACCGCAACTATACCAAAGTTCAAAACAATACGAACACAAGTTACCTCTCAGAAAACATTGTATCAGTTCCAGTCCGACACAATGATGTTTAGAAGCAGCACTACAGAGCATCTCACCCCACTGCCTTCCCAAGGGTGGGCAGCCCTCCTCTTCCCACGGCCTCTTCTCTTTTTTGAGATGGAGCCTCGAGCTGTCGCCCAGGCTGGAGTGCAGTGGCGAAATCTCGTCTCCTTGCAACCCCCGCCTCCCGGGTTGCAGCAATTCTCCTGCCTCAGCCTCCCAAGTAGCTGGGATTACAGGCGCCCGCCACGACTCCCAGCTCATTTTTTGTACTTTTAGTAGAGACGGGGTTTCCCCATGTCGGTCTGACCTTGGGAACCGCCTGCCTCAGCCTCCCAAAGTGCTGGGACTGCAGGCGGGACCCACCGCGATCGGCCAAGAAAACATTTTAAAACTGTATTCTTGACCGGCCGGGCCAAGACTGACGTCATCGAAACTGTTGCAGTTGAAGTATCAGCAAAGAACCAACTTCGGTCCGCTACAGTAACCCGACCACCAGACACAGAGCGGGTCGTGACCGACGACCCCCACATCCAAGCAGCCACCGGGGCTCTACACAGGCCTAGGACCCGCCTGGGGGGCGGCCCCGGGGGGTCGGGTCCCTACGGGTCGGGTCCCTGGGGGTCACGTCTCTGCGGGGCGGTCCCTGGGGGGTCGGGTCCCTGTGGGGTGGTCCCTGGGGGGTCGCGTCCCTGTGGGTCACGTCTCTGCCGGGTGGTCCTTGGGGGTCGCGTCCCTGTGGGTCACGTCTCTGCCGGGTGGTCCTTGGGGGGTCGCGTCCCTGTGGGGTGGTCCTTGGGGGGGTCGCGTCCCTGTGGGGTGGTCCTTGGGGGGTCGCGTCCCTGTGGGGTGGTCCTTGGGGGGTCGCGTCCCTGTGGGGTGGTCCTTGGGGGGTCGCGTCCCTGTGGGGTGGTCCTTGGGGGGTCGCGTCCCTGTGGGGTGGTCCTTGGGGGGTCGCGTCCCTGGGGGTCACGTCTCTGCCGGGTGGTCCTTGGGGGGTCGCGTCCCTGGGGGTCACGTCTCTGCCGGGTGGTCCTTGGGGGGTCGCGTCCCTGTGGGGTGGTCCTTGGGGGGTCGCGTCCCTGTGGGGTGGTCCTTGGGGGGTCGCGTCCCTGTGGGGTGGTCCTTGGGGGGTCGCGTCCCTGTGGGGTGGTCCTTGGGGGGTCGCGTCCCTGTGGAGTGGTCCTTGGGGGGTCGCGTCCCTGGGGGTCACGTCTCTGCCGGGTGGTCCTTGGGGGGTCGCGTCCCTGGGGGTCACGTCTCTGCCGGGTGGTCCTTGGGGGGTCGCGTCCCTGTGGGGTGGTCCTTGGGGGGTCGCGTCCCTGTGGGGTGGTCCTTGGGGGGTCGCGTCCCTGGGGGTCGCGTCTCTGCCGGGCGGTCCCTGGGGGTCGCGTCTCTGCCGGGCGGTCCCTGGGGGTCGCGTCCCTGGGGGTCGCGTCTCTGCCGGACGGTCCCTGGGGGTCGCGTCCCTGGGGGTCGCGTCTCTGCCGGGCGGTCCCTGGGGGTCGCGTCTCTGCCGGGCGGTCCCTGGGGGGTCGGGTCCCCGCCGGGCGGTCCCTGGGGGTGACGTCCCTACGGCTCGGGCCCCGCGGCGTGGTCCCCGAAGGGACGAGTCCACCGAGGAGGCCGCCGGAGCCCGAGCTCGCGCCCGCCCGCGGCGCCAAGATGGAGGCAGGAAGCGCCGCCGCCGCCCGCGCCCGCCGCCCGCGCCGCCCGCCTGACGCCGCCGCCGTCGCGCGGCCGCCCCTCCCCCGGCCCTCCCCTCCCCCCGCCGTAACGTCCTGACGCTCCGCAGGGACCCCTGACTGGACGGCGGCGCGTGAGCGGAGCGAGAGGCCTCGCCGCGGGGGGGCCGCGGGCGCGCCGGCGCCGCTTACCTGGGGCCGCGCCCGGCCTGCTCAGGCGCCCGGCGGGGGCGGCGGCGGCGGGGGCTGCGGCGGCGGCGGGCGGCGGCGGCGGCCGCGGGCTTCGCTCCTTGTTGGGGATTCGGCGGCGGCGGCGGCGGCGGCGCGGGCGCGCGCTTCCTAGTGACGCAGGCGGCGGGGCCGCGCACGCACGGGCCTGGGCGGGGCCGGACACTTATTTGGCGCTCCCGAGGAGGAAGGCGGGGCCGTGAAATAAGGCCCGGTGGGCGCCGGGGCGCGTGCGCGGACCGCCCTGCCGCCTCCCGAGGCCGCCGGCTGCCGGTTCCCGGGCCCGGGTCGGGGTCGCCTTCCCGGCGCCGGCGGCCTGGCCGAGGGACGAGGGTCAGTGGACAGACGGCGCCACGGAGTAGTGCCCACGCGCGGCAGAGCGGCACCTTCGGGCCCCCGGGTACCGGCACCCCTCGCCCGGACGCTGCTGTGGGTGAACCGGCGCAGACCGGACTCGCCTGCGGGGCGGCCGCGCGGATTCCAGGCCGTGGAGGAAGACGCTGCGGGGTGCAGGGGCCTCGCGCGGGACGTGCGGGGGGCCCGGCAGCCACGGCGCTCCCAGCGGAGAGGGCGACAGGCCTCTGCGAGCGGCCAGGACGGAGGGCAGGGTCACCCCTCAAGCTGTCACCCCAGTCCCACAGACAGCACTGCAGTCCCGCAGCCGGCACCCCGATCCCGTAGATGACACCCCATTCCCACAGCCGGCTCCCCGATTCTATAGGTGACACCCAGTCCCACAGGCAGCACCCCGATCCCATCCCGGTCCCACAGCTGGCTCACCCCGACCGCATAGCTGACACCCCGATCCCGCCCCAGTCCCGCAGCCGGCACCCCGATCCCGTAGATGACACCCCATTCCCACGGCCGGGACCCCGATCCCACCCCAGTCCCGCAGCCGGCTCGGATCCTGTGGCGCTCCTCCAGCGCCCAGAGCTCGTTTGCGTGTTTTATTGGCGGAGGCTGGGGCTGGCCCTGTGGCCTCTGCGGGGTTCTCTGCACTGCAAGGCTGGCTCTCCTGACCTCTTCCAGGTGTGCCTGAGCACCTTGCACTTGCCGTCACCCGGCCTGTCTGCAGGATCCCGGGTTCCCTATCAGGGACTGAAATGAGTCAGAAAATAGGAAGCGTGTGTATCTGGGATGGAGCCCTGACCCTGTGCTCACACGGTAGGAGGAAGGCTCAGCAGGCCGCCTCCCAGAATGGGAGGTTCCCAAGGCAGCCATACTTCCGAGGTGCTGCAATCAGCGCTGCAGATGCATTCTGTTCTCAGTAAAGTAGAATGTGCTCAAGCCAATGAAGAAAAGGGTTTTAGGTTTGTTTGTTTTTTTTTTTTAGTTGGAGTCTTGCTCTGTCGCCCAGACTCGAGTGCAGTGGCATGATCTCAGTTCACTGGGTTCAAGCGATTCTCCTGCCTCAGCTTCCCACGTAGCTAGGATGACAGGCACCTGATTTCACACCCAGCTGATTTTTGTATTTTTAGTAGAGATGAGGTTTCACCATGTTGGCCAAGTAGGTCTGGAACGCCTCACCTCGTGATCCTTCCACCTCAGCCTCCCAAAGTGCTGGGATTACAGGAATAAGCCACTGTATTTGTTTTTTTGTTCTTTTTTTTTTTTTTTTTTTTTTTTTTTTTTTTTTTTTTTTTCAGAAACCCTAGAAGCTAGCCACTGTATTTTTAAAAATTAGATTTGCTGAGCAAGGTGGCTCATGCCTTTTACCTCAACACTTTGGGAGGCCAAGGAGGGAGGATCACCTGAAGCTGGAGTTCAAGACCAACCTGGGCAACAGAGCAAGACTGTCTCTGGGAAAGAAGTTAAAAAATCAAACTATTGAGCCTTTGTCTACTATTTTATTACCTGGTTAATAAAATAATACTGCTATTTGGGAGTTCAAGACTTTGGAGTTCAAGACCAACCTGGGCAACAGAGTGAGGCTGCCTCTGGGAAAGAAGTTTAACTATTGAGACTTTGTCTACTATTTTATTACCTGGTAATATGAAAGAGCTCATACAGTTTGTGTGCTTGCCATTTATCTGAGTTTGCCTGTCTTCATATTTTGGGAATAAATGCCAATAAAGTCAAAGAGGAGTGCTGGGGGTGCCTGGGAATGGGAAGGCAGCCACAACTAGCCTGCCAAGATCTGACTAGGTTGAGCCCTGGGGCCTGTTCTGCCTCCTTCACTCTGGGGGGTCCTTATCCCCCATTCCTCCCACTGATCCAGGACCCTCACTTCCAGGGAGGCCCCAGTCACGAGGCCGCAGACCTGAGAGAAGAAAGAAGCCAAAACACCACGATTCAAAGGCACAAACTGCCCCCTTCTGCAGGATCCAAGGGAGGCATGAGACCCTGAAGTTTAAGTTCCAGATCCTAAAAAATCAAACCTTCAAATGGTCCAGTCTACTCAGAGTTAGAGCTTCTGTTTATTCCAAAGCCTGAAGTTCTGAGTCTGCCTGAGATGCGTGAGGAACCCTCAGAGGCCAGGCTTTTGTCTCTAAAGCTTGAGTCCCCAGCAGCTGAGGGGGAGAGAAAAGTATTCTTCAGTTGAATTCATGTCATCAGCTAGAGCTGTTGTCTGAACGTGGTGTGCCCTGCAGGGTTTACTTTTGGAAACCCTGACCCACAAGGCAATGGTATTAGAAGATGGGGCCTTTGGGAGATGATCAGGTCATGAGGGTGGTACCCTCCTGAATGGGATTAGTGCCCTTGTGAAAGGGACTCTTAACCCTTCCCCCACGTGAGAGCGCAGAGAGAAGGCCGTCTGTGAACCAGGAAGTGACTCCTCACTAGATGCTACTGACATCTTAATCTTGGACGTCCAACCTCCAGAACTGTGAGCAACAAATTCCTGTTTATAAGCCACCTAGTGTGTGGTGTTTTTGTAATAAGCATTCTAAGATAGCCAATGTTACTGAGCATCTACAAAGTAAGGAAATGCTTTTAAAAAGATGGAGCCTTGTTTTCTTTCTTTTTTGAGACAGAGTCTCACTCTCTCACCCAGGCTGCAGTGCAGTAGCACAGTCTCCAGCTCACTGCAACCTCCACCTCTGAGGTTCAAATGATTCTCTTGCCTCAGCCACCCAAGCAGTAGAATTACAGGAGTGTGCCACCACGCCCAGCTAATTTTGTATTTTAAGTAGAGACCAGGTTTCTCCATGTTGGCCAGGCTGGTCTCGAACTCCCGACCACCGGTGATCTGCCCACCTCGGCCTCCGAAAGTGCTGGGATTACAGGCATGAGCCACCGCACCCGCTAACTTTTGTATTTTTTAGTAAAGCCACGGTTTACCACGTTGGCCAGGGTGGCCTCCAACTCCTGACGTCAGGTGATCTGAGGCCTCCCAAAGTGCTGGGATTATAGGCATGAGCCACTGTGCCCAGTCAAAAGACAGGGCCTCAACAGACAACAGAGGCCCAGCCTGAAGGCTCCCACAGGCCAGTGCCTGCAGAACATGAGCAGCCATAGCATGGCTCAGCACTGGGTATGACCCACAGCAGGAAAAAGGGCCTGGGAGTCCATGGAAATATAAATAAGTAGGAGTGGAGAGACCAGACGGCTCTTCCTTGCAGTGAAATTCCAATTAAGAAATGTAGAGAAAATAGAAAATCACCATTATTTGTTACAAACTCCATTGATAGGTGCTAAAATTATTGGGCAGAGAAGTTTGAAGTGAAATGAGATTTGCATGGTCTCAAAATATCACCTCCGCCAGGCATGGTGGCTCATGCCTGTAATCCCAGCACTTTATGAGGCCAAGGCGGGCGGATCACGAGGCCAGGAGTTTGAGACCAGCCTGACATGGTGAAACCTCGTCTCTACTAAAAATACAAAAAATTAGCCCAGCATGGTGGCACACACCTGTAATCCCAGCTACTTGGGAGGCTGAGGCAGGAGAATAATCGCTTGAACCTGGGAGGCAGAGGTTGCAGTGAGCCGAGATTGCTCCACTGCACTCCAGCCTGGGTGACAGAGTGAGACTTTGTCTAAAAAAAAAAAAAAAAAAAAACCACACACACAAATAAGTAAAAAGAGAAAAGAAAGTGTTGACTGTAGGCTGGGCAAGGTGGCTCACGCCTGTAATCCCAGCATTTTGGAAGGCCCAGGTGGGTAGATCACCTGAGATCAGAAGTGCAAAAACAGCCTGGCCAACATTGTGAAACCCTGTCTCCACTAAAAATACAAAAATTAGCTGGGCATATGTATACCTGTAGTTCCAGGTACTTGAACAGGGGAGGTGGAGGTTGCAGTGAGTCGAGATCACACCACCACACTCCATCCAGCCTGGGTGACAGAGTGAGACTCCAAGAGAAGAAACAGGTGGGACCCTCAGTGTGTCTTCAGGGCATGGTGGGTGAGATGTAGTGCTGGCCCCTGACGTGGAAGTAGACAAGAGCCGACTCTGTGTCTACTGGGGAAACCCTGGCATGCCAACCACAGTCAATCCCTCACTCCCGCAGGGACGGCTGGGCCAGAGTGTGGGTTTGGTAGCACCCATGTCTTGGGATCACAATGTGATTGACAGCCCCTCCTATTTGATTTCCTCATGGGAAAGACTGCAGTATTACAATACTCCGGCTGGTGCAAGGGATCGTAATAACCATTTCTCTCTTTTTTTTTTTTTTTCTTTTTTTTGAGATGGAGTTTCACTCTTGTTACCCAGGCTGGAGTGCAATGGCGTGATCTCGGCTCACTGCAACCTCCGCCTCCTGGGTTCAGGCAATTCTCCTGCCTCCGCCTCCTGAGTAGCTGGGATTACAGGCACGTGCCACCATGCCCAGCTAATTTTTTGTATTTTTAGTAGAGATGGGGTTTCACCATGTTGACCAGGATGGTCTCGATCTCTCGACCTCGTGATCCACCCGCCTCGGCCTCCCAAAGTGCTGGGATTACAGGCTTGAGCCACCGCGCCCGGCCCGTTTCTCTTTTTTTTAATGTTTTTAGATGGAGTTTCACTCTCATCACCCAGGCTGGAGTGCAGTGGTGAGATCTTGGCTCACTGCAACCTCTGCCTGTCTCAGCCTCCTGAATAGCTGGGATTGCAGCCATGTGCCACCAGGCCCAGCAAAGTTTATATTTTTAGTAGAGATGGGGTTTCACCAAGTTGGTCAGGCTGGTTTTGAACTTTTGACCTCAGGTGATACGCCTGCCTCATGGCCTCCCAAAGTGCTGAGATTACAGGCCTCAGCCACCGTGCCCAGCCTCTTTTCCTTGTGGGGTTGTTTTTTGTTGTTTTGTGATTTTTTTTTTGAGATGGGAGTCTCACTCTGTCACCCAGGCTGGAGTGCAGTGGCACAATTTTGGCCTACTGCAACCTCTGCCTCCCAGGTTCAAGCGATTCTCCTGCCTCAGCCTCCCAAGTAACTGGGATTACAGCTGTGTGCCACCATGCTGGGCTAATTTTTTGTATTTTTAGTAGAAATGAGGTTTCACCATGTTGGTCAGGCTGGTCTCAAACTCCTGACCTTGTGATCCGCCTGCCTCGGCCTCCCAAAGTGCTGGGAATGCAGTCCTGAGCCACCACACCCGGTAATCCTTGTGTTTTGCAGTGATTCAATGAACATGTCTTATATTTGTAACAAGAAAAAAAGGCTAGTGTAATAATGCCTATCCTGTTTTTCCCGGAGTGGACATTATGAAGATTAAAAAACATTTTAAAGTGTTTTGAAAATAATAAACTATGCTATACACACAAAGTTTTAGTGACGAGAAGTACAAGTTTATTGTTTGTTGAGACCGGCCCCACTGTGTCTCCCAGGCTGGACTGCCGTGGCAGTCATGGCTCACTACAGTCTCAAATTCCTGGGCTTACACGACCCTCCCACCTCAGCCTCCAGAGGGGCTGGGACTACAGCTGAGCGCCACCACGCCTGGCTAATATTTGTATTTTTTGTGGAGATGGGGTTTCACCATGTTGCCCAGACTGGTCTCAAACTCCTGGGCTCAAGCAATGCTCCCGCCTTGGCCTCACAAAATGCTGGGATCACAACTGTGGCCGCTGCACCCGCTGAGTTTCTGTTGTTTGAAGCCACTTCATCTGTGGTACTTCTTACAGCAGTGCCAGGAAACTAAGCAACTGTGGAACATGAAAATGGTTTTCCTTCAGCAAAAGGAGAGCCCTTGTGGTTTGCAGCAGCTTTTCCGAGCTCACTTCTGCACAGCTGCGCCTTCGACCACCTGACGTGTGCGCGGCAGGCAGGGGGGCCTGGTTGAGTCAGGACTCTGCTCGTGCCGCATCCTCACCTGCTCCGCTGGACACCCCTGTTTTGGGGGCACCCACTGCTGCCCCAGACACCTAGCAAGCACCAGCTGTGTCCAAACATGCAGGGTCACTATCTTGGCCTGTTTCGTGCTGCTATAACAGAGTACCACAGACTGGGTAATTTATACAGAACTGGGTAATCTATTTCCTCAAAGTTCTGGACGCTGGGAAGTCCAAGATCAAGAGGCCATCAGGTCAGGGCCTGGTCTCTGCATCCACGATGGCGCCTTGACCACCATGTCCTCACGTGGTTGGAGAGAGAGAGCCTGCTCCCAGGAGCCCTTTTAGTAGAGCAGAACAGGGCTGTGCTGCAGATAAGTTTCCAACACAGAAACTTCAGAGGGGACATGTTCGGATCATAGCAGTCACTCTAAACAGTGTCTGAGGTAGTTTTAAAATACGTTCATGGACAGGCTGGGCACAGTGGCTCACACCTGTAACTCCAGCTACTTGGGAGACTGAGGCAGGATAATTGTTTAAACCCAGGAGGCAGAGGTTGCAGGGAGCTGAGACTGCACCACTGCTCTCCAGCCTGGGCAACAGAGCGAGACTCCATCTCTAAATAAGAAATGTGTTCACAAATTCTTTAACATTCTTCACCTCAAAGGCACAGCCGAACTCCCTCTGAAGCGTGAGCCCTCCCAGTGACTCACTTCTTTTTTTTTTTTTTTGAGACGGAGTTTCGCTCTTGTTACCCAGGCTGGAGTGCAATGGCGCGATCTCGGCTCACTGCAACCTCCGCCTCCTGGGCTCAGGCAATTCTCCTGCCTCAGCCTCCTGAGTAGCTGGGATTACAGGCACGTGCCACCGCGCCCAGCTAGTTTTTGTATTTTTAGTAGAGACGGGGTTTCACCGTGTTCACCAGGATGGTCTCGATCTCTCGACCTCGTGATCCACCCGCCTCGGCCTCCCAAAGTGCTGGGATTACAGGCTTGAGCCACCGCGCCCGGCCTGACTCACTTCTAACAGCAGAAATTTCGTGGCTCCCCACACCAGCTTTTTCCTCCCCCCGTCCCCCCACTCCCCCTCCCCCCCGCCATTCGTTGGCTCTAGGGGATCCAGCTCCATGTTTCCAGGGCACTCAGGCAGCCCTGGATCATCCATGTGGTGAGGAATGGAAGCCCCTGCCTACAGCCTCGGGAGGGAGCCTTCTCGGAAGGAGATGCCCCAGACCCTGCCAGCCTTCAGATGGCCAGGGCCCCCGCCAATGTCCTTGTCATGAGGGACACCAAGCCAGAATCGCCCAGCTTTTGTCCTCCTGACTTCGGGAGCTTTTGTCCTCCTGACTTCCGGGAACTGACCGGCAGTGTTCGTTGTTAATTAAGCGGTGGTTCCTCCTGCGCAGCAGGTCACCAAACAGCTCTGTCTGGCCTCCCAGGAGGAGCCTGCCTTTCCTTTTCTTCGTGGAAAAGTGATCAGTTTGTGAAGTAGTCCCTGCCCCCATCTGATGCCAGAGGCTCCACATCGTGACTGTCACAAACTCCATCTGCCCCTCAGTGCCTTGCCAGGCCCCTGGGCTGTGGGAGGCCAGGGCCCACGTGTCTGTGTGCCCAGGATACAGGCGTGCTGGATAAAAATTCTTCAAATGTCTTTGCTTTTTCTCCCTGCTATGCTCTTCTGCCCTGCAGAGTTCTCGTCTCCGGGTCTCCCCCAGCTGAGTCCTAGGTCCGGACTTGCCCGCCTCTCCCTGGACTGAAGGAGAGGTGATAGTAAGGGTAGGGCTGTGGAGGCCCCACAGGGTCATGGGGTGTCCCTTATGCTGTGCTGAGGTGCAGAATCCAAGCAGTAAAGAGGACACTGCAGAACTGGGGAAGAGCATCCGGACTCGGGGTCCACACCACCTGTGAGTGGAGAGCAGCGGCGGCCCCAGATGCCACAGAGCATCTGTGTTTATTGGGTACAAGCAGGGGGCAAGGTCATGCGTGAGGTCATCATCTATAGGCTTAGTGACAGGGCATACATAATCACGTGAGTTACAAGTGAGGGGGCCACCTCATATGTCACCTGGGCAGAGAGGTGGGCTGTGCGCAGTAGGTGGCTGTGTCATGTGCAATAGTAGACAGTCATGTACAGAAAAGGGGTCCACCCCCATTAGGTCACCGAGGCAAGGAGATGGGCTGTGTGCAGCAGGTGTCGTGCGCAACACTTCTTATCTGGGGGCTGGAGACTTCAAAGGGTTTCTAATAGAAGGATACCGTAAGCCAGTGCAGTGGGAGCTGGCAGACGTGTGCTCTTCTCTTAGGATATTTATGGGAGGATGATTTGAGCTAGCACAGAAGCGAGAAAAGACTGACAGGGTGTCCGGCCGCCGTGACTGGTCACACCAGAGGGTTCTTCTCCCTCGGTTACTTCCAGGATCTCAGGTCTGAGGCCGACTTTCCACAGGAACTGGATGCAAGGTGCTACAGCTCCTTTATCGGGAGGAGAGGCTCCTGCTCCAAGCCTGCCATACAGCGTGTGCCCTTTCAGGCAGGGCCACCGCCGCCTGTGTCTTGGGTTCTCGTCCTGGTCTGGTTGTTTTCCCATGTGCTGCTTCTGTTCTGTGACTGCTGTAGGCATTCCTCCTACTACGAACTACTGTATGGTTATATAGGAGGATTCTACAAATCAGCACTGAATGTGTCAGTACAGCTCCGACTACAATACCTGTATGATTATATAGAAAGATTATATGGAACTAAGCAGATATAAATATTAAGTATGATTATATAAACTAGATATATGTAAACTGTAAGTTATACTTCAAGCACTAATTCTATAAACTAATATATGATTATATATGCAGGATTATATAAAGGAAACAGCTGAGCAATAACACTATAAACTAAGATATTCTTCAGGCACTGGTTGTGCCTGGGGTCTGGACAGTTCTCCTTCCTCGGTGCCCATGGTGGGGGGGTGTTACCCACAAGCAAGAGCTCCTTCAAGCCCAGGAATGCCACCAGGACTGCCTTGGGAGAGGGGGAAGCTGGGTCTCTTGGTCTCTGGGGAGCAGATACCTTCCAGGGCACAGCGTCAGCACAGAAAGTTTAGACATCCACGACAAATACCTTACTCCTGGCAGGGGGCCCCCTGGCTGTTTGGTGGGGCAGGCATGTCCACCACCAGTCAGAGTCTCACTCTGTCACCCAGGCTGGAGTGCAATGGCACAATCTCAGCTCACTGCAGCCTTTGCCTCCCATGTTCCAGAGATTCTCCTGCCTCAGCCTCCAGAGTAGCTGGGACTACGGGCACACGCCACCACACACGGCTAGTTTTATATTTTTAGTAGAGATGGGGTTTCACCGTATTGGTCAGGCTGGTCTCAAACTCCTGACCTTGGCGTCCCAAAGTGCTGGGATTATAGGTGTGAGCCTTGGAGCCCAGCCCAGAATGTATTCTTCCCGTCCAGGAGAGAAGGGAGTGAATGGGGTGAGTCCACAGAACAGTGGGGTGCAGCTCCAGGGGTGTCGTAGCAGCAGCCACCCCGTGTCAGGAAGTCCACAGCCTTGAGGCTCCAGCCTCAGAGCAGACGCAGGAGGCCCTGCCCTTTCCTCCTGGGCAGCGTCTGGGCCACAGAGTCCTGAACAACAGGAAGCTCCAGAGGAGGGCTCAGTCCTGAGGGAGGGCAAGGAGGTCTCAGGCGGCCCCACCCACAGCAGAGGGCCCTGCTCCACCCCACCCCGCCAACTCACCCCTTGGATTCCAGAGAGGCAAGTGGACTTGTGTGTGGTTTACATGCTTACATCTTAGAATCACCATTGTCACTAGAACAATTCAAAATCATGGTGATAAAATAAGATTTGCAAGCAGCTTCAGTCTGGAGTTACAGAGCAGAAACTCACTCCCAGACAGGGAGCCCGCAGCCCCTCCTCGGCCCCACAGACGCAGGACACACGCAGACAGTTCGACCCGGTCTTAAACACACAGGTTTTTTTTATTTAATTGTACATTTGATTTAATTTTTAAGTTCACTTTACTACGTGGATGAGATGGGTGCATATTACACTAGGCTTTCGCTATGAGAGCTGCCACTGTAAGGAGAATCCCAGCCCTCAGTTCCGCTTCCCTTTCTGAGTCCCACAAAAGCCACATGTGGGCAGCCGTAGGTTCCCACCCCGCTGGCTGCTCCCTCTGTGGCTGTCTCAGTGGGGAGAGGGAGATGGGACAATGGGTCCCTGCTGACCCCTGAGCCCTGCAGGGGTCAGGATCCTCCCATGCTCCCTAGTGTGGGCCTGGAAGGCTGGCAGTGCCCCGGCCAAGGCCTCCCGCAGGATGGAAGCTGAGGGCCCTGGCTCTGGGTCCTAAGATAACTCAGCTGCCCCTTCACATTTTATGGCAAGTGGCCGGGCAGCAGCTTTGGGATGAGGCTTCCGTGGAGAAGTGGGGGATACTACAGTGACAAAAGACAGCCCCCCCCACCCCGGTCCTCCAGCTGACCATCCTCCAAGGTCAGCACTGGGCATCCAAGGGAGAGAAGGAACCCAGCCCAGAAGGCATGGCTAGGAGAGGCCTAGAGCCAGGCCTCAAGCCCCAACGTGCTCTGGGTGCTGAGTGGGGAGGGTGGGGGGGTGGCTGAGGAATCTCACCCACTGCTCTTCCAATGCCTGGATCTGTGGGCAGTGGTCCCACAAAATCCCCCTTGGGGCTCCCTGAGGAGGACTTGTGGCTGCCACTTCCCCGTGACCTAAGGAGAGCCTAAAAGCCCCATGGCCAGGAGCGGTGTCTACTAGGGCAGAGGGCATGGGAGGGAGCTGCACTCCAAAGGGCTCTAAGGAGGGGTCTTTCAAAGGCATCTGCAAAGCCCTGGTGGGGAGGGGAGGGGCTGTTCCATACAGGTTCCTGGACCAGGGGCTCTCTGGAACTCTTGCACTTCTGAGTGGGTGACTGCCCATGCTGCCCACAACCCTCTAGACAATGGCAGCCTGCTCATGGGTCCCTGGCAGAGAATGCCCACTCCCCAGCAGACTCAGGCGGGGCCCCCAGTGCAGGCTTCCAGGAAGGCCTGGGGTGTCCACCTCAGGCCAGGACTCAGAGGACCCCCCCACCCCCCGTACAACCACTTAAGGAGAACTGCAGCCCCCACCCACCCACCTGCCAGTTCCACACGCTCCACTGCCCACGCAGGCTCCCAGGCACCATCACTCCCTCCCCACCACCCCTCCCCCATGGAAAGACGGCAGGTGCTGTAGCCTCGCCTGTTGGCCAGGGGCGCTGGCTCAGAGGACCTGCCCTGACCTGCACATGCTGACCAGACAGCCCAGGGCAAGGACCCGCGATCCCACGCCCTGGGTTGACCACGGTCACCACCACATCTGCCACGGAGCCCCCGGGGGACCCAGCGGCGACCGGCCTGGTGTCTGCACGGAGAGGCAGCGTCTCACGGCCGGCGGCTCCTGCAGGGCAAGCCGTGGTCAGCGACTCATCACGAGGACAAGGCGGGCGGCTGAGTGCGGAAGAGAAGCGTGAAGCTGGGACGGGGGTGGGGGTGGGGGACGCAGGAACAAAAGTTGCATCTAGACAGAGGTGAACGAAACAAAACCAAAACCGACGTGTTCTGTCGCAGGACCCGGGCGCCGCGCGTGGGGATCCTTAGCCCGACATCTCCTCCCGCTGCTCCTTGTTCCTGCGCACCTCGGCGGCGTGCAGCTCCTGCGGGACAGGGGCGGGTGGCTGGGGCGGCTCCGGCAAGACCCACAGTCGAGGGTGCGGGAGCGCCCGGGAGGCCGAGAGCCGGGCCGGGGCCCAAGACGGGATCCGGGGAACTGGCCCGGGCCGAGCCTCCTCTAGAGCACTTCCGGCTTCATGAATTTCACCCATCTGGTACTGCGGCCCGGACCCTGGGCGTGCTTCGAATGCGGCTAGAGACGCCCAGTAAGCACGCGATGGGCCCCCGAACCCCAACCCAGCGCATCGCCTCAGGGTCCCGGGCCGTGCTCCGCGCCCCTCCGAGCTCCGTCGGGCCCAGTGCCCCACCCCTGTTTGCTACTAGCCCCGCCCCGCCCCCGTCCGCTCAGAGCCACGCCCCTCGGAGCTCCGCCTAGCCTCTCCGAGTTCAGCCCCGCCCTCTGTCAGCTGCGAACCCCGCCCCACAAGCTGCGCCCCACCCCCGTCCGCTCCGAACCCCGCCTCTCCGCGCTCCACCCCGCCCCTCCGAGCTCCGCCGCGCCCCCTGAGCGCTCCGAACCCCGCCTCTCCGGGATCCGCCCCGCCCCTGCGAGCTCCGCCCCGCCCCCTGTCCGCTCCGAACCCCGCCTCTCCGAGCTCCGCCCCGCCCCTCCGAGCTCCGCCGCGCCCCCTGTGCGCTCCGAACCCCGCCTCTCCGGGCACCGCCCCGCCCCCTGTCCGCACCGAACCCCGCCTCTCCGAGCTCCGCCCCGCCCCTCCGAGCTCCGCCGCGCCCCCTGTGCGCTCCGAACCCCGCCTCTCCGGGCACCGCCCCGCCCCCTGTCCGCTCCGAACCACGCCTCTCGGAGTTCCGCCCCGCCCTCTGTTCGCTCCGAACCCCGCCTCTCTGGGCACCGCACCGCCCCCTGTCCGCTCCGAACCACGCCTCTCGGAGTTCCGCCCCGCCCTCTGTCCGCTCCGAGCCCCGCCTCCCCGCGCTCCGCCCCGCCCCTCCGAGCTCCGCCCCGCCCCCTGTCCGCTCCGAGCCCCGCCTCCCCGAGCTCCGCCCCGCCCCCTGTCCGCTCCGAGCCCCGCCTCCCCGAACTCCGCCCCGCCCCCTGTCCGCTCCGAACCCCGCCGCGCCCCGCACCTTCTCGCGCAGCCGCTCGCGCAGTGCGGCCAGGTGCGCCTCGCGGATCTCCTTGCTGAGTTCCATCTTGTAGTTGAGCTTCTCCTCCGCCTGGCGGCTGAAGTTGTTGTTCTCCTCCAGCGCCTTGTGCAGCACCTCGCGCTCGTGCTCGCGCCGCTCCGCCAGCTGCTTCAGCACCTGCGCCTCCTGCGTCTGTGCAGGGCAGGCGGGCGCGCGTGAGCGGGGACCCCGGGCCCTGCCCGGCCCGCCTCCCGCCTCCCGCCTCCCTGCTCTCCGCCTCCAGCCTAGAGCCCGCCCGCCTCACCTGGCGCCTCCACCTACCCACACCCGGGCGCTGTCCTGGGAACCCTCGCTCGCCATCCGGCCTGTGGACTGCGCCCGGCCAGAGGGTCCCGCTCCGCTGCCCAGGGCCTGCCCCGCCCTCCTCGGCCCCGCCCCGCCCCCACCGGCCCCGCCCCCTCCGCTGCCCCTCCCTCCGCTGCCCCACCCTCCGCTGCCCCACCCTCCGCTGCCCCTCCCTCCGCTGCCCCTCCCTCCGCTGCCCCACCCTCCGCTGCCCCTCCCTCCGCTGCCCCACCCTCCGCTGCCCCACCCTCCGCTGCCCCTCCCTCCGCTGCCCCTCCCTCCGCTGCCCCACCCTCCGCTGCCCCACCCTCCGCTGCCCCTCCCTCCGCTGCCCCACCCTCCGCTGCCCCTCCCTCCGCTGCCCCTCCCTCCGCTGCCCCACCCTCCGCTGCCCCACCCTCCGCTGCCCCTCCCTCCGCTGCCCCACCCTCCGCTGCCCCTCCCTCCGCTGCCCCTCCCTCCGCTGCCCCACCCTCCGCTGCCCCCGCACGCGCTCCCGCGCTCCCGCGGTCCTGGCCCAGGCTGGAGTGCAGCGCGCGATCTCAGCTCACTGCGTCCTCCGCCTCCTGGGTTTAAGCAATTCCCCTGCCTCGGCCTCCCTGGTAGATGGGATTACAGGCACGCGCCACCACGCCCATCTAATTGTTGTATTTTTAGTAGAGACTGGGTTTCACCATGTTGGTTAGGCTGGCCTCAAAGTCCCGACCTCATGATCCACCTGCCTCAGCCTCCCAAAGTGCTGGGATTACAGGTGTGAGTCACCGCGCCCAGCCTCTCCCCATCCCATGCTTCTCTCTCAGGAAGAGGCTGAGGGAGCCAGCCCCTCCCGCCCCAGGCCGAGCCTCTGGCCAAGCCCGGCCGGAGCACGCTGCTCTTGCAGGCCCTGTGCCCATGGCCTCCTCCGTCGGAACGCGGAGGGGTGGGGGAAGGACTCCTTGCCTTCCTCCGCTCCTCAGCTGCCTCCAGCCGCTTTTGCAGCTCCTCCAGGGAGGCGTCCTTCTTCTTGGGTGGGGAGGAGAGCATAGGGCTCTCCGGGGACAGGTCGGAAGGGGACTTGAGGATGACCTCGAAGCTCTGGCCAGAGGCCCGCTTGTCCAGCTGCTTCACCTCCATGTCTGCAGGGCAAGACCAGAGTGGAGCGTCAGAGGCGCCGCTGGAGCGTGGCGCGGGCTGAGCGGGAAGCTCCCGGCACACATCCAACCACAGGGCTGGGTGAAAGCGGGTGGCCGCTCCCACCGGAATGCCCCCAGGAGGGCCCCGTCCCCCCAGAACCTCCCTCTCCAGAAGCCAGCCAGGCCGGGAGTTCGGGCACCGAGGGAGGTAGGGGAAAAGTCCAGGTGGGCAGGCACCGCAGGGCAGGGCGGGCGGCAGCCGGGCACTCACCCCCATACTGGTAGACGGTGTTGGGGTGCGGCTGTGTGTAGAAGCAGGAGCAGATGAGAGACAGCACCGACAGCTCCTTCATCTTCTCCTTGTAGGCTGTGGGCACGAGGCTGGGCTGAGCAAGCGCCGCTGAGGCTTGCCCACCTGGGCTCACGTTTTCCCTCCCCACGGCTGCCTCTGGCTGCCTGAGACACAGGCCAGCCCAGCACGCTCTCGTGTGTCTCCACGCCGCGGCCCCTTCGTCCCTCCTCCCACTCTCGCCCAGAGGCGCTGGCTCTGTCTCAGTGGTGTACCCTGCCCTCTGCTTCTGCCCCCGTTTCCTCTCTCTTGTTATTAATGTCTGTCTCGTCTTCCACACTGACTTGTTCCTCTGTCTTTCTCCCTGCCTGCTGTGATCAGATGTTTGCGTTCCGAAAAATTCATATGTTGAAATCCTAACCCCAAGGTGCCGGTATGAAGAGGTGGGGCATTGGGAGGGAGTTAGGTCATGAGGGTACAGCCCTCCTGAGTGGCCCCAGAGAGACCCCAGAGACCTCCATCACCCTCCCATCACATGAGGACACAGCCAGAAGATGCCGCCTAGGTACCAGGAGGCAAGACCTCTCCAGGCACCGAATCTGCTGGCACCTTGATCCTGTACTTCCTGGCCTCCAGAGCTGTAGGAGACAAGTTCCTGCCGCCGACAAACCACTCAGTCTCAGGTACCCACCCAATCTGACAACGTCGCTGCCTCTGTCTGGGTCTGTTTACCTTCTGTCTGTCTGACTCTGTCACTGTCTTTGTATTTCTCTGTGTCTCCGGGGATAGACACTGACTCTGTCTTTGTCTCTGAGCTCGTGCAATTCCTTGTCACTGTGTCTTTCTCTCTGAGCACGTCTTTCTTCGATTCCATGCCACTGTGTGTTTCTCTGACCCTTAGCTCCCTCTGCCCCGCTATTTCCCTCTCCCCTCCTCCTGCTTCCCGTGCCCTCACCAGCTCAGGCAGACAACATGGGCTCCTGACGGGACCAGCACAGATGCAGACCATCTGTGGGCGGCACTTTCTTGGACTGTAAACCTGGAAGAAGCCCTCAGACCCTCCTTTCTCCTTCCTGATGATCGTGTGACCACCCTGAGATGAAACTAGGCCCTCACCAGGCACATGCTCTCTGCCCATCTAGGGCTGGGCTTGGGCCACTGATGCCACCAAGAGCAAAGGGAGCTGTCCGTTCAGCACCACAGGTCAATCAAGTGCCCACCAGCCAGTGTGCCTGCTGCCCAACCAAAACCAGAAGTAAGCTGGGCTCCTGTGGCCCTGCGCCCTGTCAGGGCAAGGGGAAGGTGGCGCCTCCTCTCACAGTGAAAATAATTTATCTCTTTCGGGCTATTCAGAGCGTGCCTCACTGCTAAGCAGACACACTGGCCCACTTTCTCACTAGTGCTCAGCAAGCCTCTCGGCTGGGCTGGTGGCTCATGCCTGCCAGCCCAGCACTTTGGGAGGCCGAGGTCAGGAGCTCGGGATGAGCCTGGCCAACATGATGAAATCCCATCTCTACTAAAAATACAAAAATTATCCAGGCATGTAGTGTCCACCTATAATCCCAGCTACTTGGGAGGCTGAGGCAGGAGAATCTATTGAACCCAGGAGGTGGAGGTTGCAGTGAGCCGAGATAGTGCCACTGCACCCCAGCCTGCATGACAAAGTGAGACTCTGTCTTAAAAAAAAAAAAAGAAAAATCTGGGCTGGGCACGCTGGCTCACACCTGTAATCCCAGCACTTTGGGAGGCCAAGACGGGCGGATCATGAGGTCAATAGATGGAGACCATCCTGGCCAACATAGTGAAATCCCGTCTCTACTAAAAATACAATAATTAGCTGGGCGTAGTGGCTCGTGCCTATAGTCTCAGCTACTCAGGAGGCTGAGGCAGGAGAATTGCTTGAACCCAGGAGGCGGAGGTTGCGGTGAGCTGAGATCTCGCCATTGCACTCCAGCCTGGACAACAAGAGTGAAACTTCATCTCAAAAAAGAAAAAATCCTCTGAGTCCAATACAGTCACCCCATTCACCAGGAACAACCCTGGAGCCCGGGGTATTGGGGTGACACAGCTGGCAGTCCTCAAAGTGCAATCCCCGGTGGTCTGTGTTCTTCCCACCACTGCAGCAGATCCCAAAGATGAGGAGGCTCTGAGGCCCATGCCCCTGACTCCCTGGCCTCAGAAGCAGGTGTGGGTCCAGGAGAGGGAGTCCAGCTTCCCTGAAGGAAAAGGCAGCACAGCTGCCCACACACATCCTGCAAGGGAGCAGACAGGAATGTGGACAAGAAGCTTTTTGATTAAGTCTCACCCATTACAATGTTTTAAATGGAGTTGCCATAAAACTGAGAAAACCATTGGTGTTAGAGAAACAGAACGGGCCGGGAGCAGTGGCTCGCACCTGTAATCCTAGCACTTTGGGAGGCTGAGGTGGATGGATCACCTGAGGTCAGGAGTTCAAGACCAGCCTGGCCATAATGGTGAAACCCCATCATTAAAAAAAAGAGAGAGAGAGAAACAGAACAAAGCGGCTGGGCGAGGTGGCTCAGGCCTGTAATCCCAGCATTTTGGGAGGCCAAGGCAGGTGGATCACCTGAGGTTGAGCATTCAAGACTAGCCTGACCAACATGGAGAAACCCTGTCACTACTGAAAATACAAAATTAGCCAGGTGTGGTGGCGCATGCCTGTAATCCCAGCTACTCAGGAGGCTGAGGCAGCAGAATTGCTTTAACCTAGTAAGTGGAAGTTGTAGTGAGGTCAGATTGCGCCATTGCACTCCAGCCTGGGCAACAAGAGAAAAACACCGTGTCTCAAAAAAACAAAACAGGATACAGGGCAGACATAATCTAGCCTTTCACAGTGAGCTGGGTCTTCCTGTAACCAGTGCAGATAATGGCCTGTCCTGACCTAAATTTCCTAGTGACCTATACTTTTCTAGACAGAGCAGCACAAAGCCCAAGAGGGTGCAAGAAGGAGCAGAAAGGAATCCCAAGGTGGGCAGGCCCACCCGAGAGCCTTTGGGGGAAGGACAGAGCCTTTGAGCTGAGAAGCCAGACAAACCACCTGTCTTGGTTATTGTCTTGGGTGCGGGGAGGGGAGCAGGTAGGGGAGCCTCACAAGGGACTTTGACCTGACTTGTCAGATTTTATTTTTTCACGTGCAAAATCCGTTCATATATTTTTTGTGTTATTAAAAGCTAATTCTACTAATTTTATTTTATTTTATTTTGAGATGGAGTCTCAGTCTGTCGCCAGGCTGGAGAGCAGTGGCACAATCTCGGCTCACTGCAACCTCTGCCTTCCAGGTTCAAGCGATTCTCCTGCCTCAGCCTCCCGAGCAACTGGGACTACAGGTGCCATCACCACACCTGGCTAATTTATGTATTTTTGGTAGAGACGGGTTTTCACTATGTTGGCCGGGATAGTCTTGATCTCCTGGCCTCCCAAAGTGCTGGGATTATAGGTGTAAGCCACCACACCCAGCCTATCTTATTTTTCATTATTATTAATTATTATTATTGAGACGGAGGATCTCTCTGTTGCCCAGGCTGGAGTGCAATGGCACGATCTCAACTCACTGCAAACTCCGCCTCCCAGGTTCAAGCGATTCTCCCACCTCAGCCTCCTGAGTACTGGGATTACAGGCACACACCGTCATGCCTGGCTAATTTTTGTATTTTTGTAGAGACAGGGTTTCATCATGTAGGCCAGGCTAGTCTTAAACTCCTGACCTCAGGTGATCCATCCAGCTCGGCCTCCAAAAGTGCTGGGATTACAGGTGTGAGCCACCACGCCCGGCCTATTTTATTTTTTAGAGACAGGATTGTGCTCTGTTGCCCATGCCGGAGTACAGTGGTGCAGCCGTAGTTCACTGCAGCCTCGAACTTCTGGGCTCAAGTAATCCTCCCACCTCAGTAGCTGGGATTACGGGTGCACACCACCACACCAGCTTCTTCTTTTTTTTTTTTAAATACTTTGTAGTGATATGGTCTCGCTCTGTTGCCCAGGCTAGTCTTGAACTCCTGGCCTCAAGGGATCCTCCCATCTCAGCCTCTCAAAGCATCAGAATTATAGGTGTAAGCCACAGTGCCCAGCCTATTAAAATTTAATTTTAAAAAGGAGGAAGAAGGGTATATCCCAGGACATGTGATGTGGGGTTAGAGGGTGTGCCAGTCACCTGGTCCACAGCAGCAGATCAGGAGACATGGGGGACATTTGTAGGAGCTGAGGAGGTGGCCAGCCCTGTGCTCAGGAGGGCGGGGGAGGGAGAGAGCAAGAGGGAGTTGGGGTTGGGGCAGAACACATCTAGGTCCTGAGAGAGGACAGGAAAGCAGGGACGTGGCCCCTGCAGACCTAACCTGCTGGCACCCAGATCCCTGTCACAGACTGCAGGCCCCCAGCATCCAGATTGTCCTTCCTCATCACACATCAGAAATTACAGGCGGTGGCTCAGGCCTGTAATCCCAGCACTTTGGGAGGCCGAGGCAGGTGGATCACCTGAGGTCCCGAGTTTGAGACCAGCCTGGCCAACATGGTAAAACCCCGTGTCTGCTAAAAATAAAAAATTAGCCAGGTGTGGTGGCGGGTGCCTGTCGTCCCAGCTACTCCAGTGGCTGAGGCAGGAGAATCACTTGAACCCAGGAGGCAGAGGTTGCAGTGAGCTGAGATTGTGCCATTGCACTCCAGCCTGGGCAAAAGGGCAAGAGTCCAAAAAAAAAAAAAAAAAAAAAAAAAAACAAGACAAAAAACAAACCCCTGAATGTGTTTACTGTACAGGTCAGAAAACGTGATTAACAGTTGCTCAAAACCCCTGTCCACCTTGAGCCCGAACTTTTCACAGAAAAAAAGAGCTGCAGGCTCATACAGAGGAAGGACAAACGCCAGGGAGCCCCTTCCAGTCTACTGCCCCTCAGCAGGAGGAAACGGCAATTCGGGGCAGGTGTGAGCACCTGCATCATCAGGAAAGAAGGGACGGGGTGGGCACGCAGGTCAGACTTCTCACGGGTCTTGGCTCTGCCCAGGAGACATGTGAGGTGTCTCCAGCTGAAAGGTGAGGAACTGGGTCCTGTGGCTGCAAACACAGGCATGGCTCAGCATCTGATGGCCATGGAGACCCCCTGGCTTGGCTTCTCCCAGCTGATGGCCCATGAGGAGCTTCTACCCCAGGAGACTGACCTTCAAGGAGCAAGTGCGACCGGGCGCCCACAGGACGGAGCCTCCCCTGGGAGGCCCCGTCCTGTGGGCTGGCTGCAGGAAGGAAGGGCACTTTGGAAGTGGCAGAACAGCAGGTCAGGAATTGGCCAATGCCAGAGACAGCAAGCAGGGTGAAGCCTGCACATGGGGCAGGGCTGACCAGGGGCCAGGCAGGACATTGGACCAGTATTTTCAGAGCTGGTGAGGCTTAAAGAGCAAGTCTTCTGCCTCTCGTTGCAGAGGGAGGATGCCAAGACCCAGATACATCCAGACCACCTCTCCACAGACACGGCTGGAGCCAGAGAAGTCCCCCCACCCATGGCCTAGAGGCACTGCTCCCCACCCCTCCCTTTTTAAAGATGGATCTCGCTCTGTAACCCAGGTTGGAGTGCAGTGGTGCCCTTTCAGCTCACTGCAACCTCTGCCTCCCCAGTTCAAGTGACTCCTGCCTCAGCCTCCAGAGTAGCTGGGATTACAGGTGCACACCACCATACCCAGTTTGTTTTTTGTATTTTTGTTTTTGTTTTTGTTTTTTTTTGAGACGGAGTTTCGCTCTTGTTACCCAGGCTGGAGTGCAGTGGCGCGATCTTGGCTCACCGCAACCTCCGCCTCCTGGGCTCAGGCAATTCTCCTGCCTCAGCCTCCTGAGTAGCTGGGATTACAGGCACGCGCCACCATGCCCAGCTAATTTTTTGGATTTTTAGTAGAGACGGGGTTTCACCATGTCGACCAGGATGGTCTCTATCTCTTGACCTTGTGATCCACCCGCCTCGGCCTCCCAAAGTGCTGGGATTACAGGCTTGAGCCACCGCGCCCGGCTTATTTATTTTTTTTTAAAGAGAGGGTTTCACCATCTTGGTCAGGCTGGTCTTGAACTCCCAACCTCAGGTGATCTGCCTGCCTTGGCCTCCAAAGTGCTTGGATTACAGCCATGAGCCACCACACTTGGCTTTTTTTTCTTTTCTAGAAGGAGTTTCCACTCTTGTTGCCCAGGGTGGAGTGCAGTGGCACAATCTCAGCTCACTGCAACCTCCGTGTCCCTGGTTCAAGTGATTCTCCTGCCTCAGTCTCCCAAGTAGCTGGGATCACAGCCATGTGCCACTACACCTGGCTAAGTTTGTATTTTTAGTAGAGATGGGGTTTCACCATGTTGACCAGGCTGTTCTCGAACTCTTGATTCAGGTGATCCACCTGCCTTGGTCTCTCAAAGTGCTGAGATTACAGGTGTGAGCCACAACACCTGGCCTATCAGCCTCACTTCTACAGAGGATGAAAGGAGGCTCAGAAAGGGCAAGTGTCCCACCCAGCATCACACAGCATGCCAGATGAGAGCCGGGTCATGAGCCTAGGCATGACTGTAAGTTCCTGTCAAGAGCTCCTGGAGGTGGGGAGTCTGTCCGGAACTGAGAGGGCAGGGGGACCACCATGTCCTCTGACCCCTGGAGGCTGCTGCTGGCTCCCCCGGGGGCAGATGGAAGTCACTGTCACCCAGGCTGCCTCTCATGGTGCTAAGAGCCCAGCATGGCAGGAGCCTTTACTGGGGCAGGAGCCACAGAAATGTGGCTGCCACAGTCAGACTGCCTGGTGGGCACTGAGCATTCATCTCTTACCAGGCAAGTGGCCAAGCACCTTTCCTGAAATATTGAAGCCTCAAAACAAGCCCCAGGGGAGGTGCCATCGCCTCCATCCAGATAAGGAGACCCAGGTCCTGAGAGGTTATGCAGCTTGGACAAGACCACACAGCTCAAGAAGGTCAGACTCTGGGTTCAGGAGAATGTGAGCGGAGCCCGCAAGTGTGAGGAGCCACCTGCCAGACGAGCCACCTGCCTCGCCTTCCCAGCTCAGCCCAGGAGCCAGCCCAGGGGGAGGCCCCATCAGGGAAAGGCTGTCAGGAAAGGACAGGAGGCAGCCCGAGAGGACAGAGCTGTCCTCAGGGGCAGGAGGGGAGTCCCCTCTGCTGAGAGCCCCCAGTATCCCTGGGGGTGCCCGGGAGGAGGCCGAGGAAGGAAGCACAGATGGACACCACTCCCAAACAGGTGGGAAGATGTGGTCAGTGACACACACGGTCCCCTCCTGGCAGGTGCTGAAGTCACCTGGCGCCCCCAGCCCGTGGGGCCTGAGGGGCGGGGTCGGGTCGGGCTCGGGGGAGAGAACCAGTTAGCTAGGGAGCGGGAGCGCGGCCGCGGCCGCCGGTCCCAGGGCAGAAGAGGTAGGAGGGGGTGCGGTTCGTGGGCAGAGGCGGTGATGGGAAGGAGGTGGGGGCCCTTCGTCCCGTCTTCCTGGACGCCTAGCAAAGAAACGAAGGCGGTTCTAAGGCCTCTGGGAGCAGCAGACCGTTTCGGGGAGAGGCGGGCCTCGCGTCCTCGCACCCGGGGTCGCTGGCAGCTCCCCTGGGTCCAGTATCCTCCCCGCCCCGCCCCGGTTCTGCGCCCGCCCCTCCGGCTGAGCTTCGCGCGGGACGGGCCAGGGACGGGGTGGGCGCCGCCTTCGAAGGCGGGGGGTCCCCTCTCCTCCCGGAGGGTTTGGGGACGGAGCAGCCCCTCCCCCATCCACGCCCCGCGGCGCAGAGGGCTGTGGCTTTTCCGGCCAGAGCAGGGGGCCCGGGCCTCGCGAAGGGAGGGGTCCCCGAGGCCGCCGCGGTGTGGGGCGGGCGCGGTCCCCGCGCTCCGGGCTCCGCGTCTGGCCCCCCTCCCTCCGCGCCCGCTCCAGCCCTGCGCTCCCCTGGCGCAGGCAGCGCCCGTCCCGGCTGCGGCTTTGGCGGAGGGTCCCACCCTCTCTTCGCCTCCCCGCGAAGGCTCCGTGAGACCCAGATCTAGGATCGCCGACGCCCCAGGGACTCCGCCCGCACACGGCGAGCGCGCCCACCCGGTCACGAGCCCACGCCCGGGCCTCGGAGCCACCCTGCGGCAGGCGCCCCCTGCGTGGCACGCGGCTCCCCAAGGGGCGAGGCGCCCCCAAGCCCGGTGTCCCGGTCCCGAGCGCGCCCCGCGCCCCTCCGCGCCGCTCCCCCGCGCCGCAGCCCCTGCCCTTGGCCTTGGGGCGCGCGGCCCCCATCTCGGGCGGGTCGGGCCCAGGCTCGTCCTGCGCAGGGTTGGAGGAGGGAAACCGGCGTCCGCAGCCGGCCCCGGCCTCGGAGGAAGCCAGACGAGGCCCCGCTCGGCCCCCGCCGCCCCGGGAAGCCCCCGGCCCCGGCGCCTACCCGACAAGGTGCTGGCCATGGTGCTGGCGGCGGCGGGGCCTGCGGAGGCTGCAGAGGCGCGGGCGGCGGCCGGAGCTGCTGCGGGCGAGTGCTGCAGTGCCGGGGAGGGGAGGGCGGAGCGACGGCGGGCGGGAGGCGGGCGCGGCGGCGGGGGAGAGAGGAGGAAAGGGAGAGGGAGGGAGGGAGAGAGGAGAGGGAGGGGGAAGGAAGGAGGGAGGGGGGGAGAGAGAGAGAGAGTTGGGGGAAGGAGAGAGAGAGGGAAGAGGAGGGAGGGAGAGGGAAGGAGGGAGGGAGGCAGGAAGAGACAGAAGAGCCAGCGCCTGGCTGGGAAGGGGCCGCAGCCCTCAGAGGGAAAGGGCGGAGGAGGGAAGGGGGGTGCCGACTGCAACCAGACGCCCTCCCTGCAACTGCTCACAGCAGGACAGCTACTTCCTGAACTTGGCTTTGTGAGGCCTGAGAGTCGGGTGGAGATGAGCCCCCGTTCCAGAGGGCAGGTGGGGCAGGGGCCAGGAAGGATGGGAGGTCCCACCCGTAGGGTGGGGCCGCAGAGCCCTGCACCCAGGCCCCTCAATTCTGGGCTGGTGCCAACAGGGTCTAGGTCTGTGGCTGCCATCGGAGAGGGTGCCACAGCCACAGGGTGGATGCCAGCCTGGAGGCCTCCAAGGGGCATCTCCCGTGGGCCCAGGGATGGGTAGGATCTGAGCAGAGAAGAGTGAACGTGGAGGGGTGAGGCCAGAACAAAGGCTCTGCTGTGAAACAGGGGTGGGTTCCCACCCTCCCGGCTCTGAGGTTCACTTGCTGTGGCCAAGGCCAGGGCACTGTCTCAACACCTGGGCCTTTGTTTCTCAGGTGTAAGATGAGACAGTGACACGGTCCCCCGGAGATGGAGAGGTGGGGCGCCAGGGTTGTGTGTGCTTAGTGAGTAGGGGACAAGCTCTCCTGCTTTCCCCTCTCCTCCTAACCCCCAAAGGGAAAGCCTGATAGACAAATGGAGTGTCATTCCATTGCAGGGATGGAGCTGCCCAGGCTGGGAGAAGTGCTTTGCCCTACAAGTAACTGAGTCATGGAGCCAGGAGTAAAACTCCGGCAAACCCCAGGAGACTTGCAGAGCGATGAGGCTGGCGCAGCAGTGGGAAAGCCAGGGCAAGTGTCAGCTCCAGCATGTGTTGGGGCTCCCGAGGCCACCACACCCCAGGGTGGCCTGGAGAGTCCCGGGCCCTGCATGCAAGTGGCTGTCGCTGGGACTGTGAGTCTGGTGGATTTGATGCCCGAGAATGTGACACCATGTGGCGCAGAGGTGGCACTTAGGACAGGAGGGTCATCAGGTGGGCCCTGACCCCATCACAGGAGCACTTTAACAGCAGTTTCCTCTGACTGGCTGAAGAAGTTGGAAGGGTAAAAGCAAAGAAGGTTCTGTTGTTGAGACGAGGGGCCACATGGCAAGGATCTGAGAACTGCCCCCAGCCACGGAAGAGGATGCGCCTGGAGGCAGGTCTGACTCCAGGGCCTCCACACAAGAACTCAGCCCACTTGCTTTCAGCCTTGGGATACTAGAAACTGGGAGGTAAGAACCGAGTTGTTTTAAGCTGTTGAGTTTGTGGTCTCTATCAAACTAATACACGCACAGAGCAAGCCCCTGGGCCATTCCTAGGAACGCAGCCCTGGGAAGAGGAGGAAGAATGCAGAGGCACACAGAGCTGCCCACCACCATGCAGCCGTGTCCTCCCTGTTGGCCACTGCAGTGGCAGCTGCAGACAGTCAGTGTCCTTCTGGCAGACTCCAGCCCCAGGTGCTGGCACACAGATGCTAGGGAGCAAGAGGAGTACCCCTGTCTGGGACCTCCAGAGTCCTCTCATGTGGGTGGGGTAGGACCGGCCCAGTCAGACTCAGAGCACTGCAGTGCCTCACACTCACTGTGACTCTGGCCAGACCCTCTCTGAGCCTGTGTCCTCATCTGGAACACAGGGACCAGCTGTGTGGAAGCCGCTGGCATAGTGCCAGGAGCACGGTAGCTGTGCACAGCTGGCGCACACTAGTGGGCACACACAACGGGCACTGATTGTCGGCTGTACTGACTCTCAGCGCACCAGTGGGCACAGGCTAGCAGGCACACACAACAGCTGTACTGACAGTGTGCCAGCAGGCACAGGCCATGGTTGTACTGGCAGTGCACTAGCGGGCACACGCCATCGCTGTACTGTCAGTGTGCTAACAGGCACAGACAACAGCTGTACCGACTGTTTGCCCCAATAGAGCCCCAGGTCTTGAAGCAGATTTTGACTTCTCACCAAGGTCAACTGCAGAAAGTGCATGAGCAGGCATTTCAAAGATGTTTTTCTTCTTTTCCTTTTTTCCAAATCTCTTTAATTGGGGGGAATGGCCTCTGGGTGCCCTCACGGCACCACTTCTTCACTGGCACTGCCCTCTGAGTCCACAGGGGCTCACAGGTGTCCTCTGCCGGAAGGCCATCCCCACTGTGGCAGGGGCCTGTGCCCATGCTGCTTGGCTGGCAACGCCACGCTTGCCCGGTGTCTTGCCGTCACCTGAGACTTGGTTGTCCTTGTACAGTTGCTGCCTGTCAGCCGCTTGAGGATGCCTGTGACAATGTGCTTCAGCTCCAACATGCGCTGGACTCCCTGGCGTCCATGAAGACGGTGGTCTTGTGGTGCCAGGTCATAAGGAGCACATCCTGGGGGCAGGGGGCCGGCCTGAGCGTGAAGCCCAGGACCCCAGCACGGCCCAGCCATGCCTCTACCACCCCTGCCCCATGCAGCTGCCCCTCCCTACCTCAAAGATGTTTTTCATGTGCACACGCCCTAGTTAAAAAAAACTGGTGGGGGCAGGTGGCTCACACCTTAGTCCCAGCACTTTGGGGGGCTGAGGTAGGTGGATCACCTGAGGTCAGGCATTCAAGACCAGCCCAGCCAACATGGTGAAACCCCATCTCTACTAAAAATACAAAAAATTAGTTGGGTATGATGGTGGGCTTCTGTGATCCCAGCTACTCAGGAAGCTGAGGCAGGACAACTGCTTGAACCTGGGAGCGGGAGGTTGCAGTGAGCCAAGATCACGCCACTGCACTCCAGCCCCAGTGACAGTGAGACTCCATCTCAAAAAAAAAAAAAAAAATTTAGCCAGGCACAGTGGCTCATGCTTGTAGTCCCAGCACTTTGGGAGGCTGAGGTGGGCAGATCACGAGGTCAGGAGATTGAGACCCTCCTGGCCAGCATGGTGAAGCTCCATCTCTACTAAAAATACAAAAAAATTAGTTGGGTGTGGTGGTGCATGCCTGTAGTGCCAGCTACTCGGGAGGCTGACGCAGGAGAATCACTTGAATCCAGGAGGCGGAGATTGCAGTAAGCTGAGACCGAACCACTGCACTCCAGCCTGGGCAACAGTGCGAGACTCCGTCTCAAAAAAAAAAAAAAAAAATGTTTTGGCCGGTTGTGGTGGCTCACACCTGTAAACCCAGCACTTTGGGAGGCCGAAGTGGACAGATCACCTGAGGTCAGGAGTTTAAGACCAGCCTGGCCAACATGGTGAAACCCTGTCTCTACTAAAAATACAAAAATTAGATGGGTGTGATGGCAGGTGCCTGTAATCCCAGCTACTCAGGAGGCTGAAGCAGGAGAATCACTCGAACCCACGAGGCAGAGGTTGCAGTGAGCCGAGATCATGCCATTGCCCTCCAGCCTGGGCAACAAGGGCAATAATTCATCTAAAAACATGTTTTTCATAAACCATGACTTTTGTCAGACTTCTGCACTCATGAAATTGACCCTGGCTCCTAGGAGGAGCCCTGTACCTCAGTAGAACATTCATTCAGCAGACATCTGTCAAGTACCTGCCATCTTCGGGAGCTGTGGCTATGTCAGCAACTAGAGGAGGTGGGCAGGGGTACAGGAGTTCCTGACCGCCCCAGGCCAGAATGCGCGCTCCTCCAGCAGCTGGCAAGGAGCAGATGACTCAGACTTCAGCTCAGTCCACGAGACAGCCTTTTCTGGCCACTGCTCTCCAGGAGATGGGGTATGTGGCAGCAAAAGGTAAAACTCCTGGCTCCTTGGCAGGCTCTGGGCAGTCTAAACACCCTGTGCCTCACTTCCTCACACATTAAGTGTGGACAACAAGAGGATTTATCCCAGGGTCGTCAAGCATTTGTCCGATCTCAGGCTGCTATTAAGACACTATCTGGTTGGGCGCGGTGGCTCACGCCCGTAATCCCAGTACTTTGAGAGGCTGAGGCGGGTGGATCACCCGAGGTCAGTTCCAGACCAGCCTGGGTAACATGGTGAAACCCTATCTCTACTACAAAAATTGGCTGGGTGTGGTGGTGGCTGCCTGCAATCCCAGATACTCGGCAGGCTGGGAGAATCGCTTGAACCTGGGAGGTGGAAGCTGCAGTGAGCTGAGATCATGGCTGGGGAGCCCTCTGGAAAACTACAATCACGGCAGAAGGCGAAATCTGTTAGTCCTGGTTCCCAGGTCTGACATGGCGTCAGGAGAGAGACAGAGACGGAGAGAGGAAGAAGGGGAACCCGCCACCTTCCAGCCACGGGCGCTCCTGAGCACTCGCTATCCTGAGAACAGCCTGGGGGAAACTGACCCCAAGATCCAATCGCCTCCCTCCAGGCCCTCCCTCCACACGTGGGTGGGGACACAGCCGAACCGGATCCGCAGCGCGGGCGGCAGCGAAACCCCTTCCACAGGTGCGTGTGGCTGCGCCTCCTCCTCGCCAGCTGCCCCCGAGCCCGGGACCCGCAGCCCGCGGCGCCGTCACCAGCGCGGGCCCGCGGCGGGGGCTTCTCGGCCGAGCACCGTCTCGGGCAGGGCGTGGGATCGCACGGAGACGCACGCGCCGCCCGTGGGAAACCGCGAGCGTCAAACGGCCGTGGCCAGGCGCCGCCTCGGGCCGCGCGCGCTCGGGCAGCGCCGACTTCCTCGTGGGAAGTTTCCCTTTCGGGAAACGGGGGCTGCGGCCGCGGGAGACGGACAGCCCGACGCCGGGCCTCGCTCTGGGAGTCCGCCCCGCCGTCAGCCGGTGCCGGGTGCCGGGGCTCAGGGAGGCCCGCCGGGGCCGGGGGCCGGGCAGAAGCCGGCAGAGGCAGGCAGAGCGGCAGAGGCAGGAGAGGCGGCGGCGGGGCTCTCAGGAGCCGGGCGCGGGCCGCGGCCGCCGTCTTCCATTTTCAGGAAAGCGGTCGGCAGCGAAACGGAAGACGCCTCGGGAGGAGGTCCGTGCAGCTCTCCGGGCGATGGCGGGGGCGTGGCCCAGGGAGGCTGCGGTGGAACGGAGACCGCGGTGGGGGGCGACACCAAGGGAGGAGGCGGGCAGGACCCCAGAAGTCTGCCTGTGGGCGACGGAGGTGAGGTTCACGGGGCGGGGGAGCCGGGCAAGGAACGCGCCCAGGGCCGCGTAGACCTCAAGGAGCCGGAGGGCAGGCGGACCCTTCCGCGAGGAAACACTTTCCGACCGGAGCACAAGGCAGCGGACCGGAAGTGGGGGCGAAGTGCGGCGCGCTCAGCGGCGACCGCGCGCCTCAGCCCGCGAAGTCCGAACTGGCTGACGGGGCACGCGGTGGCGGCGCTCGACTGGAGTCGGTTGAGTTCCCGAGGGCCCCCCGGTTCTAGAAGGCTCGCCGCGAAGGCAAGTGAGCAGTGAGCAGTGACTCTGCAAGTAGTTCTACCTGAGCGGCCCCGGGGCGCGTTACGGTTTCGAAAACTACAGGTCCCGGCAGGGCCCGCGCCGCCCTCGGGGCCGCGAGCTGGTGGATTGGCTGCGCTGCATTCTGGGACCTGTAGTTTTCTGTGTGCGCTGGCACCGCGCCGTCGGCGGAGCCGGTGGCCGGGACTGCGGGGAACGGCGGTCTTCCAGCGGGTCCGCGACTGGTCTCAGTCCCGGTTCCCGGGCCGCAGCGGACTCAGGCCCAGAGACGCTGAGCGGCGTGCCCAGGGCTGCACGGATTGGCGTCCCGGGACGCTCTTTCACTGCCTCGGCTGCACCTGCGGGCCCACCCGGGCGGGCTGCGGCGTGGCCTCCATCCAGCAGGAGGGCAGGGGGCCGCAGGGCGGGCCCGGAGGCGCAGACCCTCCGCTCGGACGTCGTGCCGGCCGGCCCTCGGGCGCTCGTGGAAGTCGTGGAGTCGCTGCCCGCGGAGGGGGCGGCGCTGTGGGCGTCTCTTCCAGAGAAGGGCGGAGTTGTGGGGCGGGAGGGTGGGGCCGGGCCGGCCGCTTCGGTCTCCGTCCCCGCTCCTCGGGCTGGGGTGTGCCAGGGCCGTCCTCGACCCTCTCCGCGGGGGGACTGCTGGAAACGCCCAGGAAAGCCCGAGCCCACGAAGGCTGCCTGCGGACAGGCCTCACTGTTTTTCCCAGGCTTGCCGTAGGGATTCTGGAGGACAGCGGCGCCGTGTCCCGGGGCACGTGCCCGCGTCGATCGCCGGGCGTGGCTGAGACCCTGGGACCTTCTGAGTGGTTTTTTCGCACAGACCGAATAAGCCTGCCCCTCAGCGACCCTCTCGGCCCTCCTGAGAACAGGTTGATATGCCCAAGATAGTCCTGAATGGTGTGACCGTAGACTTCCCTTTCGAGCCCTACAAATGCCAGCAGGAGTACATGGCCAAGGTCCTGGAGTGTCTGCAGAAGGTAGAGCACGGGCCCTGAGTGAGGGACTGTGGGCGGGTCCGCGGGTGGAGCTTCTGCCAGGGCGGTTCCAGCCCGGCCCCTCCCTGCGAGACGCAGCCTCTCATTAAAAGGGCTGGTGTCGAGGTCTTGCCATTACACTCCAGCCTGGGCGACACTGTGAAACGGTCTCAAAAAAAGAAAGGGCTGGTGTTCCAGGTGGGGTGGGCGAGAGGACTGACCGGTGAAAATGATCGTCCTTGATGGTGACAGACTTGAGAGTGCCTCGGGGCCTCTCTAGGAGCGCCTGGCATCCAAGGGTCAGGAGGAAGGATTTCTGTGAGGGCAGCGGGGGCCGGCCTCACTTCGAAGGTCTTTGAGTCTGGGAGGTGCGGGGGGTGGCACAGCAGCACGGGTTACCTTCCGGGTGCCCTCCTGCACCCAGCTCACACCTTCCCCTCCCGGAGTTTGCTGCTCGGTTCCCATCTGAGAGCTTGTACGCAGGACGTCAGATAAGACCGCGTTAATGTTTGGATCCAGAAATGCAGAACAATTTCCTGTTTTGAGACTTGACACCTAATTAGTCATCTTACTACTTAGGCCGAAAAATACTGTTGTATTTTGCGTAGTGTTTTGCAAATTGTTTGCTGATGGCAGCCGAGTAGCTTGACGCCTTTTAGGGCAAGAGTGGAAAGTGTCCCGAGGACTCTTCCACGGTTCCATGGCGCTCTCGCCACCTCACAGTGCCCTCTGCATCTTCAAAGTGCTGCCCACTGGCTGCTGAGGCTTGTCTCAGGGTGGCTTGTGTGGCCTCACCTCTTCCTGGCTTCCTCATAACCCTTGCTCCCAACTCCTTCAGAAAGTGAATGGCATTCTGGAGAGCCCCACGGGCACAGGGAAGACGCTGTGCCTCCTGTGCACCACACTGGCCTGGCGAGAACACCTCCGAGACACCATCTCTGCCCGCAAGATTGCTGAGAGGCTGCAAGGGGAGCTTTTCCCAGATCGGGCCTTGTCGTCCTGGGGCAGTGCTGCTGCTGCTGATGGAGACCCCACAGGTGACCTAGTTCCCAGGCCCTTCCTGGCTTCCTGTGGGGACGGTGGGAAAGGGATGGTGCTGAGGGTGGGGTGGTCCATGCGGCCTTCTGCTGTCTCTCAAGCAGAGCTCGAGAATTTTGTAGGTACCACACAGTTCCTTGCCATCCTGGGTATAAACCTGGGGTTGGGCTTTTCTGCTGAATTAGGGCACTGGAATACCCATGTCACCCATTTTTGATAAACGAGTGTTTGGGGTATCAGATTGTTGGCTGTTTGCAGGGCTGAGTTAGCTGCATGCCACCTGCCTTTGGTACCTGAGAACGTTGTGTGAGCCGTGACTTGTGTGCTTGCTTGTATCTGGTCAGCTTGCTACACCGACATCCCAAAGATCATTTACGCCTCCAGGACCCACTCGCAACTCACCCAGGTCATCAGCGAGCTTCGGAACACCTCCTACCGGTGGGTCAGGCGAGTTCACACCTGTCTCAGGGTCATCGAGAGAACCCAGCTTGGCATGGTGCAGGGTACACAGCCCATGCTGTGTAGTGGTGGAGAGTGGTGGTCTTTCTGGACGCTCCCCAGGAGGGTGCAGTGTGCTGCTGCCCAGGGGTAGGCTGGGGACTGGGCTGCCCCCAGTACCCGTGACTTGTGAGGAATTAGCTTTGCGTTTGTGTGCTGACCTTGGGCTGGCATCCCGAGCTCCTTGGAGGCGGTGGGTGCTGTGGCAGTTGTGGGGCAGGGCCAGACCACAGTGCAGCTTGGCACATGAAGTGGGAGGAGGCCCTGCCGCTTGTCAGAGCCCTGCAGAGTCGGATGTTCTGTCCCGGTTCCTGTGGCAGGGCCGACGGCAGGGTGCTGTGGAAGCTGTCGAGGCCCTTGATCTCTGTCCAGACCCCCCCCCCACCACTGTCTTCTTGCTCCCTCCCACGCCTGGGCCACGTTGCGGTTATGTTCGTTTCCTCTGGCCGCTGAGGCGCTTTTGTGTCCTCATACAGCTCATGCTGCGGGGCTACGCTGGGGATGTTAGAGGCAGCTCCTCCTCGACCCACGTGCCCTCTCCCACCAGTTCTGAGGGTGTGCTGGGTCCCACCCACGTGCCCTCTCCCATCAGGCCTAAGGTGTGTGTGCTGGGCTCCCGGGAGCAGCTGTGCATCCACCCTGAAGTGAAGAAGCAGGAGAGCAACCACATGCAGGTGGGCTCCTGGGCTCCCGCTGTGGCTCAGGATTCCGTGAGGCGAGTGCTGCTGCGTGTCCAGAGCCCCAGGCTCTGCTCCCGCCGGGACAGGGTTTCAAGTACACCCGGGGGACGGCAGGGGAGGACCTGGTGGGTGCAGGCTGCTTCGGGTCCTTTCCTAGCCGTGCTCCAGCCGCCCACTTTGCCCTTCCTCCCCCAGATCCACTTGTGTCGAAAGAAGGTGGCAAGTCGCTCCTGTCATTTCTACAACAACGTAGAAGGTACAAGCAGCTCGTTGCGGCCAGGGTCGGGTTGGAGTGTGTGAGTCTCTCAGGCGGAGCTCGGTGGGGCTGGGGCTGGTGGGACCAGGGTTGGTAGGACCAGGGTGGGGTTCAAGTGTGTGAGTCTCTCAGGGCGGAGCTCTGTGGTGTCACGGCCTGGTCGTGCTTGCCCGGTGGGATGGCCAATGCAGTCGTGTACCTGGGCCCTGTCTTCTGACTCGAGGCCTCTGTGGTAGGCTCCTGTGTGGAAGAGCTCACACAGTGGTCGGAGACGGCCAGCCGGCAAGACTGCCTCCGGCTGGTGCCTGGGTCTTGCGTTTTGCGAAGGCCCCCTCCGTTTCCTGATGTGGGGCTTCCTGCACCGAAAGCGTTGGTGCAGACAGTAGGGTTTTGCTGAATACCTTCTTTCTCTTTGGGGAGCCTGGGATTTTGTTGCTCGCCCAGCGGTGGGTGCTCCTGGGACAGGCCCTCGTACCATTTTGGGAGGGGTCCCGGAAGCTGTGTCTGACCTCCCCCGACCCTGCCTCGTGTGTCTTTTTCCGGTGCTGGCCTTGCTGTGTGTTCCCTTGCTGCGAAAAATTACAGCCCCGAGTTTGACTCCTGGCTGAGTCCTGTGGGTCCCACACGGGAGGCCCCGGGGCTGCTTCAGAGACAGGACGAGTGAGTGAGGGGAACCTACGCGGGGCGCCCACAGCCTGTCAGAGACCAGGGGTGCTTTTCCGCCCACGTGGCTGCCCCTCGGGTGTGTCAGGGGCTTCTGGGGCTCGTCACAGGGTCCCAGAGGCAGTGGCAGGGTGAGCCCCTGTTTGGTACCCGTGGTGTTTTCTGTGACCTGAGGTGGCATGTCTGCAGTGGCTGGGGCCTGGGCTTCTGAGGGATCAGGGTTCCCTGTTTCCTGCCTCGGGGTTGGGGCTCCAGCCCCGGCTGATGCGGCCCTGGAGTGTAGAAGGCGGCTGTGGTCCTGTAGGCTTCTGTCTGCGGATGTTTGTCGAGTGCTCAGTGTGCCAGGACTGGGGACCCTGAAGCTGCCGTGGCATCTCGGACGGTGCTCCCTTGCCAGGGGCGGAGCTGGGTGGTCCCTCATGACCCACCACCAGACGTTTCTGGGCCCTGCCCCTTGAAGAGACAAGGTGGATGGAACCTGGCCCTGCAGGGAGCCCCCTCCTGCTGGGGCGTGTTGTGTGCTGTGCGGTCTTCTTGTTAGCTGGTTTTTCGGTCTGTTGGCACCGAGGCCCCCAGTCACCTTGATGTGTGGTTGTCCAGGCCTTTCTGGTGATCCTGAGAAGGGGCTCCATATCTGGGCCCCAGGTTTCCTTATGGGAGCTGCACGCTCGTCTCAGCGACGCCTGTGGGAGGTGACTCTGGGACGGGCAGGCAGATGTGTTGCTAGAAATCGTCAACGGTCGTCGTTTCTGAGTTCCTCACCCAGATTTCCAGGACAGGAACGCCTTCTGGGTGTCCCTGAGCCCATGCAGCAGGGGTCCTTGGGGTAGAGTGGAACACTGACCATGGGCCTGGCCGGCTGTGGTTCTGGGCTAGGGCAGCGCCCTGTGGCTGCTGGACCTGCTCCCTGGTGAGGGTAGTTGACTGCCTCCTGGTTCTGCTTCCATGGGTGTCAGGCCTGTGGGTGTTGGGTCCCCCCTCTTTCTCCTCCTCCGGCCTGTGGGCTCAGTCCAAGAAGACACAGACCGGCCCCCAGCCTGTCCCCCTTGGCTTGGGCTCTCACTGCCTGACCTGGCGGGGGTTACCTAGCTGTGAACCTTTGTGTTCTGCCTTCCCCCTGGATGGGCTGTGAGGGCGGTGTCTGCAGCAGCTGCAGAGGCCTGGGCATCTTTGGAGTGGGCTGCAGCTCCAGGAGGGGCATGAGAGGAAGGGAGGCAGGTATTTTGGACGAACAAGGAGACAGCTGGAGAGCTGGTGCCCTTCCTGGCCTGTGAGGACTCGGGCAGGGACAGCAGGCCTGGGGTTAGCCTGGGGTGGAGCCTCTGGGACGGCCCTGCCCCTCGTCCCCTTTCCCTCACAGCTCCTGTTCTCTCGCCTGCCGCCCTCAGCTCTCCACCAGGGAAGGGCTGGAAAGTGCTGTGTGCTGCAGTGCGTGCTGATTGGCTGGCCTGTTGCTATGGTGCAGCTAAGGGATGTGCTTTTCCTCCCCTGCCTTCCCTGCTATCCCTGGGGCATCTGGGGTTGGGTCATCGCTGGTGTGTAGGCGTGTGTGCATGCGTGTATGTGTGCGTGTGTGTATGTGTGCATGTGTGTGTATGTGGGTGTGCGCATGTGTGCGTGTGTGTGTGTGTGTGTGTGTGTGTGTGTGTATGTGCTTGCTTCTGGCCTCTGCACCTGAGTCCTGGCCTTTAGGGGACCTGGCACCTGCTGGGGACTGACACAAAATAGCCATGATGGAGTTGGGAGCTGGGGGAGGCTCCACTGCCACACGCGACTGCCCTGAGACTCTGGGATGCTTCTTAGAAAAGGTCCCTGGTCCTGTCTGTGTTTAAGCAGCTCCTTAAGGAATTCTTGTGGTTCCAGTTTGGGAGCCTGTGCTGTGGAGGCAAGGGAGGGGCAGGCCATCTCCCAAACTCCCTGAGATCTTTTCTGCCCTGGGCCTCTCAGCCAGCATAGGCAGTGCCCTTTCCCATGGCTGCCATGCTGTGGGGTGGGGAGCACCATTTAGCCCAGGAAAACCTGTTTCTCCTTTAGCTGGAAGTTCTGGGTCTGTTGTGGTTGGCAGGGAAGCTGAGTGAAGCGGCTGTAATCACAAGGGTTTGTGAGACACACCTCTGTGGCCTGGGGTGGTGGGCTGAGGGGCTGTCCTCTCCTGCCCTGAGGAGGGCTGGGTATGGCTGCCACTCCTGTCCCATCTCGGCTGTCTTGGAGAGGATGTGGAGAACCCTTGGGACCCTGCTGGCCTCTGTTGGATCCACCCTCAGCCTCAGACTGCCTTCTGGGGCAGCGGAGGACTCCCTCGGGATCACTTCGGGTGGGGGCCTCCCTTGGGCACCTGAGACCCTCAGTGGGTGCTTTGTGGCATGTTCACGGTTGTGGGGGGATGCCCAGCCCTGCCCGCTGTGGAGGAGCTGTTCTGTCTTGGGCATCCCCCTGTGATCTGGGAGACTTAGCGGACCCTGGCGGTGTGTGTTTACCCCTGCTTCACACCTGCAGAGAAGAGCCTGGAGCAGGAGCTGGCCAGCCCCATCCTGGATATCGAGGACTTGGTCAAGAGCGGAAGCAGGCACAGGTGAGACCTGTCGGTGAGGCCATGCCCATGATGTCCTTCCACGACCCAGCTCTCCTGTGGCCTGCCAAACCCCTAATATGTTTCTTTCCTTTTCTTTGTTGCTTTTAAATTCTGAAGCTAACAACCATTCAGTATGAAAAACTTTAAGCAGCTCTGAGGAACATAAAGTAAAAAGTGAAACTGCCTCCCTAGTCCCTGGCCCTCAGCCACTCTAGATGGCCACTGTGGACCTTGTGTCTGCAGGGCCCTGCAGGCCCGTGTCTGCGTGTGGAGGCAGTTTTGTCTGCAGAGTGTTCTGCAGTTTGCTGTTTTCACTCAGCACTGGGAATAGCTTTTCATACTGGTGCTGGTAGCTTGGCCTCGTTCTTCTGAGGACAGCAGATGTGCCCGATGTCAATAGATCATAGCTTCAGAGATTCAAGTTACAATAAAGCCTTTTTTATATTTAGGGGGAAAAGCTCCCCTCCACCCTCTTTTTTTTTTTTTTTTTTTGAGACGGAGTTTCGCTCTTTTCACCCAGGCTGGAGTGCAATGGCGCGATCTCGGCTCACCACAACCTCCGCCTCCTGGGTTCAGGCAATTCTCCTGCCTCAGCCTCCTGAGTAGCTGGGATTACAGGCACGTGCCACCATGCCCAGCTAATTTTTTGTATTTTTAGTAGAGACGGGGTTTCACCATGTTGACCAGGATGGTCTCGATCTCTTGACCTCATGATCCACCCGCCTCGGCCTCCCAAAGTGCTGGGATTACAGGCTTGAGCCACCGCGCCCGGCCCCACCCTCTTTTTTTTGTGTGTGAGACAGGGTCTAGCTCTGCTTCCTAGGCTGGAGTGCAGAGTCGTGATCTCGGCTCACTGCAGCCTCGACCTCCCAGGCTCAAGCGATTCTCCCAGCTGAGGCTCCCAAGTAGCCAGGAGTACAGGCACGCACCACCGTTCCTGGTTAATTTTTGTACTTTTTGTACAGACAGGGACTCACTGTGTTGCTCAGGCCAGTCTCAAACTCCTGAGCTCAAGATACCTGCCCACCTTGGCCTCCCAAAGTGATGGGATTACAGGCGTGAGCCACTGCACCTTGCCAGCTCTGCTTTCTTTTTAGTGCTTCTGTGTTGTGTTGGTTTCTGATGACCTCTATCCAGGAATCGGGTTGTTTTTTCTTTTCCATCAAGTTTTTAAAGAGACGATGATTCACAGGGTTGGAAACTGATAAGGACTCCCCATCCATCCCAGACAGCAGCTTCCCACCTGGGCCCCACGTGCAGGATAAGGCTTCTTCCTGGTCAGAAGACATGGCGGCCCCACCCTCCAGTCATGCGCTGCACAGGGCGCTCATAGCACCTTCCCCCCTCTCCCCTCCAGGGTGTGCCCTTACTACCTGTCCCGGAACCTGAAGCAGCAGGCCGACATCATCTTCATGCCGTACAATTACTTGTTGGATGCCAAGGTGGGGGCTCAGTCTGTGCATCTGGTGACTCCTGATGTCCAGGGGGTGTCCCTGGGCTTGGGAAAGGCTATCCGAGCAGCAAGCCTGGGTGGGAGGACTCGGTTCTGTCACTTTGCAGGCGCTCAGCCTGGCCAGACACACTTGTGAGCAGCCCCAGGCCACGGGTCAGCTGTTGTGAGCACCCTGGGTGTGGGTAGGCTGGTGGCAGTGAGGAGAGACCTCCAGGTGTGGTCCATGGGCCAGTGCCCACTCATGATCCGGACACTTCAGGTTCTTTACTCACATCAGACTGTGGGAGGCACCAAGAACACGGGAAGCCCACTCAGTCCCCGCATCACAGCCTGTGCCCAGCCCCATACTCACTACCCTCCAGCCTGTGCCCAGCCCCACGCTCACTCCCACTCACTCACCCCCTCCCCCTCAGCCCCACGTTCACTCCCACTCAGTCCCCCTAAGCCTGTGCCCAGCCCCACACTCACTCCCACTCACTCACCCTCTCCCCCTCAGCCCCACGCTCACTCCCACTCAGTCCCCCTCAGCCTGTGCCCAGCCCCACGCTGACTCTCACTCACTCCCCTCTCCCAGCCTGTGCCCGGTGCCACCCTCACTCCCCCCAACAGCGTGTGCTCATCCACACGATTTTGTGCCCCTCACTTTTTATTTAGTGCAGGTGGGATCAGACACGGTGCACGGGGTCAGTGACTCGTGTGTGCACGTGACGATGCCATGGTGGCGTTCTTCTCTCCAGATCCCTTTGCTTGCTCATTCTCGGGGTGTATATTTATCAAGAGCCCGTTGTGCCGGCGCTGTTCTAGGCATAGTAAAACTGGCTTCATTCACATGGAGCTTTGATTCTGGTGGTGGGGACAGGTAGACAGCAAAAGAGCAAAAGGGTAAGCACAGGAGCTGATGATATTGAAGGGAAATAGAGCAGAGGAGGGAGGAGGTGGATCCAGAGCCGAGGGGGCAGGGCCCAGGATGGGAACGCTGAGTTGGAGGGGGGCCATAGCAGGTGCAACACAGCAAGTGAGGAGGCGAGTGTGGGGCGGTGGGGGTCAACTCCTGGGAGCGATCGCAGGACTGGAGAGCTGCTGAGGTTTGCTGTGGTTGTGGGTGACTCGGTGCTGAGAGCCCTGGCTGCCCTTGGGAACCACCTGGAGAGCTTCTGAACCCACCAGGCCCCTCCCTGGGACAGTTACATCATAGCAGGTAAGCTGAATCTAACACTTTGATGGGCACACTGAAGATCTGAAACAGCAGGGTGATGGTGGAGAAGAACAAAGCTGGAGGATGCACCTAGCTGGTTTCAAGACTCCTCTAAAGCTGCAGGAGTTGGGTGGAGACTGCTGGCTCAAGTGCAGGCCTGTGCAGAAGACAGAAACTCGGGCAGACCCGCAGCCTGTGCAGAAGACATAGACTCGGGCAGACCCGCAGCCTGTGCAGAAGACAGAGACTCGGGCAGACCCGCAGCCTGTGCCGAAGACAGAGACTCGGGCAGACCCGCAGCCTGTGCCGAAGACAGAGACTCGGGCAGACCCGCAGCCTGTGCAGAAGACAGAGACTCGGGCAGACCCGCAGCCTGTGCAGAAGACATAGACTCGGGCAGACCCGCAGCCTGTGCAGAAGACAGAGACTCGGGCAGACCCGCAGCCTGTGCCGAAGACAGAGACTCGGGCAGACCCGCAGCCTGTGCCGAAGACAGAGACTCGGGCAGACCCGCAGCCTGTGCCGAAGACAGAGACTCGGGCAGACCCGCAGCCTGTGCAGAAGACATAGACTCGGGCAGACCCGCAGCCTGTGCGGAAGACAGAGACTCGGGCAGACCCGCAGCCTGTGCGGAAGACAGAGACTCGGGCAGACCCGCAGCCTGTGGTGACGGGTGTTTTGTTTCCGTCGGAATCTCACTCTGTCACCCGGTGGAGCACAGTGGCTCGATCTCGGCTCACTGCAGCCTCCGCCCCCTGGGTTCAAGCAGTTCTCCCTCATCAGCCTCCCGAGTAGCTGGGATTCAGGGCCTGCCACCATGCCTTGCCCATGGTGATTGTTTTTGACAGACACACCAATGTAATTCAGAGAGGAAATGAGCATTGTTTTTTGGTTTTCTGAAAAAATGGTGCTAGAACAGCTGGATCATCTGTTTGGAAGACAGTGAATCTTAGCTCTTACTTTACTCTGTATAAACCTAAGTGTAAAAGCTGAACTAAAAGTTCTAGAAAGAAACGTGAGAGGTCCTTGCAACTTTGGGGTAGGCAAAAATTGCTTAGTGTGGACACACAAGGCAGTAGCTGTAAAGAAAAACATTAATTTTCGGGGGGTGGGAAGGGTGGGGAGGGGTAACGGGGAGAAATGCCGGATGTGGTATGCACCTATGCAGCAGCCCTCATGACCTGCACATGTGCCGCAGAACCTAAAGTAAAATTTAAAAAAAAGGAAAAAGAAAAGAAAAACACTAAAATTTAGACTTCACCAAAATTTGAAGCTTCAGCTCTTTGGAGGAGTTAAGAAAATTGAAGAGCAGTTACAGAAAAGGAGAAAATGCTTCTGTCTTTCAAAGGACTTAAAAAAGTTTTTCAGTCCTCCTTTGATTTCTTTGTTTTTGTTTGTTTGTTTGTTTGTTTTTTGACACAAAGTTTCCCTCTGTCACCCTGGCTGGAGTGCAGTGGCAAGATGTCGGCTCACTGCAACCTCCGCATCCTGGGTTTGAGTGATTCTCCTGCCTCAATCCTCCCGAGGAGGAGCTGAGACTACAGGCGTGTGCCACCACGCTTGGCTAATTTTTTGGTATTTTTAGTAGACATGGGGTTTCACCATACTGGCCAGGCTGGTTTCAAACTCCTAACCTTGTGATCTGCCCACCTTGGCCTCCCAAACTGCTGGGATTATAGGCATGAGCCACCGTGCCTGGCCCCTCCTTTGATTTCAAAGGACCTTTGACCAGAGTATGTAAAATTCTCTCATAACTAAGCAAACAACCCAGTTAATCCCCGGGAAAGGACCTGGACAGGCGTTTCACTAAGGGACGGAACGGCCGGTTCTGCACATGAAAATTCACGCAGCATCTCCAGTCATAGGAGAAAGCAGGTTAAGGCTGTGGTGAGCCAGCACTGCAGCCCCACCACACGGCTGGAATTCCGGAGACCTGAGTGTTAAGTGGGGGTGTGGCACAGCTGGAGTCCCCTCCACTGCTGGTGAGGCGTGAGGCAGCCACTCCACAAACGTGTGCCGAACAGCCAAGCCAGGAAGGGAGGGTATGTTCAGAGATTTGTATGTGCGCCAGGCTCAGGGGCTCACGCCTGTAATCCCACAACTCTAGGGGCCAAGGCTGGAGATCGCTTGGCCTGAGAGTTCGAGACCAGCCTGGGCAACATAAGGAAACCTCCATCTCAAAAAAAAAAAAAAAAAGACTTGAATGTGCAGGTTTACCAGAGCTTTGTTTACAGTTGCCAAAACTGGGAAGCAACTCTTGTGAGCCCATCCACAGGTGAATGGACAAACCGTGGTACCCAAACACCAGCAGCCCACGGCGTGGACTGTGGTCACACAGCAGCAGGGAGCTGATGAGTCCCAGATGTGCTAACTAACCCAAAGAAGCCAACTGAGGAGGACCTCCTGTTTCTTGTTTTGAGATGGAGTCCTGCTTTTTTTTTTTTTTTTTTTTGAGATGGAGTTTCGCTCTTGTTACCCAGGCTGGAGTGCAATGGCGCGATCTCGGCTCACCGCAACCTCCGCCTCCTGGGTTCAGGCAATTCTCCTGCCTCAGCCTCCTGAGTAGCTGGGATTACAGGCACGCGCCACCATGCCCAGCTAATTTTTTTTATTTTTAGTAGAGACGGGGTTTCACCATGTTGACCAGGATGGTCTTGATCTCTCAACCTCGTGATCTACCCGCCTCGGCCTCCCAAAGTGCTGGGATTACAGGCGTGAGCCACCGCGCCCGGCCATGCTTTGTTGCCCAAGCTGGAGTGTGGTGGCGTGATCTCACCTCACTGCAGCCTCTGCCTCTCGGGTTCAAGCGATTCTTCTGCCTCAGCCTCCCAAGTAGCTGGGATTATAGGTGCACGCCACCACACCTGGCTAATTTTTGTATTTTTAGTAGAGACACGGCTTCACCATGTTGGCCACGCTGGTCTTGAACTCCTGACCTTGCGATCTGCCCGCCTTGGCCTCCCAAAGTGCTGGGATTACAGGTGTGAACCACCACGCCCGGCTGGACCTACTGTTTTATTCCGTTTATATGATGCACTATTAATAGAAAAGGCAGCGGTGGGGCTGGTGGTTATACGGTGCGCATCACTGCCAGAACTCAGGACACTTACAACGGGCATCTTGATGTGTGAAAGTTTAGAGATACCAAAGCTAGATCCCACTCTGCATTGCTCCCATGACACTCTGTGGGTGGGACCCGGGAGCTGGATTTTTAATCTCTGAGTGTGTGCCAGGGCAGAGTACTGCTGGGTTTGGGTCTTCTTGGCTCCTCCGCATCTGGCTGCCTGATTGCGGTGTCCTGGGGCTCCCAGGGCGTTGTGGCCATCTTGCTGAGCACGGCCTGTGCCTTTTCCTGCTGCCCACGAGCGTCTCCCCCATGGTAAGCTGCTGATTAGCGTGGCGTGGTGCTGCTAGGTTGCCATCCAGATCTGGCCCTCCTGACAGACGAGAGGCCCCCTCTGGACTTCACCGGCGCCCTGTGTAGTCTGCGCTTGTGATGTTTGGTGCCTGCCACACGTGCCTTGGTTTCCCTGTTTCCTTGTCTCTGTGAGCCTGTGCCCACTGGGGCCCTGTCCCACTCGGCTCCAGTGCCCCGTCCCCTCTGTTCCCCTTGTAGAGCCGCCGAGCACACAGCATTGACCTGAAGGGGACGGTCGTGATCTTTGATGAAGCTCACAATGTGGTGAGTCTCCATTGGCCTCCTGAACACCTCGTGTCTCTCCTGGCTGCTCTGTAACAGCAACCTTTCTGGAGGGGCTATGGCCAAACCCCTGAAGCCCTAGGTACCCAGGACTAAGCACACCAGGAGCTTCTGCCACGCCTCCTGCTCCTCTCTGATGCCTCTACTGGAGCTGGAGACTGGCCAGCTGGGCCAAGGACCAGCCCCTTAGGCACAGGCCCCCACAAGCTGCTCGCTGGACCCCTTCCCTCCAGCCAGCTGGGGGTCAGCCTGGGCCAGCGCTGCTTCCTTTGCCGTTGCTTCTGTCACCAGGGCAGCAGCAGGCGTGTGGTCTTTCCCGCACCATCTCTGCTCTTCAGGCTGCATGGGCTGACCCTTGGGAGGGCTGTTGTGGAGACAGCCGCTCACCCCTGTGGCCGCAGCTGCAGGAGTGGCTTGTGAGAGGCCCTCCCAGCCCCGCCTGCTGGCTCTAGCACCCTCCCACTCTGGCTCCCACTGCCACGCCCACCCTGCCTCTGACCACTGCTTGCCACTGCTCAGGGCCCTGTGGACCCAGGAATGGTGCTGGAGAAGGGCCCCTGGGGTCAGCTGTGCCGGACACTCGCAAGCCTAGGATGAGGCTTCCCATTGCGGGGCCCCGGGCTCGGGGCTCAGTGACCACCCTCAGCCTCCACTTAGTTCCAGGCACTTGTTGCCATGTGAGACGGTACACCAGGTCTCCTGACTTGAGAGAAAGCCAGGAATCTAGATTTTAATTAAGAAATGTTGGCATATAGGCACAGTGCCTCACTCCTGTAATCTCAGCACTTTTGGAGGCTGAGGCGGGCGGATCACTTGAGGTCAGGGGTTCGAGACCAGCCTGGCCAATGTGGTGACACCCCATCTTTACTGAAAGTACAAAAAATTAGCCAGGCATGGTGGCAGGTGCCTGTGATCCCAGCTGTTTGGGAGGCTGATGCAGGAGAATCGCTTGAACCTGGGAGGCAGAGGTTACAGTGAGCTGTGATCATGCCACTGTATGCCAGCCTGGATGACAGAGTGAGATTCTGTCTCAAAAAAAAAAAAAAATTTGGCCGAGTATGGTGGTTCATGCCTGTAATCCTTGCACTTTGGGAGGCCATTGTAGGCGGATCATTTGAGGAGTTCGAGACCAGCCTGGCCAACATGGTGAAACCTGTCTCTACTAAAAATACAAAGATTAGCCAGACATGATGGTGGGCGCCTGTAATCCCAGGTACTCCGGAGGCTGAGGCAGGAGAATCGCTTTAACCCTGGAGGCGGAGGCTGCAGTGAGCCAAGATCATACCACTGCACTCCAGTCTGGGCAAAAGCAAGGTTCTGTGTCAAAAAAAAAAAAACAAAAACATTGGCTGGGCATGGTGGCTCACGCCTGTAATCCCAGCACTTTGGGACGCCAAGGTAGGTGGATCATAAGATCAAGAGATCAAGACCATCCTGGCCAACATGGTGAAACCTCATCTCTACTAAAAATACAAAAAAGTTAGCTGGCCGTGGTGGCACTCGCCTGTAGTCCCAGCTGCTCGGGAGGCTGAGGCAGGAGAATCGCTTCAACCCCAGAGATGGAGATTGCAGTGAGATGAGATCACACCAGTGTATTTCAGCCCAGTGACAGAGTGAGACTGTTGCAAAGAAAAAAAAATGTTGGCAACTCAAGTGAAATAATCATTATTTGTTTTTTGAGACAGGATCTCATTCTGTCATCCAGGCTGGAGTGCAGTGGTACAATCTCGGCTCACCACAATCTCCGCCTACTGCATTCAAGTCAGCCTCCCGAGTAGCTGGAACTACAGGTGCACATCACCATGCCTGGCTAATTTTTGTATTTTTTGTAGAGAAGGGGTTTTGCAGCGTTGCCCAGGCTGGTCTTGAACTCCTGAGCTCAAGTGATCTGCCTGTCTTGGCCTCCCAAAGTGCTAGATTTACAGGTGTGAGCCATTGCGCCCGGCCTGAAATAATCGTTTCTAAACATTGGCCAGACAGTTGTGTTTGGACCTGCTTGTGGCCTGGCCTTAGAGACTCCAGGACGTGACTTTGGGGACTTGGCTGTCAGCTTCCTGTACCTTCTGCACCCCCACCCCATTTCTGCTTCCTGGAACCCCGGATCCTGTCCTGTTCTGTGGTGATTCGGGTGTGGTTGGCCTCCAGGAGAAGATGTGTGAAGAATCGGCATCCTTTGACCTGACCCCCCATGACCTGGCTTCAGGACTGGACGTCATAGACCGGGTGCTGGAGGAGCAGACCAAGGCAGCACAGCAGGGCGAGCCCCACCCGGGGTTCAGTGCAGACACCCCCAGCTCAGGTGCGTTCACAGCCAGGTTCCTGGTTCCTGAGCCCCAGGCTGCTGTCGGGGGCAGCCTGCCCTGTGGCTGTGTGTGGTCTCCCTGGGCACCACACACAGGCTGGCACTGCATGGCATTAGCTTCTCTCAGAGGCTTCCTGGGTGTGAATTGTTCAGGGTCCTGTAGACTGTGAAAGGGCTGTTATTGTTCAGTAGTTCTGGCATTTTCTGAAGACCTTACGTCTTCTCCCAGCCAGTATCAACTTGGCCTCTACTATGTAAAATTGGAAAACCACATCGCCTGAGGCCAGGAGTTTGAGACCAGCCTGAGCAACAGAGCGAAACCTCGCCGCTACCAGAAACCTAGCCAGGTGTGGTGGTGTGCGCCTGTGGTCTGAGCTCTTCTGGAGGCTGAAGTGGGAGGAGCGTGAGCCTGGGAGGCAGAGGTTACCCCAGATGGCTTCACTGCACTCCAGCCTGGGCGACAGAATAAGGCCATCTCAAAAAAAAAAAAAAAAAGGAAAACGAAATATGTTCACTGTCAGTGCATTTTGCGTTTTTAAGTGACCTGCGAATCTGCCGCCATGTCACTGGCTGTGCTGTGGGGTCCTTCCCAGTGCTCGTCCAGAGGCATGTTTCATACGGCGCTGCTCATGGCACACGTGGAAATCCTTTACGGATGTGTTCAGTTGGTCCATATTCTCTTTTCTTTTTTTTCTGAGACGGAGTTTTGCCCTTGTTGCCCAGGCAGGAGTGCAATGGCACAGTCTCTGCTCACTGCAGCCTCTGCCTCCCGGGTTCGAGCAATTCCTGTCTCAGCCTCTGAAGTAACTGGGATTACAGGCGCCCACCACCACACCCAGTTAATTTTTTGTATTTTTAGTAGAGCCAGGGTTTCACCATGTTGGCCAGGCTGGTCTTGAACTCCTGACCTCAGGTGATCCACCTGCCTCAGCCTCCCAAAGTGCTGGGATTACAGGTGTGAGCCACTGCACCCTGCGTTGGTCTGTATTTTCTACGTGGTCTCTGTAAACAGCTGACTGGGAGTCTGTGAATATTTCCATATGTTCTTCTGCTGTGGCACTACTTTGATGTGAGCGTCTCTGGGTGTAAATGGCATCAGCTTCCCCCATTTTCTTTTGAAATCACATGTGTGGACGGACACCATGGGGACCCTGGACCCTGGATGGCCCCATCCTCACCCTCCTCACCAAGGCTGCTGCGTGGTAGAGAGTTCCCAAACTTGTCATTTGTTTAGCACAGAAGTGCTCAGGTGTTCTGGCTTTAGGATCCCTCTGTATGTATATACACATATTTAAGTAACAGGGTCTCACTCTGTGGTCCAGGCTGGAATGCATGATCATAGCTCCCTGTAGCCTCTCCTGGGTTCACGGGTTCTTCCCATTTCAGCCTCTTAAAGTGCTCGGACCGCAGGTGCACACCACAGCCACCGGCTCTGAAGACAGCCACGCAGGGCGCTGCAGTAGGGGAAGGGGTTCCTGGGACTTTGGATGCTCCGTTTCCCTCCTCTCTGTGGTCCCCCAACCCTGCCTTTCTAACTGGGAGTGGACGGCCACCTCTTTCCATCCTTTGCTTGGCTCAGGGTAGGGAGGGTGATGAGTCTCCTTCCCGTGTCTCTGCAGCTGCCGTTTTGTCGGGGGTGGGGTGGTGCCACCTCTTTGCTGATGTTTGCTCGTGCACATGGCATGGTCTGTGGCCACAGTGCGTCATGGGGGGTGAGCTGCAGCCTCTTCGTGGTGGTCACTGGGCGTGGGGACAGGTCGGGTCAGAAGAGTTCTGTCCAGCAAGAAGGCTGTCCTCTTCCTGGTCCTTTGGCTGGAAGAGAGGACTTTTCTCAGGCTGTTTTTGGTTTGTGCCTATGGTGTTTCCAGGTTGCGAGGTTCCTAGCACCTTGGCCAGGTTATATAACGTGTGAGAAACCACCCACCTGCCCCATCACCACTGTCTCCCTTCTCCACTCTTCAGTTTGGGTAGTTGCTTGAAGTACAGGGCTTTTTGTTGAATCTCGTGGGGGACATGTGGTGGGGGGCGCTGCTTCCGTCTCATTCAGTACTGGAGCTTCAGTTTTCATCCCTGTTCGTTCCCCACCCCTTTGGAGATGGGGTCTCGCTCTGTCACCCAGGCTGGAGAGCAGTGGTGCCGTCACAGCTCACTGCAGCCACCACTTCCTGGGCTCAAGTGATTCTCCTGCCTCAGCCTAGCAAACTCCTGGGACTACTTGTGCCACCATGCTCAGCAGGGTCCATTCTTGTTCTCACACTTTATTTGTTGAAGAGCCAGGCCATTTACCCTGAGAGCCTGAATCCGTGTACAGGAGGAGAGTCCTGGCAGTTCCCGCGTCTTCTCTGCACTTGGGTGGTTCAAGAGCCCCAGTTGCACTTGGGCAGGAGTCCAATCTGTGTACGAGAGGGGCAGTCACACGAGTTCCCAGTGCGTTTAGGTGGTTTTGTTTTGTGTGTTGTTTGTTTTTGAGTAGTCTTGTTCCATCGCCAGGCTGGAGTGCAGCGGCGTGATCTCGGCTCACTGCAACCTCTGCCTGCTGGGTTCAAGTGATTTTTTTTTTTTTTTTTTTTTTTTTTTTTTTTTTTTTAGTAGAGATGTGGTTTCACCATGTTGGCCAGGATGGTCTCAAACTCCTGACCTCGTGGTCCGCCTGCCTCGGCCTCCTAAAGTGCTGGGATTACAGGCGTGAGCCACCACACCTGAAATTAGGTAGCTTGAGAGCCCCAGTTAGACTTGGGCTGTGTTTTGCAGGGCTCCAGGTGGGATGATGCCCTTTCTGTCAGGCATATCACAGTATCCTGTTTCCATTTTCTTCTGATACTAACAGCGTTGCTGCTGAACACCTGGATCTGATAATGATTGGGGGTTGAAAGATGGTAGTGTGCTAATTCCACAACTTAGTTGTTAGCAGGAATAATTAAGGACAATGGTCTGCATCACATCAGCTGTGTGTGATCCGGTTCACACAGGAGGGGCGGGATAAATGCCGGGTGTGGTCCCGTTCACACAGGAGGGGTGAGAAAAATGCCGGGTGTGATCCTGTTCACACAGGAAAGGCGGGATAAATGCTGGGTGTGATCCTGTTCACACAGGAAAGGCGGGGTAAATGCCGGGTGTGGTCCCGTTCACACAGGAAAGGCAGGATAAATGCCGGGTGTGGTCCCGTTCACACAGGAAAGGCGGGATAAATGCCGGGTATGGTCCCGTTCACACAGGAGGGGCGGGATAAATGCCGGGTGTGGTCCCGTTCACACAGGAAAGGCGGGGTAAATGCCGGGTGTGATCCCGTTCACACAGGAAAGGCAGGGTAAATGCGGGGTGTGGTCCCGTTCACACAGGAAAGGTGGGGTAAATGCGGGGTGTGGTCCCGTTCACACAGGAAAGGTGGGGTAAATGCGGGGTGTGATCCTGTTCACACAGAAGGGGCGGGGTAAATGCCGGGTGTGGTCCCGTTCACACAGGAGGGGCGGGATAAATGCCGGGTGTGGTCCCATTCCTGGGATCCAGTGTCTCAAAAATAAATGAATAAAGGGAAAACGCCTCCTGCTTCTCCTGGCCTCCAGGTCGGATCTGGCCGGCCCGGATTCCGTGGCGCCTCTTCCTTCCCTTGCCGCTGTCCCTTGTCCCGGATTCCGTGGCGCCTCTTCCTTCCCTTGCCGCTGTCCCTTGTCCCGGATTCCGTGGCGCCTCTTCCTTCCCTTGCCGCTGTCCCTTGTCCCGGATTCCGTGGCGCCTCTTCCTTCCCTTGCCGCTGTCCTTTGTCCCGGATTCCGTGGCGCCTCTTCCTTCCCTTGCCGCTGTCCCTTGTCCCGGATTCCGTGGCGCCTCTTCCTTCCCTTGCCGCTGTCCTTTGTCCCGGATTCCGTGGCGCCTCTTCCTTCCCTTGCCGCTGTCCCTTGTCCTGGATTCCGTGGCGCCTCTTCCTTCCCTTGCCGCTGTCCCTTGTTCCCCGCCAGGAACGCTGTTGAGGGCCCGGTTGTTGGCCCGAGCGTGAACTGTGCCTTTGCTGCTTTTCTCTTATGCAGGACTGAACATGGAGCTGGAGGACATTGCAAAGCTGAAGAGTAAGTGCTGCCCTCCCGCCCTTCCTACCTCCTTGGAGCTGGGCGGGGCCTCCCCTGACACCCCCTTGACCCACAGTGATCCTGCTCCGCCTGGAGGGGGCCATCGATGCCATCGAGCTGCCTGGGGACAGCAGCGGAGTCACCAAGCCAGGGAGGTGAGAGGCGAGGAGGGAGCCGCTTCACTGCAGGCCCAGCCTGGAGCTGGGGACAGGCCGTGCTGCGGTCCTGGGTCCCCACACACCAGTGAGTTCTGTTTGCCCTTTGTGAGACCCAGGAGGAGCGCCCACTTTATATTCCTTGTTGAGACGTTGAGAGCCGCAGCACGCACTCCCACATGGGCCCTGGGTCTTCTGTAGATTCTCCCCTGCCAGGCCTTTCCTTGGACCCTGCTCTAGCCCTTCATTTGCAGCACAGGTGCCTGTTAGAACAAGACCTTATTGTTAGGACCGTGAGTGTCCCAGCTACCACCTCTTTTGGACTCTGGGAGGCCCGGAACTTTCTGAATGCTCTATGGGGCTCTAGTCTTCACAGCCATGGCAGCAGGGTTCATCGTCCGTCCTGCAGGCAGATGAGGAGTCAGGGCTGGGCCTGCGTGGGGTTTCTCCTCAGCACACAGCCACCAAGGCGGAGTGCATTCTGGGCCCTGCGCGCCATCTGCCTGAGTGCCGGCCTCGTGGGGGCTCCCTGTTGCTTCCAGGTGGAGCCAATTTCCTCAGTGTAAGGCTCAAGGCTCTGACCTGGCTCCTCGGCCACCTTGGACCCCCATGGGCCCCTCCTGTAGCTTCTGCTGCTCCCATCACTGTCATTTTCCAAAGCTCTGGGGACTCTGCCACCACCTCCCAGAAGCCCCTGACAACCCCCCAGCAACCCCATCCCTCCCCTCCGATGGGCGGCCCCTGCCCTTGCGGCTGTTCTGCTGCTGGCCAGGCCTCCTCTCTACCTCTCACCTCCCGTGCTGGCGTCCCCTAGATGGCTCAGTTTGTTTCCGAGGGAAGGAAACTCACATGGCCGTTGCCTCAAGTTCCCAAAGCCGCAGCTGGGTCTCTGCCCCCCTGCGCCAGGCTCAAGCTTGCCTTCTCCTTGGCAGCTACATCTTTGAGCTATTTGCTGAAGCCCAGCTCACGTTTCAGACCAAGGGCTGCATCCTGGACTCGCTGGACCAGATCATCCAGCACCTGGCAGGACGTGAGTGCTGGGGTGGGGTCGTCAGTGCAGGCCAGCGTGTGGCGGCGGGGTGCATGCCTTCTATCCTGGCAGTCGAGCCCCCGGCCACACCTGCTGTCAGCTGTCAGCAGGAACAGGTCCGCAGAGCCTCGCCTTCTGATTGGGATGTGGCGGCGTGAGAGCTTTAGTCCTGCAGCCTCATCGCATTATTCCCCTTTTAAGAGCAGCCAGAGGCCCTCGCTGGGTTCTCCATGCCACCCAAATCCTGCTTCTGCTCAGGGTTGTGGGGTCCAGAGGCTTTGAGGGACAGTGTCCCCATGGGCTGCTCTGGTTTGAGATGCCAGACCTAGTGGGGTCTTTACTGCACTCCTGGGTGCTGGGGAGGGTGGCTCTTGCTGCTTCAACCCTTATGTGACCATAGAGCCTCTTTTCAAGTCCCACTGACCCCCCTGGAGACTGTCCCTGCCTGGCTTCTCTCCTGGCTGCTGGGAAGAGCAGGCGAGCTGCCTGCCCTGCGTGGGTGATGCGATCCACCCTGGGCCCCCATCAGGCAGGAGATGGAGCTGGGCTGGCTCCTGGCTGAAGGTGCTGGGCCAGGGCTCCCCTGCCTGTGGTGATGTCAGTGCCCTGCTGCCCCCTAGGTGCTGGAGTGTTCACCAACACGGCTGGACTGCAGAAGCTGGCGGACATCATCCAGGTGGGGCCTGCTCCTCTGTGACATCTTCCCCGATGGAAGCTGGGCGGGGGTGCCTTCTCCTGCTGTACTCATTACTGATTCTAGACGTGGGGATGGGACAAAGGCCTCCCCACCATGTGTTTCTAATCAGCAAACCCACAGCACCTTTCCCGTGCCCTGAACCCACACTGGGAGAGCAGGGATGGTGGAGGGCAAGGTCTGGTGGCATGTGGCTGCTTGGGGATCATGCCCATGTGAGGTCTGCTCCTGGCTCCATGCCTGTGGCAGTGCCTGCACCTGCTTACCCTGAGGCAGGGGTGCTTGTGGGGTTCGTGGAGGGCAAGCCCCATTTTTAGGTGCTCTGGGCACACTCTTGCCTCTCCTGGGCCTTGGTGAGTTTTTAGAAGCAGACCCTCAAGTCCCTGACTGGGGCCATGAGTCCTTGGTGAAACCGGGACAGGTGGCTGCATGGAGCCGTGCGAGGCCGCCTGTGGCTGCCCACACTACACCTCCTGGCCACGTGAGGTCGTGGTGGGGTTGGCCGGGGCTGTCCAGCTCTGTGACAGCTTCATGAGTGTCTGCCTGGCCTCGGCAGTGCTCCAGCTGGGGAGGCTGCAGAAGAACCCTGGGACGTGTGGCCTTCCTGTGCCACGCTGCAGTGCTCTGTTCGTCCTGCTGGACAGCCAGGTGCTGCCGCCTTCACGGATGCAGCTCTGAGCAGGCATGAGGCCTGGGCAGGGAGCAGGTGCGGTGGGCACGGGGTGGTGGGGCCCAGGCTCAGCCCTCTCCACCTTGGCCATCTCTGTGGCCAGTGACACCACAGCCTGTAGCCTGTGTCTTCTCTGTGTGGCAGGTGGGGCTAGAAGGAGCATTACCTTGTCCTCCCAGCTCCTCCCCAAGAGCATGGTATCCCAGGACCCACACATGCCCTCTCTGTGGCTCCTGCCTGCCAAGGGCCGCTATGCTGTCCTGCCTGGAGTATGGCTGGCTCTTTAAGCCAGAGGCCGTGTACCTGCCAGGCGGACCTGCTTCCTTGTCCCTGATGGGTCACTGCAGAGCACCTGCAGCACATGGCCAGACCAGGCAGCCCTGCGGCACCAGGGCCTAGAGGGCAGGTGTGTGCTGGTGGCGACCTTCCCCTCCCTGGAATGTGGCTTCCCAGGCTCCACTTACGGAAAAGTCTTCCCTCTCATCCACACTGGAACCAAACTCTGCCCCACTGGTTTAGAATTTCCTTTGGCTGCTGTTCTCAGTAGCCGCTGGCAGATGACTCAGGTCCGCCCAGCCTTGGGGGTGATGGAACAGACGAGCACAGAGCTCAACTGCCACTGCTCCTGAGCCCTGCGGGTGCTCCTGTGGGGACATGGGTGTGCTGGGCAGGCGTGAGCAGTGCTCACAGGGTGGGTGCTGGGCCAGGCTTGCAGCCCTGAGTTACAGGTGACCGTGGGGGCAGAGTGGGGCTGGTGGTGCTAGGATGAGGATGTGGGATGCACAGCTTAGCTGGGGGCGAACTCCGGGCAGGGCCGGTGGGTGCTGGGGAGTCAAAGCTTAGCTAGGGGCGAACTCCGGGCAGGGCTGGTGGGTGCTGGGGAGTCATAGCTTAGCTGGGGGCGAACTCTGGACAGGACTGGCCTGTGCTGGGGAGCCAGTTGCCGATAGGCAGCCCCTGTGAGACTGTTGGGTCCCTCATTCCTCTGTGCCTGAGGCTTCCCTGGGGCGGAGGCACAGGAGGATTTTTGTTATTTTATTTATTTATTTATTTTTTTTTGAGACAGAGTTTCGCTCTTGTTACCCAGGCTGGAGTGCAATGGCGCGATCTCGGCTCACCGCAACCTCCGCCTCCTGGGTTCAGGCAATTCTCCTGCCTCAGCCTCCCGAGTAGCTGGGATTACAGGCACGTGCCACCATGCCCAGCTAATTTTTTGTATTTTTAGTAGAGGCGGGGTTTCACTATGTTGACCGGGATGGTCTCGATCTCTCGACCTCGTGATCCACCCGCCTCAGCCTCCCAAAGTGCTGGGATTACAGGCTTGAGCCACCACGCCCGGCCGGATTTTTGTTATTTTTTAAAGACAGGTTCTCGCTCTGTCACGCCAGCTAGAGTGCAGGGGCTTGATCACAGCTCACTGCAGCCTCAACCTCCTGGGCTCAAGCCATTCTCTTGTGTCAGCTGCCTGAGTAGCCAGGACCACAGGCATGTACTACCACACTTAGCTAATTTAAAAAAATTTTTTGTAGAGATGGGGTCTTTCCATGTTGCCCAGGCTAGTCTCAAACTCCTGCCCAGCTTGGCCTCCCAAAGTGCTGGGATTATAGGCAAGAGCTTCTGTGCCTGCCCAGCACAGGGGTTTTCGAAGTGAGCTGTTTCCTGAGGCAGCCTCAGCCCCTGCTCACGGCAACCAGCAGTGTCATGGTGAACTCGTTCTGTTCTTTTCATCCCTCCCTGTAGGCCAGTGCTTGGGTAAAAGGCAAAGCCCTGGCCGAGTGCGGTGGCTCACGCCTGTAATCCCAGCACTTTGGGAGGCCGAGGTGAGTGGATCACGAGGTCGAGAGATCGAGACCATCCTGGTCAACATGGTGAAACCCCGTCTCTACTAAAAATACAAAACATTAGCTGGGCATGGTGGCGCGTGCCTGTAATCCCAGCTACTCAGGAGGCTGAGGCAGGAGAATTGCCTGAACCCAGGAGGCGGAGGTTGCGGTGAGCCGAGATCGCGCCATTGCACTCCAGCCTGGGTAACAAGAGCGAAACTCCGTCTCAAAAAAAAAAAAAAACGCAAAGCCCTGTGTTTCGCTGTCTTGCCAGTGAAAATGGCTGGGAAGGAAGGAAGGAAGGAATGGGAGGAAGCTTCTCTGTCCTGTGCATACCCAGCCTCACCCACTTGTATGCCTAATACATGTACCACAGGTGTGCACCAATCCCCCTGCCTTGCCAGGTCTGTGTTCCAGACGCCATGTCTGCTCACACGCGTGCCACGTCCCTGCTGTGTGTCTGTCTCCGGGGCTCTGGTGGCAGTAGCTTGGCTGACGTGGCCACTCTGCTGGCCTGTTACGGGCTTTGCGTTCCTGTTCTGCCTGTCTGCGGCCCCGTTTCTGGGAACGGTGGTCACGTGCTTTCTCCTGGTGCTGACATCGTCCTTTTCCCATTGATGCGCGTGGTTCCTCCTGAGTTCAAAGAGACCCACACCTGACCACGGGTCTTGCTGGACTTTTTCCATTGTCACGACAGGTTTGGTGAACGGACATTTCCTTGGTGTCAGATTTTTGTCCTGAGCTTGTGCCTCTCAACCAAGATGATAAACCACGTCTTGTGTGTTTTCCAAACTGCACGGCAGCACGAGGGAGCTCGGTGCCTGGGTGTCCACGCCTTCTGACGGCACCTGGGGGGTGTGATTTTTCCCAGCACGCCAGGCCGGAGCTTCTGCGACGACCGACTGGCTCGGCTTTTCCTGACTCCACGGAACGCCGGCCCCACTGCTGTTTCCCTTACGTGTTTGTTCACTGTGTTTTGTCAGAAGTCCTGATGTCAGCCGGAACCAGATTTTTCTTGTTTTTGTTTGTTTGTATTTATTTGTTTATTTTTAGTAGACAGTTTCACTAAATGCTGGCAAGGCTGCTCTCAAACTCCTGACCTCAGGCGATGTGCCCGCCTCAGCCTCCCTGAGCGCTGGGACTCCAGGTGTCAGCCGCCCCGCCTGGCCTCTGGCTCTTTCAGCCCGCCTCCACGTGCTCCCGTGCTTCTTGGAGTCAGCGTGTTGACTTCCTTTAAAATCTGGCTGTGATTTTGACTGGAATGTGTTGACTCTGTTTTTCAGTCAGGGTCTCTGTCGCCCAGGCTGTAGTGCAGCGGCACCATCGCAGCTCACTGCAGCCTCAGCCTCCTGGGCTCAGGCCATCTCTCAGCTCAGCCTTTGAGCAGTGGGAACCACAGGCATGTGCCACCATGGCTGGCTAATTTTTTTTTTTTTTTTTTTTTTTTTTTTTTTTTTTCGGTAGAGACCCTGGGGTTGCACCATGTTGCCCAGGCTGGTCTCAAAAATCCTGGGTTCAAGCAGTTTGCTTCTCTCGGCTTCCCAGAGTGCTGGCATTGCAGGTGTGAGCCACCACACTAGGCCACATTGAATTTCTAGATTAGTTTGGGGCCCTCAGGGACACAGAGAGCAGGGCGGGGCCAGTCGGCAAGGAGAAGCCCTGCCGGCTGCTGCATTTCCAGTGCGTGGAGGTGGCCTGCGTGTGGGGAACACAGAGCTCAAGGAGGCATCAGGCAGGTGCCGGGCTCTGTCCCTTGGCCTGGCACTACATGATGGCAGGGGCTGGTAAACCCGTGGCCCCCAGGTGTTCTCTGGCCTTCCACGTGTGGGGCTGATGCTGTGGAAGGTCGGGTGGCCTCTAGGGCTCCGTGCTCTGGGGACGCCTGCGCACCCTGCAGGGCTCTGGGCTCAGGCCTCAGGCTCCTGACGGGGCTGCACTTTGTCTGCCTTTCAGATCGTGTTCAGTGTGGACCCCTCTGAGGGCAGCCCTGGTTTCCTGGAGGGGCTGGGGGCCTTACAGTCCTATAAGGTAGGGGACCCTCCTCCAAGAGGCAGGTGGGGCTGGGGTCCTGCGGTCCTGAATGGTAAGGGGTCACCCCCAGGACATGGGCTCCACATACCTGGTCCTGTCTCCCCAGGTGCACATCCATCCTGATGCTGGTCACCGGAGGGCAGTTCAGCGGTCCGACGCCTGGAGCACCACTGCAGCCAGAAAGCCAGGTATGGACCTGGGTCCACACACTCCCCGCCCACCCAGGAGTGGCATCTGGCACTACCATGCCATGGCCAGGCACGCGGCCAGCCGGGGGTCTCCTGCCCCTCTGGGCCTGGCCACCTTCTCCATGTCCAGCCTCTTGAGAACCTCTCCTCACTGCCCCTCTGAAAGCTGGAGTTAACTGAGAGACCTAGGAGGGCCTGATAGCGCCATGACCTGCCCAAAGTCACGCGGTTGGTGGCAGCAGAGCCATAGTCCAGCCAGGCCTCTCTGCCAGGACACACTCATTTATGCCCAGGCGGTCAGCACAGACCTGCGCAGTGAGGCCCAGCTCTCACGCCGGCCTCCACCCGGCATCTGGCCAGTCCCTGGGCTGCCGGGAGACCCCCGACCAAGCCTCGGTCCCATCCGAAGGCTGCCCAGCCGACCCCGTACCCAAAGCCCACGGCGAGCACAGACCCCGAGGCTTCCCACGCTCTGTGGCTCTTGGAGTCGGAGCTACTGGGGACGCCATGTGGATGGGGTCTGTGAGTGTCCCCTGAGCTCTGTGTCCAGAGCCCTCCATTCTTGGGGTGTGTCTGGCCCCACCCCCACTGTGTGGTGTCCAGGGTGGGGCTTCACAGCTGCTGTGGCAGAGCTACTGCCCCTCCCTTGTACCCCAGTGGGGCCTTGTCCCTGGGCTTGGCTCGTCCCTCTCTGGCACGTTCTGTGTCGGCTGCCATCTGCCAAACCACGGTGGCACGACGTGGCCCCGGCTGAGGCAGCCCCAAGTGTGGTTGCTGTGGTTTGGGTCTGCCTGGAGGAGCCGAAAGGGAGGGGCTGGGAGGGCATCAGTGCCGGTGGCTCAACTGCTCAGTGCTGGCCTGCAGCAAGGCCCATCCGGCGGGAAGCCTCCATCCTGTGAGGGAGACTAGCCCCTCACACAGCTGGGGTTACGGGAGGCGGCACGTGCCTGAGGCAGCTGGCTAGCTGGCGGCGCAAAGATCCCCAGGGCCTGGAATTTGTTCCATTGACTTCTCAGAAGCAGCCCCTCCCTGTGTTGGGTGTTTGTAGGAAATGAGCTCCTAGAGGTGGGGAGGCAAGTTGGGGGGGAGGTGGCGTGGGGAGGGAGGGGTTTTCCTCGTCACAGGGCGGGCACATTCAGCCCCAGGAAGCCGTGTTGCCTTTGTTAGGAAAGGTGCCTTGTCCCTGCCGGCCCGCTCTTGACTTTAGAGTCCCAGTCATTCTGCCAGCGCCGTGTGGATTCCCAAATTCCAGTGCACACACAGGCTCAGCCTCCTCCGCAGGCCACGGCCGCCTCGGCCAGTCGGTCAAGCACTTCTCGGAACTCCTTTGAACCAGTGACATTGTTCCCTGCTGACGCAACTGGGAGGCCTGTGCACACTTTCCAGCTTCCAGGCCGTATGGGAACTTGGAGTCCCTCTTCCGCAGCGCTTCCTTGGAATACGGGCGCTGGCTGCTTCCTTCCCGTGTGCTCTTAGCATGATGGGCTCCTTGCCCTGAGCCCCACGTCACCATTTCTGCAGAACTGTAGGGTTAGAGTGGGCTGCCCTCTCTGGAGGCATCCCCAGCATCTGCCTGGGGTCTGCCTCCTACTGCCAGGACCCCCAAAAGGGCCCCCAGCTGGTGGGCTGCGCTCACACTTCAGGCAGTGTTCTTTGCTCTGACTTCTGCACACCGGCCCGGGCGGCTTCGGGCGGCTCGCCTGCTTGATGGCAGTGGGTGGAGAGGGCGACGGGCAGAGAGGCAGGAGGCGGTCAGGCCCCCAGTGCCGTCCTCACACCCTGCGCCCCCCGCCTGCCACCCGCAGGGAAGGTGCTGAGCTACTGGTGCTTCAGTCCTGGCCACAGCATGCGTGAGCTGGTCCGCCAGGGCGTCCGCGCCCTCATCCTCACCAGCGGCACGCTGGCCCCGGTGTCCTCCTTTGCCCTGGAGATGCAGATGTACGGCCGCCCTGCCAGGGGCCCCAGCACTGGTGACGCCGGTGATGCCAGTGGGGTGGGGGTGCTGGGGGGTCCCCACGAGCCGGGGTGCTGGGGTCTCAGGCCTCACGGGCTAAAGGGGTGCTGGTACATTTCCCGACTGTCTGCTCCCACCGGCCATGCTCAGCCCTTTCCCGGTCTGCCTGGAGAATCCACACATCATTGACAAGCACCAGATCTGGGTAGGGGTCGTCCCCAGAGGCCCGGACGGAGCCCAGTTGAGCTCTGCATTTGACAGGCGGTAAGGGCCTGTCCCTGGGCCCTGCTGGAATGGGAGGTGGGGATGCTGAGCCCCAGGCCCTGAGCAGTGGCCTCTCCGCTCTGCAGGTTTTCTGAGGAGTGCTTGTCCTCCCTGGGGAAGGCTCTGGGTGAGTGCCCTGTGCCCCAGCTGTGCCCATCCCGCATCCTGGACCCCGCAGACACCCTCGCCGGCCCTGACCCCGGCTTCGGCACTTGCAGGCAACATCGCCCGCGTGGTTCCCTGTGGGCTTCTCGTCTTCTTCCCTTCCTATCCCGTCATGGAAAAAAGCCTGGAGTTCTGGCGGGTGCGTCTCTCCCGACGTCCTGGGCAGGGTGGGTGAGGGCAGGGCTGGAGCACAGAGCAGGCGGTGGCCACAGCCCCTGCCTGCCCTCATCAGATGGCGGGGTAACCAGGCCTACCGTGTCCCTGCCTCTTCCTCTCCCAGGCCCGAGACTTGGCCAGGAAGATAGAGGCGCTGAAGCCACTGTTCGTGGAACCCAGGAGCAAAGTCAGCTTCTCTGAGGTCGGCACGTGGCTGGGGCTCTGGGCCCACTGCCCCCCGTGCCTCCCCTGCTCTTCGTGGCCTTCCTGAGGCTGACCGCCAGCCCTGACCCTGGCCCTGGCCGGCTCCCGGCCGCCTCTTCAGGGCTCCTGTGTTTCCTTCCTGGCCCTGGGCGTTGCCCCTTAGAAAGACCCCAGCAGTGGGTGGGTGTGGTGATGATGGCCCTCCTGTCTGACTCGTCCCAGCCAGCCACTCTAGCCCTGGGGTTCCCCCACGTTTTCTGGGAAGCACTGAGCAGGCACGGGGTCAGCCTGGGATCCGTGCCAGGAAGAAGCTTCCAGACCCCGATTGGCCTTCCTGGCTGGGATGATCCTTCATCTTGGAGGATGAGACCTGGGTCTTCCTCATGGCGGAGGAAGGAGCCAGGGGTGGGCCCCAGGCTCAGTCTGACCGACTCTCCTTCTAGACCATCAGTGCTTACTACGAGAGGATCACCTCACCCGGATCCACCGGTGCCGCCTTCCTGGCCGTGTGCCGGGGCAAGGTGAGCCCTCTGGCCTCTGCCCTGACGTGGTTGCCTGTTCCCTGGTGGGTGCTCATGGCTCCCCAGCAGACTCTGTGCCCTGAGGGCTGCCTGGTCCCCTCCTCGGTTTCCACAAGAGCGCATCACTGCCGGCCCTGCTGGGAGCAGGTCTTGCTCAGGGCCAGGGGCAGGCAGGATGCAGGAGGTTCCTGGCCACGAGAGTTGGGAGGTGGTGTCTAGGAACTGTGGACCCCAAGTGGGGTCCTGACCCACAGATGGGGCTTTCTCCTACCCCTACTTTGGCATGGAGACTCGGGGAAGGTGGCCGGGCTGGGTGTGGGCAGCCAGGGGAGAGGCGCCAGCCCAGCCCCAGGCAGCTCCCTGGCCTGTCCCCTAGGCCAGCGAGGGGCTGGACTTCTCAGACACGAACGGCCGTGGTGTGATCGTCACGGGCCTCCCATACCCCCCACGCATGGACCCCCGGGTTGTCCTCAAGATGCAGTTCCTGGATGAGATGAAGGGCCAGGGTGGGGCTGGGGGCCAGGTGAGTTGCAGCAAGGTGGGGCTGGGGTAAGGCGGCCTGGTGACTCAGCCCCTCCCCCTGTGACTGAGCCACCATGACAACCCCCTGGCCCCACAGTTCCTCTCTGGGCAGGAATGGTACCGGCAGCAGGCGTCCAGGGCTGTGAACCAGGCTATCGGGCGAGTCATCCGTCACCGCCAGGACTACGGGGCTGTCTTCCTCTGTGACCACAGGTGCAGGCCTGTGGAGGCTCCCTCGCCCCCACGGGGCCCTGGTCTCTCCGTCCCCATATGAGGCCCCACCTCCCCCAGAGCCTCTCTGGCTACTCTGGGTCAGCCTGGGTCCCCTGCAGGCAGATGGGTGAACTGAGCCCCAGAAGTGGCTGTGGGCAAAGCGGCAGGGCTGTGCACCCCCCACCAGGTTCGCCTTTGCCGATGCCAGAGCCCAGCTGCCCTCCTGGGTGCGCCCCCACGTCAGGGTGTATGACAACTTCGGCCACGTCATCCGTGACGTGGTCCAGTTCTTCCGTGTTGCTGAGCGAACTGTGAGTTCCTGCCCAGGGAGGGGGTGAGGGTGTTGTCCCCAGAGGGGCCAGAAACAGGCCCACCCACCGCCACGGTTCTACAGATGCCAGCACCGGCCCCCCGAGCTGCAGCATCCAGCCTGTGTGAGAAAGAAGATGCTGTCAGGGTGGCCAAGTCGCCTGGCGCCCTCCTCTCCACCAGGAAAGCTAAGAGTCTGGACCTGCACGTCCCCAGCCTGAAGCAGAAGCCCTCAGGTGCAGGTGGGTGGTGCCGGGCGCCGGGTTGAGGCAGCTCACCTGGGTTTATGCGCTGTCCCTCCCACCTGCAAAGGCTGTTGCTCCCTCCCAGGGTGGGGCCCCCACTGGCTAGGACCCTCCTAGGCAGGGGACCCTAAATACTGGGACCGGCCCCCCAGGAGGGCCTTCCCCACAGGCAGGGGCCCCCGTGGGCGTCAGCAGGCACTGGGGTGCTTCTGCAGGGTTGCCAGCTGCTGAGGACCCTGCTGAGGACCCCGAGGGCAGCCTGTGTGTGGAGTATGAACAGGAGCCTGTGCCTGCCGGGCAGAGGCCCAAAGGGCTGCTGGCTGCCCTGGAGCACAGCGAGCAGCAGGCTGGGGGCCCCGGCGAGGAGCAGGTACGGTTCCAGATCCTTGGGATGGACACAGAGCCTCTCTCTCCTGAGGCCAACCCCACCCTGCCCATCTGGCCTCCCAGGCCTGTAAATCCCCTGGCTGGCGGGCACATCACTTGGCTCAGTGCACTCAAGGTCGGGCGTCCCTGCCACTGGCCACGCCTGAGGCTGCACTTTCTCCAGGTTCCTTCTTCCTTGGGGCCTTTTGCCCCAGAAGCCCATAATTTCTCAGGCCGACCAGAAGCTTTCTCCCTGCTTCCTGCTGGGAGCCGTTCCCCTCTTCCTGCCCATCCCTGCCCTTCAGGCCCCTGGAGTGAGCCCCAGGTGCAGACACCAGGCACCCATGTCCCCTTCCTGCCAGCCCCTCCGCTGTGGTCAGACTCCTCTCTGGACCTGCTCTTAGATGTCGCCACCTGCCAGCCTCATGAGTCGGTGGCGTGGCTTGGAAAGGACTGGGTTGTGGCACTGCTGCCAGGGAGCACTGTGAGGCCTCCCCCGGCCTCTGGCTACCTGGGGCCCCAGGGTGCCATCTTCCCTGTGGGCCCAGGTACATGTTTCAGGTGTTTTGGGGCCCCAAATGCATGGTTGGAACCACAGCCATGTCCTCCTCAGGCCCACAGGCACTCCACCCTGTCCCTTCCATCTGAGAAGAGGCTGGCAGAGGAGCCACGAGGAGGGAGGAGGAAGATCCGGCTGGTCAGCCACCCGGTGCGTGAGCTGCACAGACAGCTTCCTGGTCTCCTGGGTGCCCCCAGCCAAGTTGGGATGTGGGCCTGACGGGACCAGGGAAGCCACCTCAGGAGCTGATGTTCAGGGCAGCTGTGATGCTGGCAGGCTGGGGGCCCAAGTGTGCGGTTTCTTCTGCCTTCCCAGCTGGAATCAGGCCCCAGCTTTGGGCGGGCTTGGCTCTGGCATTTCCCTTAAGTGTGTGTGAGTACCTGCCCGCTGTGAGGGCGCAGCCCATTCCCAGCCTGAGATGAGAGAACTTGAGTTCAGCTGGAGCCAGGAAGCCCCCTGCCTGCTGGAAAGCCCCGAGTGCGGCAGCCTGTGTCGCCGTCCCTTGGCTTCTGGGAAGAACTGGGTGGTGCCATCAGGAAGTGGTGGCTGCTGAGGGGCCTGGGTGTGGAGTCCCTGGGCTGCCCCTGCCTTGGGGTGTGCAGAGACGGGCACTGCACATTGGGAAGCCCCTTCCTGTGAGCTCCCGTCCTGGGAGCCTCAGCTGCATCTGCTGCGGGGCAGGGGGCTTGAGGGAGGAGGGAGGTGGGCCCTGCAGGACCCCCAGTCGGAGGGAGAGCCCATCTTCTCTGCCCATTGGCTGCTCTCAGTTCCCTGCCGGCCTCTGACTGTGTGATCCGAGGCGGGCCCAGCACCAAGGCCTTTTTCCCGCAGCACCTCCTATGCCCACCCAGCCAGCCGGCGTCTCAGGCACCAGCCCGAACCCCGTCCCCCGCAATCACTGTCCCAGGGAACCCTCAGTGCTCCAGGGAAGGTCCTGCAGCCCCAGGTGGGACAGTGAGGCTGACCCTGACAGAGCCTCGGGCCTCTGTCCTGCAGGAGGAGCCCATGGCTGGTGCACAGGTGGACAGGGCCAAGCTCTTCATGGTGGCCGTGAAGCAGGAGCTGAGCCAGGCCAACTTTGCCACTTTCACCCAGGCCCTACAGGACTACAAGGGCTCCGATGACTTCGCTGCCCTGGTGGCCTGTCTCCGCCCCCTCTTTGCTGAGGACCCCAAGAAGCACAGCCTGCTCCAAGGTGCCCTGGCCTGCAGAGCCGCCCACCCTGGGGGCCGTGCTGCCGCTGCGCGTGCTGGGGGCTTACGGGACAGACGCTTCCTTCACAGGTTTCTACCAGTTTGTGCGGCCCCACCACAAGCAGCAGTTTGAGGAGGTTTGCATCCAGCTAACAGGACGAGGCTGTGGCTATCGGCCTGAGCACAGCATTCCCCGAAGGCAGCGGGCACAGCCAGCTCTGGACCCCACTGGTAAGTGGGGCCCCCTGTGGGAACTTCAGACTCCTATGAGGAAGGCAGGGTGGTACTGCCGTCCTGGGGTGCCTCTGTTCCCCTGTGGGCGTGATGGGGGCCACCTCCAGCAGCAGCAGCATCACTTGCTGGGGAGACCCTGTGCAACTCCACGCACCTCCCCTGCCCTCCCCTGCACGGCCCCGCCCCTCCCACAGTCCCTGACGCCCCCATGCACTGCCCTGTCCAGCCCCCACGTGGCCTCGTCCGTCCTCTAGCCCCTGCCCCCCAGGCATGGCCCTGGGCAGTCAACTGCACACACCAGGGTCCTAGAACCCCAGACCCGTGTCCTCCCTACTCCTGCCTCTGCCTGTGGTGGAGTCCAAGCCTCCAGGGGTGGGAGCATCTGTGTTATTGTTTGTTAAGGAACAGCCCCCCAGAGTTCCCCTACTGCAAGGTTCACCCCAGTGGGGTGCCTAGCTTTTTGGGAAGACCTCAGAACCCTTCTGGAATCAGTGCTCACTGGGGTGTCCCCGCACCTTGCCCACCCCGAGGCTCTAAGCTCCTGAGTAGGGCTCTGTTCTGCCCGCCACTGTTCCAGCCCCAGTCCAGCAGGATGGTGTCTCCTCCACTGCCCCTGGCACCTGTGTGTGTCCTGTCTGGGTTTCCCCTCCCTGGTCTGAAGAGGGCGAGGCCCCCTCAGCCAGCCCTTCCCCCTACCCCGGGGAACTTTCCAGATGCTTGGAACCAGCTTTGTGGCTATTCATCAGGAAGGATGGCGCTGGATCCCAAGCTGACCCTGTCCAAGGCTGCGGCCCAGCAGCTGGACCCCAGAGAGCACCTGAACAAGGGCGGGCCCCACCTGACCCTCACACCACCCCCCGAAGGTAGCTGGCTCCCGAGCCACATGCAGCCTGCGAGTTTGTGGGGCCCTCAGTGCTCGGCGAGGCTCACGCTTGATGTGGCCTCAGAGCCTTTGCGCTGGAGCTACCGGTGGCGCCCCCGCTGTGGTGAGCCGTCACCTGGTGGGGGCTGCTCCTGGTTCCACACCCCAAGGTCATCCTGAGCAGCAGTCGGGGAGTTCCTGAGAGGAAGGGCAGCAGGGGGGTGGGACTCTCAGCCCTCCGCCCCAATGCCACTGAGCCGTGCTACTCCCACACCAGGGGACCCTGGCAGCCACCCACAGTGGGGGACCGGAGCACGCAGAGCAGGGAAGCAGGGCCAGCGCGCTGTGAGCGCCTACCTGGCGGATGCCCGCCAGGCCCTGGGGTCTGCAGGCTGTAGCCAGCTCCTGGCAGCGCTGAGAGCCTACAAGCAGGACGACGACCTGGACAAGGTGCTGGCCGTGCTGGCCGCCCTGACCACCGAGAGGCCTGAGGACTTCCCCCTGCTGCAGAGCAAGTGGCCCCGGGGTGCAGCTGGGGGCGCAGAGGGCGGTGGGCAGGGTGGGGCCGTGCAGGGTCTGAGCGAAGTCCCACGCAGGGTTCAGCATGTTCGTGCGTCCACACCACAAGCAGCACTTCTGGCAGACGTGCGCAGACCTGACTGGCTGGCCCCATGGGGGTACAGAGCTGCCGGGACCCCAGGACGAGAACCTTGCTACGCCTCCTGTGCTCGCTCATGGGACTCGCCGACCAGGTGGGGTGCCTGCTTGGCTGCTCCTGACAGCGCCCCAACCCCAGGCCACCCTGGGGGTGAGCAGCAACGCCCCAGGCACCCCTCAAACCAGCTGCTTTGCCTCCAGGCCCCTCATGGCCAGAGAAGGCCGGGAAGACGCAGAGCAAGATCTCGTCCTTCCTTAGACAGAGGCCGGCGGGGGCCGTGGAGGCGGACGGTTCGGCGGCAGGGCCCAGCCAGCCCTCCAGACCTCCCCACGGGCCTGCAGCGTCTGAGTGGGGTGAGCCTCATGGGAGAGGCCTCGCTGGGCGGCAGGCCGCGGGAGCTCCGGGAGGAGGGCCCCTCTCAGCGGGCTGTGTGTGTCGGGGCTGCAGGGCGGAGGACGTGGTGCCCTTCCGGTGCCCTGCCTGTGACTTCCAGCGCTGCCAGGCCTGCTGGCAACGGCACCTTCAGGTTGGTGCCCGGCTGCTGCAGTCCCTGCTGGGTGTGGCCTCAGGTGGTGGGCTGAGGGGGAGAGGGCCCAAGGGCGGTGCCTGGCAGGCACGTCCAGTAGGCCGGTTGTCTCCACAGGCCTCTAGAATGTGCCCAGCCTGCCACAACGCCTGCAGGAGGCAGAGCATCATGCAGGTCTTCTGGCCGGAGCCCCAGTGAGTGCCATGGAGGCCCTCGGCACGCCCGATGTGCCTTGATCACCTGCTTGTCTGGCTCCGGTGGGCCAGGAACCTGCCCTGCAGAACAGGCCCAGCCACGCCCGCCTGGGGGCCCAGGGTTGGTCCTGGACTTGCCTCTGAGAAGCCCTGAGCTACCTTGGGGTCTCGGGTGGGTTTCTGGGAAAGTGTTTCCCCAGAACTTTCCCTGGAAAGTGGAACTGGGAGCAGCCCCCACCAGGTGACGGCTCACCACAGTGGGGGCGCCACCGGTAGCTCCAGCTCAAAGGCTCTGAGGCCACATCAAGCGTGAGCCTCGCCGAGCACTGAGGGCCCCACAAACTCGCAGGCTGCAGTGGTACCCAAGGGGCATCCCAGCTGAGCCCCTGACCAGGAAGGAGACCCTTGTGGGCATGTGTCCACTTTTATTTGGGACGGGGCTCTCTAATAAAACTGCTGGCAGTGCCCAGGATGGTGTTTTCGTGGCTGGGGGTTGGTGGAGGGACTTGAGGGTGCACAGAGGAACAGGGAGTTGGCAGAGGTGCCTCCCAGCCCGCCCTGTGACACTGTACTTTCTCCACGGTGGGCTCAGCCCTGCCCTTGTCCTCACAGCTACAGCCAAGCTGCAGTTTGTGAGGGACCCACCAATACCCCGGGCCTTCTGGCCTGGCTGCTAGGTCAGGAGCTGCCCCAGGTGCTGAGGAGGGCGGTTCCGTGGCTGGTGAGGCCCCTGTCTGGGGAGGGATAGCGCCAGGTGGGTGAGGGGGCTGCCTCGGGAAGGAGGGGTCCCCATGGGGCATGACGAGGCCAGCCCCGCCCTCTACGCCCATATACGGCTGCAGCAGGACGGGCTTGGGAACTGGGGGAGGAGGGGGCATGCTAGTCAGGCACGGCAGGGTCTGGTGTCTGCACTGAGCCTCACTCTCCCTGCTCCAGCGAGGACCATGAGGGCACTGGAGGGGCCAGGCCTGTCCCTGCTGTGCTCGGCGTGGGCGCTGCCCACCCTGCTGTTGGTGATGGCCACGCGAGCAGCGGCAGAAGCACCCACCTACCCCCGGCGAGACCCGGAGACGGGAGAGTGGCTGGTGTGCGCCCAGTGCCCCCCAGGCACCTTTGTGCAGCACCCATGCCGCCGAGACAGCCCCACCGTGTGTGGCCCCTGCCCGCCGCGCCACTACACTCAGTTCTGGAACTACCTGGAGCGCTGCCGCTACTGTAACGTGCTCTGCGGGGAGCGAGAGGAGGAGGCGAGGCCCTGCCAAGCCACCCACAACCGCGTCTGCCGCTGCCGAGCTGGCTTCTTCGCGCACGCTGGTTTCTGCCTGGCACACACGCCCTGTCCACCTGGCGCCGGCGTGACTGCCCTGGGTGAGCTGGTGGCGGGGAGGTTCTGCCTCCGGGGAGTGGTGGCCGGAGGTGCGGCGGGTGGAGTTGCCGCTCCTAGGCTTGCACCGGGCGAGGACACCAGTTCCTCTGACCCTGTTCTACCCTCCTGGCCACAGGCACCCCCAGCCAGAACACACAGTGCCAGCCGTGCCCCCCAGGCACCTTCTCAGCTAGCAGTTCCAGCTCAGAGCAGTGCCAGCCCCACCGAAACTGCACAGCCCTGGGCCTGGCCCTCACTGTGCCAGGCTCCTCCTCCCACGACGCCCTATGCACCAGCTGTACCAGCTTCCCCCTCAATACCACGTTACCAGGTGGGCCGGGTGAGCCAGGTGAGCGGAGGACCTGCCAGCTGGGCTCTGGGAAGGGCCCAGGGCAGATTTAAGGGGACAGGGGTCCCTCCCTTGGATCCCCACCAAGGCGACCACCTGAGGGGTGGCTGAGGATTGGGGTCCCGGCTGGCGCAGTGTCTCCTCTGGGGAGCACTTGGAAGGTGGGAGGCACACTCCCCTAACTAACTGCTCCAGAGGAAGGGGGCTGCCTGCTCCGACATGGGGAAAACGAGGTCCAATGGCAACCACTGTTGAGAAGTCGAAGGGGGAAGTGACCCCCTTGAGGTCAAGACAGGTCCGGTCCATCTGGGGGTCCCAACTCGCCCCTCCCAGCCAGCCCCGCTCCTGCAAGCAGCTGCTCCCGCCCTCAGGCCTTTGCTCCGACTCTGACCGAAGGCCCCCAGTCCTGCGCCTCCCGGCACTGCCCTCTCCAGCACGGCTCCCCGCACAGGGATTTTCCTCCTGCAAACCCGCTGAGTGGGGCCCAGAGAGAAGGTACCCGGCAGGCCCCCACCAGCGTGTCTGGAAGTGACCGGGCCCTGCCTCCCCTCCCGCTGCAGGAACGTTGGAGTGCGAGCGCGCCCTCATCGACTTCGTGACTTTCCAGGACGTCTCCATCAAGAAGCTGCAGCGGCTGCAGCGGGCCCTCGAGGGCCTTGGGGACTGGGGTCCCACACCGAGGGCGGGCCGAGCGGCCTTGCGGCTGAAGCTGCAGCGGCGGCTCAAGGAGCTGCTGGAGGCGGGGGACGGGACGCTGCTGACGCGGCTGCTGCAGGCGCTGCGCGGGGCCAGACTGCCCGGGCTGGAGCGGAGTGTCCGTGAGCGCTTCCTCCCTGCACGCTGAGCCCGGCCCCTCACCCCCCGTATTTATTGTACATCCTTGGCCCCCACATGCACTAAAAAGAGGCTTAAAACTTTTTTTCTTAAAAAATTGGGTTTCTTAAATAGCCTTTCCGTAAAACTGGTTGTGGTCTGTTGTGCGGCCACTGGGACGCCCGAGCTGCCCGGATCCCGCGGGCTCCCACCACCACTGCTGCCGGGGGCTTCCCCTTCTGGGGTTGGTCAGTGGGCAGCACCCTCTCTGCTCCCTGCTGGCTGTGGCGTGTGGCAGGGTCCCCAAAACTCACGGGGGTCAGGACCTGGGAGTGTGTACCTGCTGGACGAACAGGGCAGGGCTCAGGCCGGGCCGTCATCAGGGCCCTGCACTAACCCCCTCACCCCCTTTGAATTCCTCCCACTCCCAACTCGGGGGATTTCCCGAGAGGAGACCTGCCAGAGACCACCCCCAGGCACCCCATGCGCTTCCTGGGTAGTGAGGCTTTCCCCCTCGGGGCAGGCTCTGAAGCCTCCAGAAACATCCAAGCAGCTGGGGCCTGCCTCGGCCACCCGCCCCTCCCCGCACGGTCAGACATCCCTGTGGCTGGAGGCCCTCCCACAGGTCCTGGGAACCGACCTTCGGGACACACACAGCCCCCCCCGGAGAGGGTGCAGGGACTTCCAGGCCTGACTCCTGTGAGTCACGGCCACCCCCACCCTGACTCATGTCCCTTCCCAGAAGCTCCTCCCAGGCCCCCCACGCCCCACATCCGCAGGAAGGGACAGGCCATGGCTCTGGGCCCACCTGGGGAATCCCTCACTTGCCCTCAGCAGCCCAGGGCCACCCCCAGTGCATCTGACAGCCAAGAGCTGAGCCTCGGGCCTCCAGAAGGGAAGGGATGGACAGAGCCAGTCTCGCCATCTTTATTTTGCGCTCACCCTGGACAGCACTGGGCAGGCAGCTCCTGCCCACAGCCGCACTGGGGAAGAGCAGAGCACTCAGCAGGCTCCGTGGGGGCTGTGCAGGGAGGGCCCCAGGACCAGCCTCACCCCCAAACGGGACACAGGCCCAGCACAGCACTGATTCGGGGCCCCCCCGAGAACCCCCCAGCCCACGCCAAGGGGGCCCAGGGCACAGCCTCACCTGGCTAGAGGGCTCTGGACCCCATAAACACTCCCCAAACGTGCAGGTGTGGGGCACAAAACAGCCACTCCCAGCAGGACCCCTCAGCTGTTTGCATCAGTAAGGTCCCTCCAGGGGGTAAGACGAGGGGAAGCCAGGCAGGCCTCCTCAGCGCCGTCCCGAGGCTGCATCTGAACCCAGGGCCCCACTGGCCTTCGGGGACATGGCCTGGGTCTTCCTCAAGGCAAGTTCAGCCCCAGACCACCTCTCGGGTCACAGGGGGCAGAAGCCGAGGGCAGCCATGGCCTCACCGACCTCCTCCTTGATGGGCTGGACAGGTAGCTACAGGATCTCCCAAAGGCCCCCCAGAGCTGTCCCCACACAGCCCAAGCCAGCCTAAGCACTGGAGCCCCAACTCTCAACCAGGTCTCCCTCAGACCCCCCAGAATGGGCCTAGGCGGGCAGCAGCTGCACCCCGTGGAAGGGCCGCCAGAGGGCCTGGGTGAGCCAGGCTGCCCGGCTCCCCACTGAAGCCTCCGCTTCTCCAGACGCAGAGGAAAGTTTGTCTTCAAGAAAACAAAGCAACAGAGGAACCCCAAAGCAAAGTAAACCCACCCCCCAGATGAGCAGCACGGGAGCCAACAGGAACCACTCCTCCAGCACCGGGGACCAGGGACCGGCGTCCCCACGGCAGGCAGGCGGCAGGCGGCGCCTACGTGATGTCCCTCTGCCGGGGCGGCCGGTGCAGGTTCCGCACGACGCACTTCACCATCCACTCGATGCCCTCGCGCACCCCCTTGCTGCGAAGACAGGGCCGTGAGGGGGCTGGCCTCGGCCCCCAAACCCCCGAAGGCGCAGCCCACTCACCCCGTGAGGGCGGAGCAGGCCTGGGTCAGGCAGTCCCGCCTGCCAATCTTGCCCGTGCAGTCGCTGAAGGCCGTCTTGATGTCAGGGATGGAGAGGCTCGTCTGGGGGAGGCGAAGCCAAGGCCGTAAGGGGCAGACCCCACGTCGAGGCCCTGTCCTGCCGGTGGGCCCGGGGCTCTCCGAAGAGCGGCTGCCCTTCACCCCAGGAAACAGGAGTCCGCCAGGTCCCAGTGTCTCCCACAGAGGCCACGGCGGTGAGGACCCTGTGCTCAGCCCACGGCTGCTGCTGCCTGGGACAAACTCCAGACGTGCTCCACGGCCCCAAGGAGCCCGCTCCCATCCCCTCCCTGCGGGACACCCTGAGCCCTGAGGTGGTGATCTGAGGGCTGAGGCCTGGGCAGTGCAGGGGGCGGGGGTGACAAAGGGGACACGGGGCAGTCAAGTCTCGCTGGCTTCTGCTTGCGGCCACCTGCCCAGTCCTCAGAGAGTCCTCCCCTCCCCTCTCCTCCAAGGAGAGAACCCTGCCCCGTACCAGGTGTCCCTCTTGTTAGCTGAGATTGTGGGGAAGGCCAGCCCTACAGGAGGGGGCAACAGAGCCCCCCCAGCGAAGGTGGGAAGTGAAGATACACCCTGACCCTCAGGATGCCAGGCTCCTTTAAGAGGACAGGAAAAACTCAGTGTGGCCAGTGCTCCCAGGGGCAGTGGTACCTCAGAGGGGTTTTGAGGGGCTGCCCTGGGGGCTGGGGCTGGCACAGATGCCAGGTGAAAACAGGTGAGGGTCAGAGTTCACTCCCACCGGGGCCCCAGTATCCCTTCTCTGAGCTCCAAGTTTCACCGGAGTCTCTTGACAGCTCAGCCACACACTCCTGAGGCACAGCCATCCTCCAGGGGAGAAGGTCCTGGGCCTCCTCACAGCTCAGACACGCGCTCCTGAGGACACGCTCCTGAGGACACGCTCCCGAGGACACGCTCCCGAGGACACGCGCTCCCGAGGACGCGCTCCCGAGGACACGCGCTCCCGAGGACACGCGCTCCCGAGGACACGCGCTCCCGAGGACACGCTCCCGAGGACACGCGCTCCTGAGGACACGCTCCTGAGGACACGCTCCTGAGGACACGCGCTCCTGAGGACACGCGCTCCCGAGGACACGCTCCTGAGGACACGCTCCCGAGGACACGCTCCCGAGGACACACGCTCCCGAGGACACGCTCCCGAGGACACGCTCCCGAGGACACGCTCCCGAGGACACGCGCTCCCGAGGACACGCTCCCGAGGACACGCGCTCCTGAGGACACGCGCTCCTGAGGCACGGCAGTCCTCCGGGGAGAGGGCCCTCGTGGCAGGAACAGGCCTCTGAGCGGCTGCCCTGGGGTGGAAGAACCAGGGCTGGCGGCAGGACACAGAGAGGAACTAGCTGGGGAGCTGAGGTCCCAGGTCTGCCAGAGGCAGGTGGGCCTTGAGAAGAGCTCAGTGCCCGCCGGGCAGTCACTGGGGCTGGGGTGTCGAGGTGCACACACTGCTCCCCTTGCGGGGGGGCACCTGCGCCCCCAGGAGCCTGGGGACTTGGGAAGCTGCCGCGGGAGGCGGGGTGGGACTCACCTCCACATCCTGCTTGTTGGCCAGCACCAAGACGGGGACACCACACAGCGCCTCACTGGTCACCACCTTTTCTGGGGAGGGTAGGAGCAGCAGCACCTCACACCCAGCACAGGAGCCCACAGGCGCGGACGCCGAGTCAGCTGCTTCCCCCCGGCCCCCCACTGAGCAGGAGGCTTCTGACCTGTCACTGGGCCGGCCCCAGGCAGAGCTGCCCCGGCTGGATCTGCCCGTGCTGCCCATCCACCCCTCCGCAAGCAGCCGGGCCACTCACCGAACGCCTGCTTGGACTCTGCCAGCCTCTCCTCGTCGGTGGAGTCAATGACGTAGATGACACCGTGACACTCTGCGTAATACTACAAACAGCAGGAGTTGGGGCTCAGTCCCCACCCTGCCAAGGGCCAGCAGGGCCAGGCCCATGCCACCGCCACTGGGAGGCGCTCACTCGAGGAAGGGGCCGGAGAGCAGCCCTCAACTGCAAGGCTCTTCTGGGATGCCTTCCAGGGCTGCAGGGAGATCTGGGAGTGGAGATGCCCCCAGGCGCTCCTCCTGAGAACCTGCCTGCAACCTTTCACCTGACGGTGGCCGGAGAAAAAAGTGAGAGGCGGGGATGGGGCCATACGTGGGGGCTCAACCTGTTACCCCAACACTTTGGGAGGAAGATCACGTGAGCCTAGGAGTTCAAGGCCAACCTGGGCAACAATGAGACCTCCTCTCTACAAAAGTTTATGGTAGATAAGCTTTCAGTCCTAGCTACTCAAGAGTTTGAGGTGAGAGGACGGCTTCAGCCTGGGAGGTTGAGGCTGTAGTGAGTTCTGATCATGCCACTGCATTCCAAGCTGGGTGAGAATGAGGCCCCATCGCAAAAAAAAAAAAAAAAAACAGGGGGCGGGGACAGAGTTTGGGGGCGTGCACCTGTGGGGCAGGGAGGGAGTGTGGCCACGTGGATGACAAGCCTGACCAGCGCCACTGAGGAGCCACTGAGGGACGGGACCAGCACTGTCTGCGAAGCGAGCACTCCCTGCCAGGCCAGGGCCAGCGTCACTGCGCTCAGACCTCCGCAGGCGAGGCATGGTCAGTCCTGGGCTCACTGGTGGCACTGCTGGGCAAGATGGGGCATAGACCCTGCAGCCTGAGGCATGAGTTCCAAGCCCCGGACCAGGTGAGTCCATCTCTCTCCCAACCAGAAAGAATACGGGAGACTGCATCCACTGGAGCAGACAACGGCTCACATGTGCCACTCTGCCTCCAGGCCGTGCCAGCTTTCCTGCCCAGGGACCGGGACTGGATGCTGACCAGGTAGGACAAGCTGGCAGTCAGTGTTAAGACACCCCACTGGGCCGGGCGCGGTGGCTCAAGCCTGTAATCCCAGCACTTTGGGAGGCCGAGGCGGGTGGATCACAAGGTCAAGAGATCGAGACCATCCTGGTCAACATGGTGAAACCCCGTCTCTACTAAAAATACAAAAAATTAGCTGGGCCTGGTGGCTCGTGCCTGTAATTCCAGCTACTCAGGAGGCTGAGGCAGGAGAATTGCCTGAACCCAGGAGGCAGAGGTTGCGGTGAGCCGAGATCACGCCATTGCACTCCAGCCCGGGTGACGAGTGAAACTCCGTCTCAAAAAAAAAAAAAAAAAAAAAAAAAGACACCCCACTGAGAGTGTGAGAACCCAAAAGGCACAGCCCAACCCTCGGAAATCCTCATTCCTCCCAAGCAGGGAGAGCCAGACGAGCTTCTGCACTGACACTTCCCACGGTGGAAGGAAGGAAGCCCGAGGCCAGGCGTCCTCCAGGGTTCTACAGACAGGTCCCACAGAGGCCGCTCCAGGTGGACCTAGGGTGGAGACCGCTGCGGCAGGAGGGTTGGCTCCGTGGAGGCTGCAAAAGCCCAGTGAGAGAATCCCCACGGCCATGTGGCCCCCGGGGCTTCTACGCAGGGTGGCAGAAGGTTCCCGTGCAACCAGGGTCCAGGACCGTGGGACCACATGGCCAGAGCCGCCCATCACACCTACCAGGCACAGGGTGCACAGCCCAGCAGCGCTGAGTGCCGGCAGGACCCAAAGCCCCAGGCCCAGCAGAGGCGTCACAGCAGTGGTCCCCGTGGAGTACCCCACAACCAGGGGAAGAGGAAGATGTCCAGGCGTGGCTCCTGGCTGGCCAGCTGATGAGTGGGGGCAGGCCAGAGGTGGGCAGCAGCTGTACTGGCCTCTAAGGCAAGCCCTCAGGCACCAGAGGCCAGGGCACAACCTCACATGGATGGAGCACCAGGCCGCCCGGCCCGTCCTGCTTCCATGGGAAGTCATGGCCCGAGGCTGGCTCGAGGGCAGGCCTGTGTGCAGCAGAGTGGGCACCGGAAGCCGGGAGTGGGCGTCTCAAGGCCTCCCAGAGCACCCGCCAGAACCTCTCGGCTGGATGATGGACACACAGGTGGGGTACAAGCCCAGTGGGATGGGCTCCACTCACGAAGCGTGGAGAAACGACTGGCAAAGGCCCAGCAGACACGAGCAGCACAGCTGACCCCAGTGGGGCAATCGGAGGGACTGGGGAGCTGAGTTTGGGAGCTCCCCACCTGCAAAGTGCCAGCTGGCCTGAGACAGGCATTACAGCAAAGGACCCACACACGGACGCTGACCCAGGGTCCAGCCCCAGGATGAGGCCAACTCCCAGTCAGGGCCCTTACAGTGCCTGCTTCATTCTGGCAAGGCTGCACCTGCACAAGGATGCAATGTCAGGAACCAGGTGGAAGCGGGAGCCTCCCTTCCGGCCTCTCCCCGTGACCCATGGGGGTCTCTGTTGCAGACCCTCCCGGCTCCGAGCTCAGCAGGGTCAGGGGTCCCAACCACTAGAGCAGCACGAACAAACCACAGCTGCCTCAAGGGCATGAACTGCACCTTGTGTCTAGGGGACCCTGGTGGGCAGGAGACTGGGCTGCCACCCCACAGCTGGGGACACAGGGAGCCACTGGCTCCACGGAGATGGTGTCTGGAGAAGGACTCAGACTGCCAGGAGGTCACACCCCAGCAGAAGTGCACTGGGGGGGGCACTCAAGGAGGAACGCAGCCCCAAGACCAGTTGCAAGGGTGGGCTGCAGTGGCCCCCGGAAGCCTCCCTCCTCCAGCTTCCCCTCAACAGAGGCCCTCGGGACCTTGGAGGAACCACTCCCCAACGCGGAAGGTGGTCCACACAGGGCTGCGCCTGCGGCCAGTGCCGGGGTCCGCAGCCCCACTGGTCTTACTTCATGCTGGAAACACTGCACCTGCAGATGGCCTCGTTTTAGGTTTCTGTGGGACCCACTTTGACTGCAAAGAGCCATGTTGCCAGGTCACACCTGCCTAGGGCAGCCCACAGGCTGTGGTGTGAAGTCCCAGCCACGGCCCCACGTGGCAGAACGGCCAGCTTGCCTCCAGGCAACCACAGCTCCACAGATCCTGCCGCTGGAGTGGACCTCTCCTCCTCGTCCCCGCCACCTTCCAACTGCCAACCCCCAACGTGCAACCTGTACCTCAGCCTCTGTCTTGGCTCGTGCCTGCGACACGAGCTTGTGGCAAGAGCACCCTCACCTGTCTCACCGCCCAAGCGCGCTGGGCACTGGACACGCAGGCTATGACCAGCTTGTCCTGTGTGACTTACGTGGCCCTAGAGGATCTATCAAAGGTCACTTGGCTATGAGAGAAACGCTCTCTTGGCTGGAAGTCAGGGCAGGACGGGGCCCTTCGGTGGGGCTTAGGAAAGGGGGATCACAAAGGAGATCAGGACCAGGGCACTCGGCTCTAGAGACGGCAGCCAGCAAGCATCAGGGCGGCCAAGGCACTGGGCGCCCCAAGCCCACTGTGCCAGCCTCAGGCAGGGAGCCCCTGCGGAAGGCAAGGCTGTGTCGTGGGTGCTCAGCACAGGCTGAGGCGGGAGACAAACAGCCTGGGGGGTGTGGAGGAGGAACAGCACACCAGGGTCTCAGAAATGCCCAATTTTGACATGCTCAGCTGACACGCTGAGTGACAAACCACGTTACCCACAAAGTGGGTGACGAAAGGTGCCGAGGAAGAGACCAGAGGGTGCACTCTGGAAAGAAATGGACTGGAGGGCTGGGGCGGGGTGGTGCTGGCCAGGGAGCCTTACCTTGTCCCACAATGACTGCAGCTCTTCCTGGCCTCCTAAGTCCCAGAACATGAGGCGAGCCTTTCCCACGTCCACGGTGCCGACTGGGGACAGGGAGGAACAGGCAGGGATCCCAACCTTGGTCCCCGACACACCGAGTCCCAGCTCTCTTGGGGGGTGGAGCAACCACTCCGGGGCCCGTCACAGGGGACTTGAGAGGGGCTGACACGGCTCTGGCCACCTGCCAGATGGCCGGTGAACATCACAGCATCCTCAAGGTCCCAAACCCACAGCCCTGCTATTCAGACCCCTTACTGTTGAGACCCACGGTGGTGGTGATTTTGGATAGACTCATCCCCTTGTAGTTCTTGTTAAACCGGGTTTTCGACTGCTCCAGAAAGGTCTGAGGAGAGAGGGAGGCAGACACGTACAATAGGCCTGCTCCTTAAAAGAGAAAAAACAAACAGAGCGACATTCTGCTCTTCGAGAGGCTGGCGGTGGCTGTCCCGTCTTCGCAGAAGTCTGGATTCTGTCTGGGTGGTGAGCGCGCAGGGGAGGGGCGCTCACCGTCTTCCCGGCGTTGTCCAGGCCCAGGATCAGGATGCAGTACTCGTCCTTCTGAAAGATGTACTTGTACAGGCCGGACAGCAGCGTGAACATCCTGCCCTGGACACCCCGACAGACGTCACTGTGCGGCCAGAACGCACCTCCCCGCCGCGCGTCCAGCTGACCGCTCGGGACCAGAACCCGGCGCCGTGCCCGCGTCCTCACCTCTCTCCCGCCCCTTCCCTCTGGGAGACTCTCCTGCCTCCGTCACGTCTCCCACATCCGCCGCCCTCCGTCCCTGCGGGCCCGGCGCCTCCCTGCCCGCGGGACCACCCTGCCCGTTCACACGCGCTCGGCCGCGCCCCGCCCTCCCCGGCGCGGCTCCCACGCTTCGCGCGCGCGGCACGGCGAACGCACTTGCTGCGGCCCCGCCTGGGCACAGCGCCCTCGGGCGTTCGGCCGCGCGCCCCACCGGTAGCAGCCCGGAGCCCCCGCGGGCGCCGGCGGGGGCGCCCCGGCACCCCGTTTCTTAAAACCGGGACGGCCTGCGGGGAGCGGACCCGCAGGCAGCGCGCGGCGGGCGGGGACGGACTCCGCGGAAGAGGAACCGCGGTCGGGGCCCGAGCTCCGGCGGCTGCCCGCCGCGGCCGCCAGGTTCGACGCTCGCCGACAAGCGGCCACACCCGGCTCCTGCCACACCCGCGCCCCAACCTCGAGCCCAGGGCCGCCCCTCGGGCCTCGGGACCCCGCGCAGCCGGCGACCCACCTGCGTCCGCCGCGGCCTCTAAGCCGCCGCCGCTGACCCCGCACCGACCCCGCGCGGGGCCTGACGGGACGCGGGCCGGCCTCGGGGCAGGAGCTGAATCGCGTCCCGGCGGCCTCTGCGCTCCGCTTCCCGGCTGCCACCGCGCGCCAGGCACTTCCGGAGGCGGCGGCGCCGAGAGGAAGTGCCGGGCGGCGGCGAGGGCCAAAGGGGGCGCCGGGCCGCTCTAGCCGGTGAGGCCGGCGGGCTCTCTATGGCGGCGGCCGGGGAACCGCGCGGAGGAGGTGCCCGGCCCGGGGCGAGGGGGCGGCGGTTTGCGGAGACGCGGCCCCGGCGGGACGGGAGAGAGGCCGGGCGGGGGGCGGGACCGGCCTGCAAGGCTGCGGGCGCGGCGGGTGCGCTCGGCGGAGGGCCCGGCGGGGTCGCCCTGCGGGGAGGCGGGGACGCGAGACCCGGCTGGCAGCGAGCCCGGGGCGGCTCGGGAGGGAAGCGCGGAGCCCGAGCGGGGGTACCCGGGCTGCGACCTCCGCTCGGAGCCGGTGTCTCCGCGAGGGGACGCCGTGCCCGTGCCGGGGGGAGTCATCTCAGCGCTCCGGGAGGTTACACCCGTGCCCGCCGCGGGCTGTGGCGGCGGCTGCGGGACCCTCGCTCCGCGTCGGGCCCGAGACGCGGGGCTCACCGGGCTCCCCTTCCCGCAGCTCGGGTCCCGCGCCTGCCTCGCTCAGCATGGACGAGGACAGCCTGGAGGCCGCGCTGCAGACCTACCGTGCGCAGCTGCAGCAGGTGGAGCGGGCCCTGGGCGCCGGCCGCGCGTCGTCCGAGCAGGCCGACCTGCGCCAGCTGCAGGGGGACCTGAAGGAGCTCATCGAGCTCACCGAGGCCAGCCTGGTGTCCGTGAGGAAGAGCAAGCTGCTGGCCGCGCTGGACGGAGAGCGCCCGGGCCAGGAGGATGCGGAGTACCAGGCTTTCCGGGAGGCCGTCGCCGAGGCGGCGGAGGCACCGGCAGCCCCTGGGGCCGGATCAGAGACCGTCCCTAAAGCAGAAGCGGGGCCAGAATCCGAGGCACGGGGGCAGGAAGAGGGAGAGGAGGAGGAAGAGCTGAGTGGGACCAAGGTGAGCGCGCCCTACTACAGCTCGTGGGGCACCCTGGAGTATCACAACGCCATGGTGGTGGGCACAGAAGAGGCGGAGGATGGCTCGGCGGGTGTCCGTGTGCTCTACCTGTACCCCACTCACAAGTCCCTGAAGCCCTGCCCGTTCTTCCTGGAGGGAAAGTGTCGCTTCAAGGAGAACTGCAGGTAAAGCCCTTTGCTGTCAGATGGCACCCTCGAGGCTCACGGGCGCGCACGCAGGGTCGGGTCACCATCGGCTCTCCCTCTGCAGTTGGTCTCAGCTTCCTGGGGCAGGCGGGCTGTAACAGCAATGTCCTTGTTTAGGCATCTACCTCTTTCTTCTGGGATAAAAGCAGGAAGCACGGAAGGAGGCGAAGCGCAGTGGCCCGCACCTGTAATCTTAGCACTTTGGGAGGCCCGGGGTGGAGGTGGGGTCGGGGGGAATCACCTGAGGTCAGGAGTTAGAGACCAGTCTGGTCAACATGGTGAAACCCCGTCTCTACTAAAAATCCAAAAAAATTAGCTGGGCATGGTGGCGCGTGCCTGTAGTCCCAGCTGCTCCGGAGGCTGAGGCAGGAGAATCGCTTGAATCCAGGAAGTGGAGGTTGCGGTGAGCCGAGATCACGCCATTGCACTCCAGCCTGGTGACATAGACTTTGTCTCAAAAAAAACAAACAAACAAAAAAAAAAAACCGGGCGTGGTGGGTGGCAGGCACCTGTGGTCCTAGTGACTCAGGAGGCTGAAGCAGGAGAATCGGTTGAACCCAGGAGGCTAAGGTTGTAGTGAGCCAAAATCCGGCCACTGTACTCCAGCCTGGGCAACAGAGTGAGGCTTCTGTGGAAGATAATAGGTCCGCAACCTATTGTCACTTTGCCTTATTTGTTTTTTTGAGACAGGGTCTTACTTTGTCACCCAGGCTGGAGTGCAGCCTGGACTTCCTGGGCTCGATGGATCGTCCTGCCTCAGTCCCCCACGTAGCTGGACTACAGAAGCACACTGCCACACCCAGCTAATTTCTGTATTTGTGGTAGAGGTGGGGTTTTGCCGTGTTGCCCAGGCTGGTCGCACACTCCTGAGCTTAAGTGATCCACCCTCTCTGGCCTCCCGAAGTGCTGGGGTCACAGGCGTGAGCTACTGCACCTGGCCCTGTTGTCAGTTTTATCTCTAGAATTCAACTTTTAAAATTTACTTTAATGGAAATTTGGAAACCCGCCCCAGGTGCGAGAGCCTGGCGTAATCACTGCCCACGGTCCATTATCATTTGCCAGTCTTGCTTTGTCTGTTCCCCTGCCCCACTTTTTCCCTTCCTAGGTATTTTAAAGCAAATTTCAGAAGGTATTGGGTTTTTCCAACTATGAATACTTTGGAGTGGATCTCTGATAAGGAAATTACTTTAAAAAGCAACTTTTTGGAAGTCCAAGTCAGTATGAAGACAAGAGTCACTTCCGCATCATTGTAGATAACACGTTCCATGGCAGCACCTCTTCCGTGTTCAAATATCCACAGCTATCACCGTGATGTCTCCGTTTCCATAAGCACATTTTTGCTCCTTTTTACTTTTCTCTGAGGAGAAATATTTACCAAGCTTTCTAGTAGGTAATTTTCTTTTTTAGCCAATGGTTCAGGCTGACCAGGTAACACCCCTGGCTCTTTGGATGTCTTACTTTGTGGGCTGTCTTTGTTGTTTTTTTTTAAACAGGGTGTTGCTGCTCCGTCACCCAGGCTGGAGTACAGTGGCACAATCTCAGCTCATTGCAGTCTCTGCTTCACTAGCTCCAGCCATCCTCCCACTTCAGCCTCTCTGATAGCTGATCCTACAGGCGCGCACTGCCATGCCCAGCTGATTTTGGTGTTTTTTGCAGAGACAGGGTTTCAGCATGTTGCCCAGGCCGGTCTCAAACTCTCGATCCCCTCCTAAGAGATCTGACACGTCCCTGCGGCGCTCCCTTGGGCCCGGCACTGCTCCAGGAGTTCCACACGTATTCATTCATCTGTACAGCAGCCCCGTAGGTAGGCCCTGCAGTCACACCGTTTGACAGCAGTTAAAGAACTGAGAGAGCGGCCCAAGGCTGTGAGGCCCCGAGGGCTCCGAGCTGTCCTCAGCCCTCGTCCCATTCCCCTCTCCATGGTGCTGCTTGTGTCAGCGTCAGGCCTCATCTGAAGGCTTCTGAAGCGTCTGCCCACCTTGCCAGCACTCGGGACTGATAAGGTCTCTTGGGTTTGCCTTGGGCTCTTTTTTTTTTTTTTTTTTCTTTTCTGGCTCTTGTTGCCCAGGCTACACTGTGATGGCACGATCTTGGCTCACTGCAGCCTTCACCTCCTGGGTTCGAGGGATTCTCCTGCATCAGCTTCTTGAGTAGCTGGGATTACAGGCATGTGCCACCACACCCGGTTAAGTTTTGTGCCTTTAGCGGAGACAGGGTTTCACCATGTTGGCCAGGCTGGTCTCAAACTCCTGACCTCAGATGATCCACCTGCCTCGGCCTCCCAAAGTGCTGAGATTATAGGCATGAGCCACCGTGCCCAGCCAGCGTTGGACTTTTTAAAATCAATAAGAGGCTGGGCGCGGTGTCTCACACCTATAATCCCAGCACTTTGGGAGGCTGAGGCAGATGGATCACTTGAGCCCAGGAGTTTGAGACCAACTTGGGTAACATGGTGAGACTCCATCTCTACTAAAAATACAAAATTAGTCAGGCATGGTGGTATGCACCTGTAGTCCCAGCTACTCGGGAGGCTGAGGTTGGGGGATCACTTGCACCTAGGAGTTCAAGAGCGGTCTGAGCATCTTGGCAAAACTCCATCTTTATAAAAAATAAAAAATTACCCAGGTGTAGTGACACGTACTTGACTAATTTTAGTCCCAGCTATTTGGGAGGTTGAGGTGGGAGGGTGACTTGAGCCCAGGAGTTTGAGGCTACGAGTCGTGACCATGTCACTGCACTGCAGTGTGGGAGACAGAGTGAGACCCTGTCTCAAAAAATAAAAAATAGCGAGGCGTGGTGCCCTGTGCCTGTGGTCTTAACTACTCCGAAGGATCACTTGAGCCAAGAGTTCAAGGCTACAGTGAGCTGAGATTGCGCCACCACACTCCCGCCTGGGTGACAGAGACCGTGTCTCAGCAAAAAATACAATAAAAGGCTGAATGTGGTGGCTCACACCTGCCATCCCAGCACTTTGAAAGACAGGCAGGTGGATCACCTGAGGTCGGGAGTTTCAGATCAGCCTGGCCAACATGGTGAAACCCTGTCTCTACTAAAAATACAAAAAGTTAGCTTGGCATGGTGGTGCACGAATCTAGTGAGGTGTGATTCTCCTGGCTCTGCTGAAGGAGGAGAATCATTTGAAACCGGGAGGCGGAGGTCGCAGTGAACCGAGATCACACCACTGCACTCCAGCCTGGACAACAGAGCGAGACTCTGTCTCAAAAAAAGAAAAGAAAAAAATACGATAAATAGTACAGGTAATGTTGAAGTGGCCTTGACACGACCCCTCCTCTCCGCTCTCATTCTCTTCGCCTTCCTGAGAGGCTGTTGTTACCACAGCTTTGATGTTCTTTCTTTCCAGCATACAGGCACATGTCCTTTCACAGGAACACAGGTGATTTCGTCATTGTCTGAATGCTGTAGAGTACACTTACACATCTGGACGGCAGAGTCCCCCGCACACCTGGGTGGCGTGGAGTCTGTAGCCCCTCCCCCCGCACACCTGGGCTGTGTGAAATCCGTTCTTGGCCGCAAACCAGCACACTGAACTAAACATGCAGATGTAAACTGCGGTAAATATCTGTCTAAACAGAAAAAAATGCAGTGAAAATATGGTATAGAAAGATGTCAAATGGCACCCTTGTATAGAACACGTATCCTAATTGGAGTTTGCGGGACTGGAAGGGGCTTGGGGTGAGTCAGGGAGTGAAGGTGAAGGCGTGAGCCATTACCAGACGCCACAGTAGACGTCATCAGCACTGCACTCGGCACGTTGAATGCCCAGTGAAAGAATCGCGCCGTGACGTCACTAGGCGCTGGGGACTCGTCAGCTCCATTATAACCCTTTGGGACCACCATATGCATTCCGTCACTGCCCGTGATGTTCTGTAGGACGTGACTGTGCAGTAAATCCTTACAGACCTGTATCTACAAATGGTCTGTAAAAACAAATATTTTTATTTTTTGAAACTTTAAATAAATGGTATCATATATTATGATTCATTTAAAGCTTGCGTTTTTGACAAAGTGTTTAGAGACATCCATGTTGATATTTATCGAACTGCTGGTTCGTTTTAACTGCAGTATCGTTTCCCTCATGACTGCGCTGCATTTTATTTATTTTGTCCCTTTCCGGTGGTTTCCAACTTTGATCTGTTGCCATCAATGGGCAGTGAACATCCTACACATGCCTTCTCTGACACTCCGTGCGTTTCGCTAGCACGTGTCCAGTGTAGTGTGCAGGCACGCTCTGGGTTTCCGTGTGACGGTGTCGAGTCCCCCGTCCTCCCTCTGGCTTCCCTGCGACGGTGTCGAGCCCCCGTCCTCCCTCTGGCTTCCGTGCGACGGTGTCGAGTCCCCCGTCCTCCCTCTGGCTTCCCTGCGACGGTGTCGAGTCCCCCGTCCTCCCTCTGGCTTCCGTGCGACGGTGTCGAGTCCCCCGTCCTCCCTCTGGCTTCCCTGCGACGGTGTCGAGTCCCCCGTCCTCCCTCTGGCTTCCCTGCGACGGTGTCGAGTCCCCCGTCCTCCCTCTGGCTTCCCTGCGACGGTGTCGAGTCCCCCGTCCTCCCTCTGGCTTCCGTGCGACGGTGTCGAGTCCCCCGTCCTCCCTCTGGCTTCCCTGCGACGGTGTCGAGTCCCCCGTCCTCCCTCTGGCTTCCGTGCGACGGTGTCGAGTCCCCCGTCCTCCCTCTGGCTTCCCTGCGACGGTGTCGAGTCCCCCGTCCTCCCTCTGGTTTCCCGGTGACGGTGTCGAGTCCCCCGTCCTCCCTCTGGCTTCCCTGCGACGGTGTCGAGTCCCCCGTCCTCCCTCTGGCTTCCCTGCGACGGTGTCGAGTCCCCCGTCCTCTCTCTGGTTTCCCGGTGACGGTGTCGAGTCCCCCGTCCTCCCTCTGGCTTCCCTGCGACGGTGTCGAGTCCCCCGTCCTCCCTCTGGCTTCCCTGCGACGGTGTCGAGTCCCCCGTCCTCCCTCTGGCTTCCCTGCGACGGTGTCGAGTCCCCCGTCCTCCCTCTGGCTTCCCTGCGACGGTGTCGAGTCCCCCGTCCTCCCTCTGGCTTCCCTGCGACGGTGTTGAGTCCCCCGTCCTCTCTCTGGTTTCCCGGTGACGGTGTCGAGTCCCCCGTCCTCCCTCTGGCTTCCCTGCGACGGTGTCGAGTCCCCCGTCCTCCCTCTGGCTTCCCTGCGACGGTGTCGAGTCCCCCGTCCTCCCCGTTTCCCTGCGACAGTGTTGAGTCCCCCGTCCTCCCCCTGTTTCCCTGCGACGGTGTCGAGTCCCCCGTCCTCCCTCTGGTTTCCCTGTGACGGTGTCGAGTCCCCCGTCCTCCCTCTGGTTTCCGTGCGACGGTGTCGAGTCCCCCGTCCTCCCTCTGGTTTCCCTGTGACGGTGTCGAGTCCCCCGTCCTCCCTCTGGTTTCCCGGTGACGGTGTCGAGTCCCCCGTCCTCCCTCTGGTTTCCCGGTGACGGTGTCGAGTCCCCCGTCCTCCCTCTGGTTTCCCGGTGACGGTGTCGAGTCCCCCGTCCTCCCTCTGGTTTCCCGGTGACGGTGTCGAGTCCCCCGTCCTCCCTCTGGTTTCCCTGTGACGGTGTCGAGTCCCCCGTCCTCCCTCTGGTTTCCGTGCGACGGTGTCGAGTCCCCCGTCCTCCCTCTGGTTTCCCGGTGACGGTGTCGAGTCCCCCGTCCTCCCTCTGGTTTCCCGGTGACGGTGTCGAGTCCCCCGTCCTCCCTCTGGTTTCCCGGTGACGGTGTCGAGTCCCCCGTCCTCCCTCTGGTTTCCCGGTGACGGTGTCGAGTCCCCCGTCCTCCCTCTGGTTTCCCGGTGACGGTGTCGAGTCCCCCGTCCTCCCTCTGGTTTCCCGGTGACGGTGTCGAGTCCCCCGTCCTCCCTCTGGTTTCCCGGTGACGGTGTCGAGTCCCCCGTCCTCCCTCTGGTTTCCCGGTGACGGTGTCGAGTCCCCCGTCCTCCCTCTGGTTTCCCGGTGACGGTGTCGAGTCCCCCGTCCTCCCTCTGGTTTCCCGGTGACGGTGTCGAGTCCCCCGCCCTCTCTCTGGTCTCTGTGCTGCGGTGCGGAGCCCCCCGTCCTCTCTTTGCTCACCCACAGATCTGACTTACAGATTTCATGCGTTTGGTGTGACTTCGTTTCTCTCTACCTTGGTCTCCTCACCTGTATAATCAAAATGAGAAGCACACGGTCACTGGGCGGAAGGAATCGTTAGACGTGCACAGCCTTTGGAAGCGCAGCTGACGGGGACTGAGGCAGTTCACGGCCCATTTCTTACCTTGTTATTTTAGGTGAATTCAGACATGGGAAAGGAAGCGGGTGCAGGGAATTGTTAAGACGCAGGTCTGGCTCCGCCGCCCAGGCTGGAGTGCAGCGGCGCGGTCGCGGTGTTGTGCCGCTTCGACCCGGCTCCTGGGACCCTCCTGAAAGCTGGGACGACAGGCACGCACCACCACGGCAGCCAGGGAATTGTAGGACGAAGACCCTGGCTGTCACCACTCAGCCAAAACGACAACCTCAGCAACGACCCCAGGAGCTCCTCCTTGTACCTCAGCCCCGAGCAGCCGCCTCCTTCCCCTAAAAGTCACCGCCATGCCGACTTCTGTGATCATCACCTCCTGGTGTGTCGATGGGCTGTCCTCTGAGAGCGCTGTGGAGTAAACACGAGCTCCGCCTGCTTGTTCCCAGCCCGCGTGCTTGCTGCTCTCAGCGTCTCACTGAGAGAGCCGGGCCTTCTGACCCGTCGCGTGAACTCAGGAGGCTGAGTCAGGACAACTGCATGAACTCTGGGCGGCACAGCGAGACTCTGTCTCAAAAAAAATTAATAAAAGTAACGTGAAATATGGGCCGGGCATGGTGGCTCACTCCTGGAATCCCAGCACTTTGGGAGGAGTTCAAGACCAGCCTGGGCAACACAGCAAGACGTTATCTCCACTGAAAATGTTTTAAACGTTAGCCTCGTATGGCGGTGTGCGTCACCCCTCAGGAAGCTGCGGGGAAGACGGCTTGAGGCTGCAGTGAGCCATGATCTCGCCACCACACGCTCCAGCCTGCGCGGCAGAGCAAAGCCCTGGCTCAAAAAAAACAGAAGTTTTTACATGTACAACTCACATTCTCTGCACTGGTTTTTATGACTGTGTGGGATGACGTGGCACAATCCCCCTTTACTCCCAGTCCCGCACCCACAAGGGGCTGTGTGTGGTGCCCACCCTCCGAGGCATCTGCTGTCTTTCTAGTCATCGTGGTTGTCTTAAGCTTCCTTCTCTAGTGGGTGCCCGAGGACAGGACTGTAGGAACACTGTTCCTGGAGAGCTGGCATGTTGAGGGGCTTTGCTTGTTCTTTCTGTTCGATGGCCAGTTTTATTGGATGTAAAACCCTTGCTCACATTAGTTTCCTTAAATATTTTATTTATTTTTTGGAGAGAGTCTCACCTGCCACCCTGGCTGGAGTGCAGTGGTGGGATCTCGGCTCACGGCAGCCTCCACCTCCCAGGCCCAAGCAGTCGTAGCTGGGATTGTGGGTGTGTGCCACCACACCTGGCTGATTTTTATATTTTTGGAGAAACGGGACTTCATCATGTTGCTAGGCTGGTCTCAAACTTCTGGGCTCAAGCAATCCACCCTCCTTGGCCTCCTCAAGTGCTGAAATTACAGGTGTGAGCCACTGCACTTGGCTTCCTCAAATGTTTTGTTTTGTTTTGTTTTGTTTTGAGACAGAGTCTTGCTCCATTGCCCAGGCCGGAGTGCAGTGGCACAATCTCGGCTCACTGCAACCTCTGCCTCCAGGGTTCAAGCAGTTCTCCTGTGTCATCCCCTCCCGAGCAGCTGAGATTACAGGCATCCACCACCACTCCCGGCTAATTTTTTTTTTTTTTTTTTTTTTTGAGATGGAGTTTCGCTCTTGTTACCCAGGCTAGAGTGCAATGGCGCGATCTCGGCTCACCGCGACCTCCGCCTCCTGGGTTCAGGCAATTCTCCTGCCTCAGCCTCCTGAGTAGCTGGGATTACAGGACACGCCACCATGCCCAGCTAGTTTTTTGTATTTTTAGTAGAGACGGGGTTTCACCATGTTGACCAGGATGGTCTCGATCTCTTGACCTCGTGATCCACCCGCCTCAGCCTCCCAGAGTGCTGGGATTACAGGCGTGAGCCACCGCGCCCGGCCCCAGCTAAGTTTTTATATTTTTTGTGGGGACAGGGTTTCACCATGTTGGCCAGCCCGTTCTTGAAATCCTGACCTCAAGTGATCTGCCTGCCTCAGCCTCCCAAAGTGCTAGGACCATGCCCATCCTCCTGAAATATTTTAAATACATTAATCTGTTTTTTTTCTGATATAACATATGATTGTGGAAGTTTAGTGGGTAATTTAATTTTATTTCCCTTGTAAATCACATGTTCTTTTTGCCTGCACCCGGGGGAGTTTTCTTTCTCAGAGTTCTGTGATTTTATTACAGTGTGCTTGCTGTTGGCCATTCTGCGTTGACATTCTCAGAATCATGGGATAGCCTTTCAGTAGATAGTTTTAAATATTTTTTACTTGAGCAATGTTTTCTTGAATTACAGGTTACAGGATGTGTTACTCGTATTAATTCCTCTTCACCTATCTTTAGTATTTGTTACTTTTTCTCTAGACTTTACTTTGTTCTTCATTTCTTTTTTTTAGCTTTTTTTTTTTTTTTTTTGAGACGGAGTTTTGCTCTTGTCACCCAGGCTGGAGTGCAATGGCGCGATCTCGGCTCACCGCAACCTCCGCCTCCTGGGTTCAGACAATTCTCCTGCCTCAGCCTCCTGAGTAGCTGGGATTACAGGCACGTGCCACCATGCCCAGCTAATGTTTTGTATTTTTAGTAGAGACGGGGTTTCACCATGTTGACCAGGATGGTCTCGATCTCTTGACCTCGTGATCCACCCGCCTCGGCCTCCCAGAGTGCTGGGATTACAGGCTTGAGCCACTGCACCCGGCCTTTTTTAGCTTTTTAAACACCTGTATTGAGATACAATTCACATGCCCTGTAATTCACCCATATGAAGTTGACAAGTTGATGGTTTTTTCTATATTACATTTTTTAAGATTGTGTTAAAATGTACATAACAAAATTTATTATTTTAACCATTTAAAAATATGCTATTCTGGCCTAGGTGGGGTGGTGCACACCTGTAATCCCAGCACTTTGGGAGGCCAAAGCGGGCAGATCATCTGAGGTCAGGAGTTCCAGACCGGCCTGGCCAACATGGTAAAACCCTGTCTCTAAAAATACAAAAAAGCTAGCTGGATGTGGTGGTGCACGCCTATAATCCCAACTACTCGGGAGGCTGAGGCAGGAGAATCACTTGAACCCTGGAGGCAGAGGTTGCAGTGGGCCAGGATAATGCCACTGCACCCCAGCCTGGGCATCAGAGTGAGACTCCATCTCAAAAAAAAAAAAAAAAAGGCCGGGCGCGGTGGCTCAAGCCTGTAATCCCAGCACTTTGGGAGGCCGAGGCGGGTGAATCACGAGGTCGAGAGATCAAGACCATCCTGGTCAACATGGTGAAACCCCGTCTCTACTAAAAATACAAAAAATTAGCTGGGCATGGTGGCGTGTGCCTGTAATCCCAGCTACTCAGGAGGCTGAGGCAGGAGAATTGCCTGAACCCAGGAGGCGGAGGTTGCGGTGAGCCGAGATCGCGCCATTGCACTCCAGCCTGGGTAACAAGAGCGAAACTCTGTCTCAAAAAAAAAAAAAAAAAAAAACCCAGGCGCAGTGGCTCACACCTGTAATCCCAGGACTTTGGGAGGCCGAGGTGGGCGGATCACGAGGTCAGGAGATCAAGAACATCCTTGCCAACACTGTGAAACCCCGTCTCTACTAAAAAAGTACAAAATTAGCTGGGTGTGGTGGCTCTTGCCTGTAGTCCCAGCTACTTGGGAGGCTGAGGCAGGAGAACCACCTGTACCCAAGGGGCAGAGGTTGCAGTGAGCTGAGGTCACGCCATTTCACTCCAGCCTGGCAACAGAGCGAGACTCAGTCTCAAAAAAAAAGAAAAAAAGGCCAGGTATGGTAGCTTACACCTGTAATTTCAGCACTTTCGGGAGGCTAGGGTGGGCAGGTCCTGAGGTCAGGTATTTGAGACCATCCTAGCCAACATGGCAAAACCCCATTTCTACTAAAAATACAACAATTATCTGGGTTGGCGGCAGGTGCCTGTAATCCCAGCTACTCGAGAGGCTGAGGCAAGAGAATTGCTTGAACCCGGGAGGCGGAGGTTGCGGTGAACGGAGATCATGCCATTGCACTCCAGCCTGGGCAATAAGAACAAGACTCTGTCTCAAAAAAAAAAAAAAAAAAAAAAGCTATTCTGTAGCATTAAGTACATTCATAATGTCGTATAACTGTCACCGCCATCTATTTCCAGAACCCATGACCTCCCCCTGTTGCCTTCCCCTCAGCCTCTGGTGACCTCTCTTCTACGTTCTGTCTCCAAATTTGCCTTTTCTGGATACCTCATGCACATGGAATCATGTAATATTTGACCTTTATTTCAATTCACAATGTTTTGAAGGCTTATGTTATGGCATGTCTGTATCAGAATTTTTTTTTTTTTTTTTTTGAAATGGAGTCTTGCTCTATTGCCAGGCTGGAATGCAGTGGCATGGCTCGGCTCACTGCAGCCTCTGCCACCCGGTTTCAAGTGATTCTCCTGCCTCAGCCTCCTCAGTAGCTGAGACTACAGGTGCACACCACCTCACCCAGCTAATTTTTGTACTTTTAGCAGAGGTGAGGTTTCACCACGATGACCAGGATGGTCTTGATCTCTTGACCTTGTGATCTGCCCTCCTCAGCCTCCCAAAGTGCTGGGATTATAGGCATGAGCCACCTCACCCAGTAGAATTTTATTCCTTTTTATGGCTGGCTGACAGTCATTGTATGGAGAGACTTTTTTTGTTTGTTTGATTTTTTGTTTGTTTTTTTCTGAGATAGAGTTTCACTCTCGTGGCCCAGGCTGGAGTGCAGTCTCAGCTCACTGCAACCTCTGCCTCCCACGTTGAAGTGGTTTTCCTGCCTCAGCCTCCTGAGTAGCTGGGATTACAGGCATATGCCACCATGCCCAGCTAATTATTTTGGTATTTTTAGTAGAGATGGAGCTTCACCATGTTGGCCAGGCTGGTCTCGAACTACTGACCTCAGGTGTTCCACCTACCTCAGCCTCCCAAAGCGTTGGGATTATGGGCGTGAGCCACGGCGCCTGGCCGTGGACAGACTGTGTTTTATCTGTTCATTGTTAGGTGGGCACTTGGATTGTGTTTGCCTTGCAGTGATAGTGAATGATGCTGCTGTGAACACAGGTGCACTCCTGTCAGAGTCCCCATTTTCAATTCATTGAGGTATATACCTAGGAGTAGAATTGTTAGGTCGCTGTTGCCAAACCGCTTCTCCTGCGCAGCTAAACCATCTCACACCCCTTTCCAGTTTCTCCATCCTGGCCCATGCTTATTTCCCTTTTTCAGAATAATCGTCATCCTGATGAGCGGCTTGGATTTGTGTTTCTCTAGTGACTAATGATGCCAAGCATCTTTGTGTGGGCCTCTTGGCTGTTTGGGTGTCTTTGGAGAAATATCTGTTCATATCCTTTGCCCATTTGTTTGTTTTTTTTTTTTTTTTGAGACAGAGTCTCGTTCTGTCACCCAGGCTGGAGTGCAGTGGTGCGATCTCAGCTCACTGCAACCTCCTCCTCCTGGGTTCAAGTGATTCTCCTGCCTCAGCCTCCAGAGTAGCTGGGACTACAGGCGCATGCCACCACACCCAGCTAATTTTTTGTATTTTTATTTTTTTTGTTGTTGTCTTTCTAAAAAGATGTAGATGAATGTGCTTACGTAGGTAATTTTTCGTATTTTTAGTAGACGGGGTTTCACTGTGTTAGCTAGGCTGGTCTTGATCTCCTGACCTCGTGATCCGCCTGCCTGGGCCTCACAAAGTTCTGGGATTAAAGGCATACTCCCGGCTGCCCATTTTTAATTTGGATTTTTAGTTGCTGAGCTGTAGGATTTCTTTATGTATTCTGGGCATTTATCCCTTATGAAGCACATAATTTGCAGATACTTGCTCCCATTCTTTGAGTTGTCTTTTCACTCGATACAGTGTCCTTTGATGCACAAACATTTTTAATTTTGATGCAATTCAATTTGTTTCTTTATTGCCTGTGTTTTTGTTGTGAGATTTAAGAAACCATCGTCTCATCCAAAGCTACGAGGATTTTTCACCTGTTTTCTTCTAAGCCTTCTGTAGTTTTAACTATTAAATTTAGGTATTTGATCCATTTTGAGTTAATTTTTGCATACGGTATTGGGCAAGGGTCCACTTCATCATTTTGCATTTCTTGAAAAGACTGCTTTTTTTCCACTGAATGGTCTTGACACTCTTATCCAAAATCAGTTGACGATATATATAAGGGTTTATTTCTGAGCTCTCTCTTCTTTTCCATTGGTGTATATGTCTTATGCCAGTCCCACACCACTTCAATTATTATAGCTTTGTAAAAAGTTTTAAACTCAGGAAGTAGTTTTTTACCATTTTCTCCTCTTTTTCACGATTGTGTTTCCAGATCCTTTGCAATTTTGTACGAATTTTAGGATCAGCTTGACCAGCTCTGCGTAGAAGACAGTTTGAATTTTGATCTGGACTAATGTGCAAATCGGTTTGGGGCATATTTCGTTTAACAGAATTAAGCCTTCTGGCCAGGCACGGTGGCTCACGCCTGTAATCCCAGCACTGTGGGAGGCCGAGGTGGGTGCATCACTTGAGGTCAGGAGTTTGAGACCAGCCTGGCCAACATGGTGAAACCCCATCTCTACTAAAAATGGAAAAAAAAAAAAAAAATAGCTAGATATGGTACACACCTGTAATCCCAGCTACAAGGGAGGCTGATGAGGCAGGAGAATCGCCTGAACCTGGGAGGAGGAGGTAGCAGTGAGCCGAGATCACGCCATTGCATTCCAACCTGGGCAGCAGAGTAAGATTCTGTCTCAAACTCTGCCCAGGCTGGAGTGCTGTGGCCCAGTCTCAGCTCACTACAACCTCTGCCTCTCATGTTCAGGTGATTCTCCTGCCTCAGCCTCCCAAGTAGCTGAGATCACAGGCACCTGCCACCACATTTGGCTGATTTTTGTATTTTTAGTAGAGATGGGGTTTCACCATGTTGGTCAGGCTGATGTCGAACTCTTGACCTCAGATGATCCACCCACCTGGGCCTCCCAAAATGCGGGGATTACAGGCGTGAGCCACCGCACCTGGATGCTGCTGCTGCTGCTTATTATTATTATTGAGATGGAATTTCAGTCTTTTGCCTGGGCTATAGTTAAGTGGTGCAGTCTCAGCTCACTGCAACCTCCACCTCCCAGGTTCAAGTGATTCTCCTGCCTCAGCCTCTCAAGTAGCTATGATTACAGGTGCGTGCCACCATGGCTGGCTAATTTTTTGTATTTTTAGTAGAGATGGGGTTTCTCCATGTTGGCTAACCTGGCCTCGAACTCCTGACCTTAGGTGGTTTGCCTGCCTCAGCCTCCCAAAGTGCTGGGATTACAGGCGTGAGCCACCATACCTGGCCGATTCAGTGTCTTTATTGAAACTGACCTTTTTCTTTGGAAGCTAAAAAGGACAATAACTGTAGTGAAAGTTCCTGGACTTTTCTTTTGTTGGAAGTTTTTTGACTGCTGGTTCTTTGTTATAGGGCTATTCAGATTTTCTGTTTCTTCTTGAGTCAGTTTATTTCAATTTGTTTTTTTCTTTGAGACAGGGTCTTGCTCTGTCACCCAGGCTGGAGTGCAGTGGCACGACCTTGGCTCACTACAACCTCCGCCTTCCGGGTTCAAGCAGTTCTGCCTCAGCCTCCTGAGCAGCTGGGATTACAGGCGTGTGCCACGACACCTGGCTAGTTTTTGTATTTTCAGTAGAGACAGGGTTTCTCCACGCTGGCCAGGTCATCTCAAACTCCTGACCTCAGGTGAGCCACCCGCCTCGGCCTCCCGAGACGCTGGGATTCCAGGCGTGAGCCACCGCGTCGGGCCTGTCTCTTCTTCTCGGGCAGTTTTGCTAAAGATTGGTCAGTTTTGTTGGTCTTTTTTGTTGCTGGGTCTCTTCTTGTTTTCCTATTCTGTTTCATTTATTGCCATTTTAACCTTTCTTTCCTTTTTTTTCTGCTGGTTCTGGGTTTAATTTGCTCTTTTTTCCCCCTAATTCTTCAAGGTTATATAGTGAAGTTGTTGATCTGAGATGTTTCTTTTTTTGATGGAGTCTCCCTCTGTCACCTAGGCTGGAGTGCAGGGGCGCGGTCTCGGCTGACTGTAGCCTCCGCCCCCCCGACCCAGGTGACTCTCCTGCCTCAGCCTCCTGAGTACATGTTTCCCAGCCAGGGTGTTTCTTTGCTAATGTAAGCATTCACAGCTGCAGACTTCCCTCTAAACAAGGCTTTCACTGCATTCTCTAAGATTGTTTTTCGTTGTCATTTGAGACACAGTCTCACTCCGTTGCCCAGATTGGAGAGCAGTGGTGTGATCGCAGCTCACTGCAGTCTTGAACTCCTGGGCTCCATCAGTCCTCTTGCCTTAGCCTCCCAAGTAGCTGGGACTACAGGTGTATACCATTGCACCCAGCTAATCCTTTAATGAGTTTTGCAGAGGCCGGGCACTGCGGCTCACACCTGCAATCCCAGCACTTTGGGAGACCAAGGCAGGCAGATCACCTGAGGACTGTAGTTTGAGTCCAGCCTGGCCAACATGGTGAAACCCCATCTCTACTAAAAATACAGATGTTAGCTGGGCATGGTAGCTCACACCTGTAGTCCCAGCTACTCAGGAGGCTGAGGCATGAGAATCACTTGAACTCGGGAGGTGGAGGTTATAGTGAGCCAAGATCACGCCACTGCAGTCCAGCCTCGGCAACAGAGTGGGACTCCGTCTCAGGAAAAAAAGGATTCCCTATTTGCTGGTTCATTATCATCATCTCTTCATTTAACTTACAGTCGCTGCTTTCAGGTCGTTGCTAAACTCAGCGTCTGGGCTTACCCAGAGTCAGATTCTACCAACTGCTTCCCTTCCCTAAATAAGGGTCATGCTTTCCTGTATGCTACTTACATTTTTTTTTGAAAACTGGGCATTTCAGGCCGGGCGCGGTGGCTCACACCTGCAGTCCTAGGAGGCCGAGGTGGGCGGATCACCTGAGGTCAAGAGTTAAAAGACCAGCCTGGCCATGGTGGTGAAATCCCACCTTGAAAAAAAAAAAAAAAAAAAAAATTTTAAAAAGAAAACTGGGTATTTAAGATGATTTAGGTCTGGATTCTGAGTGGTTTTCCTGAATCTTGTGTTCTGTTTGTTTTAGTTAAGTTTTTTGGACTTAAACTGCAGAACCTGCCCACCCACCCCCAAAATGTGCAGCCTCTGATATCTCTGCTCAGATTTTTTTTTTTTTTTTCTTTTTTGAGACAGAGTCTTCCTCTGTGGTCAGGCTGGAGTGCAGTGGCGTGATCTCAGCTCACTGCAGCCTCTGCCTCCTGGGTTTAAGCGATTCTTCTACCTCAGCCTCCCATGTAGCTGGGACTACAGGCACACGCCACCACACCCAGCTAACTTTCTGTATTTTTAGTAGAGATGGAGTTTCACCATGTTGGCCAGGATGGCCTTGATCTCCTGACCTTGTGATCCTCCCGCCTTAGCCTCCCAAAGTGCTGGGATTACAGGTGTGAGCCACCACAACACCTGGCTCTCTGCTTACCTGCTTAGATTTTTTTTTTTTTTTTTTTTTTTTTTGAGACGGAGTTTCGCTCGTACCCAGGCTGCAGTGCAATGGCGCGATCTCAGCTCACCGCAACCTCCGCCTCCTGGGTTCAGGCAATTCTCCTGCCTCGGCCTCCTGAGTAGCTGGGATTACAGGCACACGCCACCATGCCCAGCTAATTTTTTGTATTTTTAGTAGAGACGGGGTTTCACCATGTTGACCAGGATGGTCTTGATCTCTCGACCTTGTGATCCACCCGCCTCGGCCTCCCAAAGTGCTGGGATTACAGGCGTGAGCCACCGCGCCCGGCCCAGATTTTTTAATTCTTTCTTTTTTTTTTTTTTTTTTTTTGAGACAGAATCTGGCTCTGTCACAGGCTGGAGTGCAGTGGCAGATTCGCGGCTCACTGCAACCTCTGCCTCCTGGGTTTAAGCAGTTCTCCTGCCTCAGCCTCCTAAGTAGCTGGGACTGCAGGCACCCATCACGACGCTCAGCTAATTTTTTTTTCTTTGTATTTTTAGTAGAGATGGAGTTTCACTGTGTTATCCAGGATGGTCTTGATCTCCTGACCTTGTGATCTGCCCGACTTGGCCTCCCAAAGTGCTGGGATTACAGGCGTGAGCCACTCCACCCTGCCTGAAATTCTGTTTTTTTAACCTGGCTTCCTAGCAGTTGCCTCTGTGTTTGGGGCAGGAGGGTGTGCTCAAACACTCCTAACCCAAAAGTCTCCCCGCCGCACACTGTGGCTTCCAGCACATTCCAGTTCAGCCAGCCCCTCTCTCTTTGCTTTCACTTTCCCCTGGCGTCTGTTGGAGCTCCCAACACCTGCAGCCTTTTCCCCGAGAGCCAGGCCCTTCCTGGGAGAGCTGAGCCCTTCTGTGGCTCTCTCATTTTCAGAGTCTTCCTGCGAAGTATCTGGCCGGCCCAGTGCGCACTCCAGCTGGGATCAGAACCCCAAATGATCAGGGCTGTCAGTTTTCTTTGTAAGTTTTTATCAGGTCACCACTTTTTTTTTTTTTTTTTTGAGACGGAGTTTCGCTTTTGTTACCCAGGCTGGAGTGCAATGGCGCGATCTCGGCTCACCGCCACCTCCGCCTCCTGGGTTCAGACAATTCTGCCTCAGCCTCCTGAGTAGCTGGGATTACAGGCACGCACCACCATGCCCAGCTAATTTTTTTGGTATTTTTAGTAGAGACGGGGTTTCACCATGTTGACCAGGATGGTCTCGATCTCTTGACCTTGTGATCCACCCGCCTCGGCCTCCCAAAGTGCTGGGATTACAGGCTTGAGCCACCGCGCCCAGCCAGGTCACCACTTTTAACTACAAGGCCCTGGGTTTTACCCTCTGTCCCACCTCCACCTCTGCTGCTGCTGGGTTTTGTAGCCAGCCCCGACCTGGTAAAATGCTCAGGTTTGCTGACCCGGGAGTGGGAGCCGGTGGCAGCCCCAGGTGCAAAGCTGCAGCCTTCCCACTGTTCTGACCCAAGGCCAAACAGGGTTTCAAGAAGAATCTCTTGTCTATGAGTTCTCAGATTTGGTCAGTTTCCAGAACTCTGAAAAGTTCTGAATCAGTGAGTTTTTATACTTTTGTCTAGTTTTAGATTCGTTTTCTTGTTTGTTTGTTTTTGGAGAGTCTCACTTTGTCACCCAGGCTGAAGCGCAGTGGTGCAATCTCGGCTCACGGCACTTTCTAGGTTACAAAGTTTACAGATTTCAAGGCTTTTAATATTGTCAAATATTCTAGGAGAGGTTTGATTAATTGATGCTGTGGGTGTGTTGAAGGGGGTGTGTTTCATCAAATTCACTCTGGATTTACCCCCTACCTTTTGAACCTGTTCTTTTGCTCCTTTTCAGCCAGTCTCTGCTGTAATACATTTGAGGCACAGTACTGTAGCCCCTGGTGCCCCTGGTCATTGGCAGAGCCTGTGTACCTAAGAACAGTAGGCATGAGAAGGAGCTGCCTGGAGTCCTGGCCTCGGGAGGTGTGTGAGGCCACCTTTGTCTCCCCATGAGACATGACTGAAACGCCTGTCCCACCTCACTCTGCTCACCGGCCAGTTCCCACTGGAAAGACCACACTGGCTCTGTGTCAGGGGCTGAAGACCTGTCCTCATTTGCTTTTTTTTTTTTTTGGCGGGGGGCAGAGTCTCACTCAGTTGTCCAGGCTGGAGTGCAATGGCACAATCTCCGTCACCACAACCTCTGCCTCCCAGGTTCAAGCAATTGTTGTGCCTCAGCCTCCTGAGGAGCTGGGACTGCAGGTGCACATCACCACACCAGGCTAATTTTTGTATTTTTAATAGAGACAGGGTTTCACCATGTTGGCCAGGCTGGTGGTCTCAAACTCTTGACCTTGTGATCCGCCTGGCTTGGCCTCCCAAAGTGCTGGGATTACAGGCGTGAGTCCCCACACCCAGTGCTCATTTGCCCTTGTGGGGTTAGAACAACTTCCTTTTTGAACTGCTGGCGTGCTAGTAGTGGGTGGCGGCTTTTCATGTCTTTATTTGGCAAAGTTAAAGGTTGCAGTCCTGTCTGTCACCACGCTTCCTCTTCATTCTCTCTCTGTCTTGGTTTTGGTTTTCATTTTACTGGTTCACTGATATCTAAAAGTCAAGGCACCACTATTTCATAACTAGGTTCTGCTAGTGTCAGGGAAGACTCGGTCAGATGAGTGCATGCACACCGTCGACACATCTGCCTTGAACCGGTGGCGTGGCTGGCTTCCTGTGTAGTGGTGAGGCCACGGAAGCTGCTGTCACAGGTTGCTGCCACACTGTGGCTCCAGCAGGAGGTGGGGGGACACAGGGCATGTTCTCCTGGAGCAGCCAGGTCCATCCCAAGAGAGAGAATGCCAGTGGCCGTGTGTGTGAGTGCATGTATGTGCGTAAAGGGTACACACAAGTTAGCCCTTGGTATGCGTGGGTTCCACATCCATTGATTCAACCAATCTTGAGTCAAAAATAATTGGGGGAATAAAAGGATGGCTGGGTCTGTACACAACATGTGCAGGCTTTTTTTCCCTTGACATTCCTGAATACAGCCTAGCAACTATTTACGTGGCATTGACATCGTGTTAGGTACTGTAAGCACTCTAGAGGTGATTTAAAGTATATGGGAAGATGTGCGTGGGTTGTGTGCAAATACTGTGTCATTTTATATAAGGGACTGGAGCATTCTTGGAATTTGGTGTCCACAGGGGGTCCCCATGGATGCCAACAGACTCCTGTGTATGTCTATGCAAGTGTGAGAGCGCACATGTGCATAGGCATGTGTGTGTACATGGATGTATGCGTGTATGACTGCACGTGTGTATATGTGTGTGTACCCATGAGTGTGTATATGCGTGTGTACCTGTGTATATGCATGTGTGTGTACATGGGTGTATGCGTGTATGGCTGCACGTGTGTATGTGTGTGTACCCATGAGTGTGTGTATATGCATGTGTGTGTGTGTGTACATGGGTGTATGGATGTATGACTGCATGTGTGTATATACATATATGTGCATGTCTCATGCGCTTGTGTGTGTGTGAGGGCCCCTTTGTATGATGTGTGTGTTTACATGATTGTGTATACACGTGTATACGCATGCGTGTAAATGTGTATATGCATGTGAGTGTATGTATGTGTGTATATATATGCATGTGTATATACATCTGAGTGTGTATATATGTGCATGTGAGTGTGTACATGTCTGAGTGTGTATATATATGCACATGAGTGTGTATGTCTCTGTGTGTATATGTCTGAGTATGTATATATATGCATGTGTGTGTGTATATGTGTGTATATGTCTGTGTGTATATGCATGTGTGTGTATGTCTCTGAGTGTATATGTGTATATATGTCTGAGTGTGTATATATATGCATGTGTGTATATGCATATGAGAGTGTGTGTGTGTATATGTCTGCGAGAGTGTATATATGTGTGTGTATGTGTGTGTGTGTGTGTGTGTGTGGCTCCCTTAGGATAGTGCCCAGGGAGATGGGTTAGTGCTCCTGGGTTTGTTTGCCCCTGGTGGCCTGTGTCTGAGCCCTGCCTGCTACGGCTGTCTCTGCAGGTTCTCCCATGGGCAGGTGGTCTCTGTGGATGAGCTGCGCCCCTTCCAGGACCCAGATCTGAGCTCCCTGCAGGCCGGCTCCGCGTGTCTGGCCAAGCACCAGGATGGCCTCTGGCATGCAGCACGCATCACCGGTGAGGCTGGCCACGGAGGCCTCCCAGGAACACCCTCCCATGCTTCACATGTGTTACTACTGGGTGGCTACTCCCTGCCGCCTGTGTTGAGTGTCAGAACTCCGGCTCTGTGCCCGCAGTGAGCACATCTGCCCTCAGCCTCTGCCCTGCCTTGTCCCGATGTCCCGCGTGGCTCCTGAGCCGTGGCACCTGCTGTCGTCAGAGATACTGACCTGCAGTTTGTCTCTGCCCCCAGATGTGGACAGCGGCTACTACACAGTCAAGTTTGACTCGCTGCTGCTGAGGGAGGCCGTGGTTGAGGGAGACAGTGTCCTTCCCCCACTGCGCACAGAAGCCACAGAGTCCTCCGACTCAGACAGCGATGGCATGGGCGACGCCAGCTATGCCAGAGGTATGGTGGCAGCTGAGGGGCCCAGGAGGCAGGAAGGTGGGGTCCCCAACCATCGACCCAAACCATGGCAGGGTGTGGACTGCAGCGAGGCCGCTGTGCTCAGCCCAGCTGCCAGCTGTGCCTGGGGAGGCGGTGTGGGGTCGGCGTGCAGCAGCATGAGTGGAGGCTGGGGTAGAGCCACAGTGGCCTTTGACGTGAAGGAGTGCTGGTGCAGCAGCCACAGCGTCACTGATGGGAGGCCGTGGCCGTGGGAGGAGGGGCCTAGAGTTGCCAAGGAAGTCACAGAAATGACCAGCTGCTGGGGCCTAGAGTGCAAGAGGGACAGCTTCTTTGAATGGCTTCTCAGACTTGGGACCTGGGTACCTGGTGGATCCTAGCAGACAGAGGTTGTGTCCAGGCAGCTAGGGTGGAAGTTTTGGGAATGGGAACTGGTGGGCAGTGTCCAGCTCTCCAGAGTGGTCAATTAGACAGGGAGGTGTACCCAGGGATCGGTGATGTGAGTTGGTGACTTCTGAAGCCCCATGTCCCCAGTGAAGGAGGAGTCAAGCTCACAGCCCCATGAAGATGGAGAAGGGCAGGGGCGGGAGAGGGCTGTGGAGGAAGGGCCACGGTGCACCAGGCCTTGGGGACTGCCACGAGCTCTGCCTGGTGTCACATGCCCACAGCAGGCCTCGGTGACACAGTGCAGAGCCCAGGAGGTGGGGTGTTGGGGTTTTGCCCAGGAGCTGAGCTCATGGGCCAGAGCCCCAGTCACAATGCACGGTCCTCTGGCTCGCGGAGCCACTGCCCTCTGTCCGTCTTTTGCAGTGGTGGGGTCGGACGCCGTGGACTCCGGGACCTGCAGCTCTGCTTTTGCTGGCTGGGAGGTGCACACGCGAGGCATAGGCTCCAGACTCCTCGCCAAGATGGGCTATGAGTTTGGCAAGGGTGAGTGCCCGCTGTCCTGGAGAGGTGGGGGGCGGCTGCAGCACAGCCGGGGTCCCGCAGCACACGGCATTGCCATCCCCGGGCCTCCTTAGGTTTGGGACGACACGCCGAAGGCCGGGTGGAGCCCATCCACGCTGTGGTGCTGCCTCGTGGGAAGTCGCTGGACCAGTGTGCAGAGATCCTGCAGAAGCGCACCAGGGCTGGCAAGGCTGGCACCAACAAGCCCCCCAGGTGCCGCGGAAGAGGGGCCGGGCCTGGGGGCCGCCTACCCCCACGGAACGTGTTTGACTTCCTCAATGAAAAGCTGCAGGGCCAGGCTCCTGGGGCCCTGGAGGCTGGGGTGGCCCCCACGGGAAAAAGGAGAAAGGACATGTACCGTGCCAGCAAGAGCACCAAGCGGGCCCTGAGCCTGCAGCTCTTCCAGACTGAGGAGAAGATCGAGCGGACCCAGCGGGACATCAGCAGCATCCAGGAGGCCCTCGCCCGCAACGCTGGCCGGTATGTGTGGGGCCCGGCTCGGGGCAGAGGGCAGCCCAGGGTGGCCATGCCTCGAGGACACGTGCGGGAGGCCACCTAACCCAGGCGTGGTGGGTGGAGTCCAGGAGGGGTCTGGGTGTTGGAGGACGGGTGGGGGGCACGGCAGCTTGGGATGGGTGTCGGTGGTCCAGGAGCCACGCTGACTGGTGGGCCCCTCCCCAGGCATAGCGTGGCGTCAGCCCAGCTGCAGGAGAAGCTGGCGGGAGCCCAGCGGCAGCTGGGGCAGCTGCGAGCGCAGGAAGCCGGCCTGCAGCAGGAGCAGAGGAAGGCAGACACCCACAAGAGGATGACTGAGTTCTGAAGGCCCCGCACGCACTACGGGGAAGGTGTACCCAGCACGGGCTGCCTTCCCCACTGGAAAACCCGTGTTGCCCAAGGAGGGCTGGCCTGCTGGCCTGGGGCGTGCTGAGTGGAGATGGGGCTGCGGGGCCCCATCTGGACAATTACCTGCCCGTCTGCCAGTGTCTTGGGCATTTCCTTGGCAAGGACATTAAAGCATTTTCCATCGCAGTGTCACTCAGTGGAGATCAGCTGGCTGCAGGGCCTCTGGGAAGAGAAGGGTCTGCAGGGCTCGGGGAGAGGCCTGGGCTGCAGGGGCCTAGGAGGCCAGCGTTCTCCCTTCTCTGACCAGGGCGGAACAGAGGCCAGGTTGCCTGCCAGGCACAGATGGGTGGAGCTGCCTGACACCCACAGATGGGTGGAGCTCACCCGGCGGGCAGGGGCAGGAGAACTGTGGCCCACCACGTGGGGCTCTCGGTGAGGCAGGCGGACCTGGTCTGTGTGTTCTGTGCCAACTCTGCTCACCTCTCCACGTGTGGAGGGGATGTGAGTTAGGCTCTCAACAGTGCAGGCTAGAGGTACGCACGTTTCCTCTAGGCCTCGGGCGGGGTGCAGCAGGTGGGTGAGGCTGCGGTGGTGGCTGCTGCCCAGGGTGGGAGGCTGCAGGGAGGCGCTCAGAGACGCGCAGGGAGGCGCTCAGAGACGCGCAGGAAGTGATGAGGTCGCGTTCAGCTGAGGGCTGCACAAAGACCTTCCTGGCCTGCCCCAGCAGAGCTGAGGACCCCTGGCCGTGGGCTTGGTAAGTGCCTGGGCAGGTCCCCAAGTGCCCTCCTGGGGTGCCGCTGGGGTCTGGTGGGGCTAGCCCCTGCTGGGGCAGTCCTTGGGATGTGGCTGTGGCTGGGTCAGTCGGCAGGGCTGAAGCCCACTGTCTGGGTCTGGGCAGACTGGCCCCAAACTCCACACCCTCACCCCCCCAGAAGCTCTGCCAAGCCCCAGGAAAGGCACAGATCCTCTGGCAGAGACAGTGGCAGACGAGAAGAGCCAGAGAGAAGTGGGGTGGGGGCACTTGGCAACCCCAGTAGCTGCTGCTGCCTGCTGACCCGGCCTCCAGCCCCTCCAGAGAGAAGTGTGGGTGCGACAGCCGCGGCCTCACTGATGGGAGGCCGTGGCCGTGGGAGGAGGGGCCTAGAGTTGCCAAGGAAGTCGCAGAAATGACCAACTGCTGGGGCCTGGAGGGCAAGAGGGAAAGCTTCTTGAATGGCTTCTCAGACTTGATCCAGCAGGGTCCCTTCTGCTGACCAGTCTCCAGCCCCTCCGGGTTCTGGGCTCCATGGCGAGTGGCCTGGAGGAGGCACTACCTGACCCAGGAGGCCGCGTCTGGACAGGGCTGGCTGCAGGTGGAGTCTGGCCTGTGGCGCACACCGAGGGCCTCCCCCCGATGCTGGGCTTTGGGCTACGTGATCACAGCTGCCCTGCCCCTCCTCACAGCCATGCTGGGTGTTAGCAGGGTCACCCGCAGGGACACCAAGGGGCCAAGCAGAGCAGCCCTCACTCACCTCACCAGGAGCCCCAGCCAGAAGGGAGGGTGGGCGCCTCTGGGAGGCAGGGCCTGCTAGGCCCTGGGGCTTCCTGTGCTGAGTCAGAGTATGAGCGGGAGGCGCAGGAGCCCCCAGCGGGTGCAGATGTGAGGCTGCCAGCTGGCACAGGTCCCCTCGGCCAGCCCCCAGTGCCCCTTTCTTCTGCCCCCAGGGCCCTGGCTTCACGGGATGGGGTTGCAAGTGTCCTGGGCCCCTCCTGCCCTCTGGGTTCTAGGGTGCTGCGCCCTGCTCCTCTGGCTGTGGGCGCTCTGCACAGCCTGCCGCAGGTATGTCCGTCAGCCCGGTTCTGTCTGGGCCTTGCTGCGGCTGCCATTCACTGCCCAGCACGGGAAGGGGCTGGAGGCAGGTTCGCATGCCCAACTCTGCACACGCCCCCGCACCGGGCCTTGGACCAGAGGCTGACGACCCTGTCCCCCCCTGCCCCCCACCTCTACCCCCAAGGCCTGAGGACGCTCTAGCCCCCAGGAAGCGGGCGCGGAGGCAGCGGGCGAAGCTGCAGGGCAGTGCGATGCCAGCGGAAGCGGTGAGTGCCAGGCTGTCCCGGGGACCCGGGTGAGGACCACAGGGGACCGACCAGCCTTCCTTGCCCCCAGTCCCTGCTGAGGCGGACCCACCTCTGCTCCCTCAGCAAGTCGGACACCAGATTGCACGAGCTGCACCGGGGCCCGCTCAGCTGCAGGGGTGAGCGGAGCGCGGGGCGTTGGTGGCCGGGTGGCGGGCGGGGCTCGCTGTGAGCGCCCCAAACTCTGGCCCAGACCCGCTCCTGCTGCCTGCCCCGAGTGAACTCTGCCCTGACCCCACCCCCAGCCCTGCGGCCTGCCAGCGTGGATCTCCTGCGCCCACACTGGCTGGAGGTGTCCAGGGACATCAGCGGATCGCAGGGAGCCCCCTCTGCCTTCCCACACCGGGAGCGGCCCTGGGCTCTGCCGGCAGCTGCAGCCAGCGCCGGGTGCGTTGGGCGCGAGGCTCTCTACTCCAACGTGGGGCTGGCGGCCCTCCCTGGGGTCAGCCTGGCGGCCAGCCCTGTGGTGGCTGAGTATGCCCGCGTCCAGAAGCGAAAGGGGGCCCACCGCAGCCCCCAGGAGCCACAGCAGGGGAAGGCCCAGGTGACCCCCGCCGCTCAGGTGAGGTGGGCCGGGTGGGGCCCGGGGGGTGGGGCCGGCAGGTCCTCCCCAGATTGGATGGTGCTGACTCCTCGCGCCGGCTTCCTCTCTCCAGGCGGACGTCCTGTACTCCAGGGTCTGCAAGCCCAAAAGCAGGGAGCCAGGACCCAACACAGACCCGCTGGACCCCAAGGGCCAGGGAGCGATTCTGGCCCTGGCCAGTGACCCGGCCTACCAGAGCCCCCCGCTCAGGGCCCCGGACGTGGACAGCGGCCCCCTGGAAAACGTGTATGAGAGCATCCGGGAGCCGGGGGACCCCGCGGGCAGCAGCGGCACGTGTGGGGCTCGGACGCCCCCCGCTTCCAGCTGCCCCAGCCTAGGGAGCGGCTGGAGACCTCCCCTGCCCTGAACGCTCCAGGACACGTGCTCCCTCCTCCCGAGTGAGGCCGGGCCGCGCCCCGCCCGCAGCTGACAGCGCAAGTCCCAGGTCCCCCGGCTGCCGGCCCGTGCGGTCCGTGCCGTCCCGGCCGCTCCGACAGCCGCGGCCTCCCCGGGCTCCAGAGAAGGCCTGAGTCTAAATAAACCGCCATCGCGGGATGAACGCGGCCAGCCTCGCAGCCGGCTCCTCTTGAAAGCTACGCGCGTTGGGGCGGGGGGAAGGGCTCGTCTGGAAGTGGGGGGGGCGGTCCCCCCGGCCTCGGGGGAGCCCGGGCCTCACGGAGGCGGTGCTGCTGCCGCCCAGACCCCCGGTCAGCGCGGGGACGGGGTCCGATCGCTCCTGGGGGCGTGCAGCCGGCATGGAGTCCGCCCAAGCGGGACTCGGACCCCGCGCTGCCCCCGAGGCTCCGCCGCCCGCCGGGTGTTACGTAAGGGGCGGGGGGAGGTGGGCGGTCGGCGTTAAACAGTAACCTGCTCCCGGGAGGCCCGCCGGGCCGTCGCGGCCCCTTCCCCGGCTCCGGCAGCTCCGCGAGCGCGCCCGTGGGGCGCCGGCCCTGCCCGGCGGGGCTTGCGGGGCGGGCGGCGGCGGCGGCGGCGGGCGGGGCCTCGAGGCTGAGCCGGACCGGGCCTCCCTCCAAGGCCAGCGCGGGAGCGACCCGGCGGGGGGCGGGCCCGGGGCGGGGCCTCGAGCGCGGGCCAGCGGGAGCACGGCCGGCTGGGCCCGCCCGCCTCGGTGTGGACGCCGCGCGGCCAATGCGCGCGCGGGGACGGGGCGGGGCGGGGAGCCTGCGGGCGGCGCGGCGCGGGCGGCGGCCGGATCCAGGGCGGGGGTCGGCGGCCCGGCCAGCCCGGCCCGGCCCGGGGCCGCGTCCTGAGCGTCAGCCTCGCCGCTGCAGCCTCGGCGCCCGGCCCGCCCCATGGAGGCCGAGCGCCCCCCGCTCCGCGCCGCCGGCCGTGACCCCGGTGCGCTGCGGGCCGAGGCGCCGTGGCTGCGCGCAGAGAGCCCGGGCGCGCGCGCCTCCCCCGTGACGGTGCCCACGCCACCGCAGGTACCGGGCGCCGGTGGGCGGGGGCGCCGGCCAAGTTCCTCTCGCCGCAAAGATGGCGCCAGTGCCGCCCAAACTTTGGGCCCCCGGGGGCGGGGCGGGGGGGCGGTGGCCGCGTCGGTCCGCGCGTGTCTGTGGGTCTCGCGCGGCTGTGCCCGGCGCCGGGGAGCTCTTCCCGCCGTGCCGCGCTGGGGGCGGGGCCGGGGGCGGGGCCGCGCGGGCCACACCGGCCGCAGCCGGTTTTCGAGGCGAGCGCAAGCGGGTCCGCGACGGAGGTTGGGGACCCCCCCCCGACCCGCGGCCGCAGCCTCCGCTGAGCCTGCCCCACCCGTAGGGCGCTTCCGTGGGCGGCGGCCTCGCGGGCTTGGAGTTCGCGCGGCCGCGGGAATCGGAGCTGCGGGCCTCGGAGCTGGGGGCCCCCGGGCCTTGGGCGGGGGCGGCGGGGCCCCGGACTCCGTCGGCGCACATCCCGGTGCCGGCGCAGAGGTGAGCGGGGGGCGCGTGCCCCAGGCCTCGGGTGCGCGGGGCGGGGGGCAGAGACGTCCCTTCCCTCGGGAGGCCCCGCGCAGGCCAGGTCAGGGCCCAGGTTTCTCGTCGCCACCCGCCCCAAGCCCTGCAGCCCGGAGTGGAGCAGAAATGATCCGGACGTGGGGTCCCCGTGCCTCCCTGCACCGCCGCTGCTCGGGGCTAGAGCACGGACCTGGGAGGGGGTGGCTGCGCGGTCGGCGTGGGGCGACTGTCCAGGAATCCCTGGGGCTCCTGACCGCCGCCTCCCAACCCTTGCCAGGCCGGACACCTCGGTCTGGCTGCCAGGGCAGGGGCGGGCTCTGGCCTGGCTCGCTGGGGCCTGGGGAGCTGCCCGTGCTTCCAGCCCGGTCTCCCCCGGCTGCTGCCGGCTGCTGGCCACTCCCACCTCCCCGGCCTGGCGCGAGGCCCGCAGCCGCTGTTGCGCAACCCTGGTTAATGTGTGATGGGGGGAGGCCTGGGCCTGGCCCGCCCCTCCACCCGGGCTGCGGATCCCTGCCCCGCACTAGGATCTGAAGGAACCACAGTGGAGCCAGTCCCGCGCTGTGGCAAACTCTGGCTTCGGGAGACCCTGGCCCGGCTTCTGGCGGCTCCCGGTGGCTTTCAGCTCTCTGCAACCTGAGCCGGGGGAGGAGCCAGGCTTCATGCCCAGGGCTGGGAGTGGGGAGCCTGGTGTGCACGCGTGCCCAGGCCTGCACGTGGACCAGCCAGGGTAGGGGCCCAGAGCTCTGGCTGGGTCACCCGCACCCCGCCCCCATCTTCTCCAGAGCCACCCCAGGAAAAGCCCGGCTGGACGAGGTCATGGCTGCCGCTGCCCTTACAAGCCTGTCCACCAGTCCACTCCTTCTGGGGGCCCCGGTTGTAGCCTTTAGCCCAGGTGAGACTCAGATGTCTGCATTCAGGGGTGGGCGGGGGGACACAGGGACAGGACTCAGAACCTACAGCCCCCCAGTCTCTGTGGGGCAAGGAGAGCCCTCAAACTGCTGACGCCTTTCCCAGACGTGCTTTGGAGCCCCCTTTCTAAAATGGACTCCTGCACCCTCAGCGCCCAACTGGCCTCCCTGACCTGCCCACCTCCACGTGGCTGGCCACGCACGGCTGCCCACACTTTCTGTGCTGGGGGTGCTTCTCCGCAAGCCCCGGGGCTGGGTCCTCCAAGAAACTCTGCCCACCCGGGAGTAGGTGAACAGGGGCAGCTCGGGTTTAGGGACTCCCTGGACTCATCTAAAGTTCTGGGGGACGTGTCCCCACAGAGCCTGGCTTGGAGCCCTGGAAGGAGGCCCTGGGGCGGCCCCCAGGCAGCTACAGCAGCAGCAGCAACAGTGGAGACTGGGGCTGGGACCTGGCCAGTGACCAGTCCTCTCCGTCCACCCCGTCACCCCCACTGCCCCCCGAGGCAGCCCACTTTCTGTTCGGGGAGCCCACCCTGAGGAAAAGGAAGGTGAGCCTGGGGGCGGCCCCGGGGGGGTGGGCATGGCAGTGGGCATGAGCCTGACCCCAGCCGGTGTCTCTGCAGAGTCCGGCCCAGGTCATGTTCCAGTGTCTGTGGAAGAGCTGCGGGAAGGTGCTGAGCACGGCCTCCGAAATGCAGAGACACATCCGCCTGGTGCACCTGGGGTGCGGCAGGGCCTTCGGGCTGGCTGGGGGCGGTGAGGAGGCCCGGTCGGGCCACACCCTCTTCAGCTCCCACCACCCGTGTCCCCTGCAGGAGGCAGGCAGAGCCTGAGCAGAGTGACGGTGAGGAGGATTTCTACTACACGGAGCTGGATGTCGGCGTGGACACGCTGACCGACGGGCTGTCCAGCCTGACTCCAGTGTCCCCCACGGCCTCCATGCCGCCCACCTTCCCCCGTCTGGAGCTGCCAGAGCTGCTGGAGGCCCCGGTCCTGCCCCGTCCCCTGCAGCCGCCTGCCCGGCCCCCACCCCTGTCCCCCGTCCTGAGCACCGCCGTCGCTAACCCCCAGTCCTGCCACATCGACCGTGTGTACCAGGTGGGTGAGGCCACAGGTGGCCGAGGGGGCGGGTCTCAGGGCCCTCAGAGGGGAGTGAAGACCTGGCTGTGTCTCCCCGCAGGGCGGCCTGACTCCCGCCCACCTGGAGCCGCAACCCACGGAGCTCGGAGCCTGCTCACTGGCCCTGTCCTCCAGGATCGCAGTCAGCCTGAGGTGGGTGTGGGCTGAGGGGCTGCGGCAGGCACCGGGTGGGGAGGCTCCTGGTCTCACAGCCTCCTGTCCCGTGCCCCTCAGGAAGCCCCGCGGCGATGCCAAGAAGTGCCGGAAGGTGTATGGCATGGAGCGCCGAGACCTGTGGTGCACGGCCTGCCGCTGGAAGAAGGCCTGCCAGCGCTTCCTGGACTGAGAACAGAAGCCGCCACCTTCTCCCCCCGCCGCACCCGGGCCTGGGGCTGAAACTGCCCACGGAGAGCCCGGGGGCCTGGGCTTCACCAGCTGCAGGGTCTGCTTTGAATGGGGGGAGGAGGTTGGTGACCCTGAACCCCCTGAGGTCGGGAGGGGTCCCACCACTCAAAGTGCCTCTGAAGAAACCAGCTTTTGCACTAAAGCCAAACCACACCGCCGTCCCCCTAGCCCCGAGGGCCCTGGGGCAGCCACCCTCCCTGGCGGCCCCTGGTTTTGTCAAGGGTGTTATGGGCCCCGCTTTGGGGGCCAGTCCCAATGCACTTTGAGGGTGTTGGGGAGAGTACTCCCCACTCGCACTTAACTCGATGGCTCTAGGGCCCTGGGGCTGACGGTTCTAAAGCTCAGGTGTCACGTCTGGGCTGCACCAGGCAAAGAGAAATTAAAAATTTGAGGTTTTTCCAGAAGCTTTGTCTGCCTCTTGCAAGGAAGGCCATGGGGCTGGGACCCTGTGTGGGCAAGTTGGTAGAGGCTGGCAGCCAGCCACAGAGGGCCGGGGTCGCCCCTCGGCCTCCCCCACACCATGCCCCAGGCGAGGCGGGAGGAGGATGCCGTCTGAAACACACAGGAGGCCTCTGCTTGGAGCAGCAATTTCCCAGTTTATTGAAAGTGATCGCTTTGCGAGAATGTCTAAGCTAATCCCGTCACAGAAAGAACGCAGAGGCGGGCCGGGAGCGTGCCTAGGCAGACAAGAGACTTGGAGGCTCACCGGAGAGAAGGTCACATTAACCTGTCCTCAGCCGCAGAGAAGCAGGCGCAGAGCTGTGATTTCCCCCCGACCGATCACGAAAACCTCTCCCCCCAGTATTAGACACATCTCCAATACAAACAGGTTCATAGTAAGTAATAAAAAGTCAATATAATATAGGTTATCCCCGGAAAAAATCAACAATCTTCAAACTGCCCTTTTTTTGTGTTTTGTTTTCATTGACAGGTTGAAAGCATGTTGAAAAAATAAATATTTAAGAAAAGCACACACAGCACCCTCACTACAAGGCTGCATACAAAACACAATAGAAGATCTAAAAAATAAACACCACCATTAAGTATGGCTTTCTTAGGAGTTGCACATGTCACAGAATGAGCTAAAATAAGATTTTTTATAATATTGCAAAAAGTTCCAGTTTTTGCATTCTCTCAGTTTTCTAAAGAGGAGGATGTGCAAAGTTGGAAGCGGTAAGCTGCGTCTTCTGAGTCGGGTCCCTATGGAGCCCCGGCAGGGTCCTGTTCCCCGAAGCCCAGAGAGCCCCAACGGTTCAGGATCCGGAGCTTGATAGAAAAATCGTGGTGTCCCTGCCCCCTCCCCGCCCCCGAATAACACCCCCGCCCCGACGGACTGTGGCTTCCACTTTGGTGTTGCAAACACCAAAATACAAACAGACACAAACAAAAAAAAAAAATACAAAATGTGAAATGTAATCTACACATTTTTTCCTCTTCATAAAAAAATATTTATTGTTTGAACATCAATTTAAAAAAAAAATCGGTCACATAAAAAAAAAACCCTTCATTACATACGTCTTTTCCCTCCACGCCTCCTGAGAGGCCGATGTGTTCGCCCGGGGCCTGGAGCTCCCACACTCTTCAGTCGGCACACGAAGAACGAGCCGTGCCACGCAGCCGACGCTTGGGGGATCAGTGGGACAGTGTTGGTTTTAGGGAAGAAAATGCCCCTGTGGCTCCAACAGGGAACCCCAAAGCAGTCAGCAAAGGCAGGCCGCCTGGAGTGAGCAGGCCAGACGGAGCAGGACATCCTGAGTGTGGAGGGGGAGGCGGGCCCGGGTCCTGGGCAGGGTGGCCTGAGAGCAGGGGACGGGTACAAAACCCAGAGACATCTGTTGGTAGCAAAGGTCTGGTTTCCAAACACATTTGATAAGAAAGTCAGTCTGTTTAGAAAAGGGGTTTAAAAATCAGGGGAAAGGTACAAAGTTCTGAGACTTCTCAAAGAGGCCTGGGGTGAGGGCAGAAGCCGGAGCTCCTGGATAAGCTGTGCTGTCCCTGGGGGGCTCATGCCAGAGCCAACCACCTCACTGGTAAGAGTGGGCAGGGCTCATTGCTGAGGGGCTAGCGCTTGCCCCGGCTCCTATCCCCACACTCCGTGTGCAAAAAAGTCTTAGCCTCCTTCTCCAGCTTCAGGAGTGACACCCTCCCAGCCGAGGGTGTGTGTGAGGACAGCTCCAGCCAGGGCGCCCTGTCATTGGTCGAACCGGGGGCCGATGTTAGAAACAACAAAAGCCGTGACTCCTGCCAGGTACCTGGAGTCCTCTGAGCACCCCTCTCCACAGGACCCACGCCAGTCCAGCCTTCCTGGAGCAGGGCAGCTGGTGCTCCTGACAATGTGGGTAAAAGCCACTGTGGTAAACCAGCTGGAAAAAGAGAAGAGAAAAACTTCCCACGCAGCCCCAAAGCTCAGCACTCGTAGGTCTCCTCGCGCAGGCAGGTCGTTCGGGAAGGAGAAGGCCCCCACTCATCCAAAGCCTGTGCCCGAGGAGGGGTGAGAGATGGACTGTCCCAGGGTGAGTGCTGTCAGAGGCAGCCAGAACCGGAAGACAGGCTGCAGCAACCATCCTGAAGCTGTGAGTCTGGCCAGCAGCCTCCAGGACCCCCAAGCCAGGCAGTGCACCACAGCACACAGCGTGGAACCTTTGCCCTCAGGAAAAGAAAACACATAAGCACTTTTGAAAACAAAGCAAAGGCTGGGCGCGGTGGCTCACCCCTGTAATCCCAGCACTTTGGTAGGACGAGGTGGGTGAATAATGAGGTCAGGGGATCGAGACCATCCTGGCCAACATGATGCAACCCCGTCTTTACCAAAACACAAAAAAATTAGCTGGGTGGCATGGTGCACGCCTGCCGTCCCAGCTGCTCAGGAGGCTGAGGCAGGAGAATCGCTTGAACCCAGGAGGCAGAGATTGCAGTGAGCCGAGATCGTGTCACTGCGCTACAGCCTGGGCAACAGTGCGAGACTCCGTCTCAAAAAAAAAAAAGAAAATACAGCAAGAGGACTTGACCACAAGCTAAAAGAAAAGCAACCCTATATAGTTTTTGTCGCGTGAGAAAAATCATGCCAAACCAAATAATTTTATGCAACTACCTCAATATGTCTCTGACTACTTAAGAATCTGGTGACCCACGTCGGGGGTGGGGCGGAAGCAGCACACGGCAGTTAGGAACACCGCCTCCGGTGTTAGCAGCAAAGGCAGGAGCCTGGCTCCAGCCCGTCCAGGAGGGGTCAGCAGGACTGGCCAGGCTGGGCCACGGACGGTACAGGACGGGACGAGCCCAGGGTGGACACAGCAGCACAAGGCTCTCCTATGAAGGGCCCACGACTGAGTGAGGCCCTCGCAAAGGGAACCTGGCGTGACCTGAAGGCGGGGGCACCGGGCGGAGGGTCCCCTCACTGAAGGAGCCCCTAGGGCTGTGTCCGCCAAAGATAGCACCTGGAGCCTTGGCCTCCAGCAGGGCTCTGCAGCCACGTTGTGTGATAAGCACCAAAGCCCAGAGGTAAGAGGGTGGCAGCGCTCTCTGTGCACCACACCTGGATTCTACAGGCTGCCACGGGCCACGACTGCAGCCACAGGCAGTGACCTGGCTGCTGGCGGAGGGGAGGGCGGGCTCCAGCCGTGCTGACCGGGTGTCTGCAAAACTCTCACACCTGCTCAGGCTGGGGACTGCTGGTCCCAACACATGAGCCTGCGCAGTGCCCACTGGACCTGGCCACAGGGCCGTCACGTGACCAAGCTAAGCTGGCCATCATGGGGGCCACTCACACACCCACCCCACCTGCTGGAGACTTAGGACCACACTCTCTCTTCACTCAAACCCGCCCTGTGCCCACCCCCAGCTCACTTGACATCTGGTCCCCGAGCGCCCCTCGCTGGGGTCGAACCTGCTTCTTAGCCCACAGGGCTGGTTTTGTGGGGGGTGGGTTCAGGGAGAATCGGAGGAGGGCCGAGGGAGGGGCTGGCGTGGCCCCGGCCCCGCAGTGGAGACCCACCGGACACACACAGGTGGACGAAGCGATGCAGCCACCAACCCCGTGGGCGGCGGGCCTAGGAGAGCCAGGCGAAGTCCCTGTCGGGGGCCCCCGGGGGACTGCGGGGCCGGGGCAAGTCCTGGTCGTCTTTGTCTTCCGCCAGGAGCGCGTCCTCGGGGGCCAGGCCCTCGTCATCCTCGCCCGGCTCCTCCGCCTCCCCTCGTGGGTCGTCGGGGTCCTCCAGGTAGGGTCCCTCGGCTGGGAACAGCGCCTCTGGGGAGCCCTCGCCGCCCCCGCCGCCATGGTCCAGCGGCCCGGCCATGCCTCGGCCCGCACAGTCGGCACACACACCGTGGCGCCGGGAGCCGTGGCGGATGCCCACGCTGGCGGCGGACATGAACACTCGGCTGCACACCTTGCACACGTACTTCTTGTCCTTGCTGTGGACCTGTGGGGGCAGGGCAGGGGTGAGCAGGGCCCAGCGGGGGCGCGGCGGCTCCCGGACCCTCAGGGCATCTGCATAGACAGGAGCTCCCGGTGGGGCACGGCCCGGGAGGCGCGCAGGGACGGGAGTGCTCAGACCCTGAGCCCCAGCGCCGGACAGAGCCACACGGGCAGAGCTATAGGTGGCACCAACACAGACGCAGCCCTGTCCCCAGGTGGTGCCCCTCCCCCACAGCCCAGCCCCTAGGTGGGCCAGTCTCTGAGTCCACACCCGTGTCCAGGCTCCCCCATCAGAGGCCCCCCCGGTCGACACACTTGTCACAGGGTCACACCACCACCTCTGCCTAAAAGCCTGGCTTCCTCCAAACCTCCCTGCAGGACAGGCTAAGGGACCCGAGTTAGACTGGAACTCACAGAGCAACCCCTGTGCCCCGTCGTGGCTATATGCCCTGTACAGGTGCAGGCTGGGGTTAGAGCTGGCAGCTGGGCAGGTGGGCCTACACCCCAGCCCGGCTGCATGCACACCCTCTCAGTCCTGACCCTGACTCCAGGAACGTGAAAAGGAGGCAGCTCCCCTACTCTCAGGCTGTTTCGAGGTCAACTGAGACAGGCAAGAAGAGAGATGAGAATTACGGTCGGAGGAGGAGGGGTGGCTGCCAGGGAAGGCGGCTGTGCCGTGCCAGGCCCGGCAGGGAGAGGGGGCAGCCCCTGAAGAGGCCCATGTGGCCAGACTCGATGTGCTGGGCTCTGAGAGGGGTCTCAGCACCAGCCCCGAGGCCACAGGGAACCTCCACACACTGCTGGGGACTTGTGGCCCCCGGTGGGCTTCTGCTGAGGGTGGGCAGGGACGCCTGTGCTGAGCAGAACTGGACCCGAAAGAGACATAGACAAGGACGGGGAGGGGCAGTTCAGGCACCTTGGCCAGGCCAACTCCAGGCGGCCTTGGAGGGGCTGGCCCTGAGGCCTCACAGCACAGCCCTGTCCCTGCCCTCCAAGGATGGAGGCAGCAGGATCCACGGAGGACCCCAACAGCAACCCCTGGCTAAGCCCACACCAGGAGCTTCTTTGAGGTGCGCCGGCCTCCGGGCTGAGCCTGGCGCTGACTCCAGTGCCCCTGGGCTCTTCCCTCCCTCCGCAGGGCTGTCCCCCTAGGCCTTCGGCGCCTCTGAGGGTGCATGGAGAGCTGAGGCTAGGGCGTGCTGGCGAGTTAGGTTCTTCTTAAGCCATTCCAAACCCTCCAGTTTTCTACCAAGAGCAAGTATGTACATAAACAATGTGTATCGTGGTGGAAGACGGTCCCTCTACACTTGCGAAGATGTCCTGACAGTCCGTCCTGGGCCTGGGCCCTTATAAACCTGTCACTGGCCTCAGCCTCCCAAATCCACGGGCCCACAGGCCACCCAGCACGCCCTGTCCTCCCCTTCTAGACCCGCCTCCCTGAGGGCAGAGTTGCCTGTGACTTCCATAAAATCTGGAACCGTAAAGACCTTACTTCTCTAATATGTGCTGCCAGAGCAGCTGTGTGAGCTCTAAGCACGGGCTGGGATGGGGCCACACAGCCACGTGAGACCCTCGGGGCCAGGGCAGCGCCACCCAGCCCTCCACAGATGCCCAGACACGCTGACCCTGGACACAGAGCCTCAGACAACTTGGTGCCAGGACTGCTCCTTTGGGCTTTTTGTTTGTTTTGCTGTATTTTAAACCAAGGGTTCCCAGAACAAAAATTCAAGACAAGCCACCGCAGAAACTTCCCAACAGGCTGATCTGGTGCACGCAGGCCCAGGAAGGGCTGGAGCCAGGCTGGAGCACCCACCAAGGCCCCTCAAGGCCTCGGCTCCTGTGTGTGCAGGGGCCAGGGCCAGATGGCTGGGCACTCGTCCACAGGGGCAATGCCCTGGAAGGAAGCCAGAAGGAAGATGGGCACCTCGGCAGCCCACCCAGGGCCCTGGGGCACTGTGGCTGCAGGAGGCCCACCCTCCAGATGACCCTGCCAAGGCGGCGGGGTCCTACCCCAGCCACTGGAGCTGGGGGAAGGGACATGCGGGCCAGGGAAGGGCTGACAGCACTCGTAAGTGCCATGGTGAAAGCAGAAGCTGGACCAGTTAGAGCTGCTGCCTCACACTGGGACTCCTTGCTCTCAGGTCCAGGACCCCCGAGAAGGCCACACACAGAGCCTCTCCTTAGAAAAAGTCAAGCGCCCATATGCTTACTGGTTTTTGTTGTTTGTTAGAGACAGGGTCTCACTCTGTTGCCCAGGCTGGAGTGCAGTGGTGCAATCATACCTCACTGCACTCTCAACCTCAGTGGGTTCAGGTGATCCTCCTGCCTCAGCCTCCCAAGTAGCTGGGACCACAGGTGTGTGCCACAGTTGGCTAATATATATATATATATATTTTTTTTTTTGTAGAGGCAGAGTCTTGCTATTTTGCCCAGGCTGGTCTCTTAAGCTATCCTCCTGCCCCAGCCTCTCAAAGTGCTAGGATTACAGGCATGTGCCACCACACCTGGCTCTCCTATATAAGTACACTTTACAGGGAATGATGACCCCCTGAAGCCCAATCATGAACCCCAGGATAAAAATCCCAGCCCTTGTCAGACAGAGTGGCTCACATCTATAATCCCAGCACTTTGGGAAGCAGAGGCAGATGGCTCACCTGAGGCCAGGAGTTCAGGACCAGCCTGGGCAACACAGCAAAATCCATCACTACAAATGGCAAAACTTAGCTGGGCACGGTGGTGCATACCTGTAGTCCCAGCTACTTGGGAGGCTGAGGTGAGAGGATCGATTGAGCCGGGGAGGTCAAGGTTGTGGTGAGCTGTGATCACGCCACTGCACTCCAGCCTGGGCAACACAGTGAGTCCCTGTCTCTAAAAAAAACAAAAAACAAAAAAACCCTAACCCTATCCAACCAGAAGGAGCAGGCAGGGCAGCCACACTGAATCTCAAACAGGATAAAGGCGCTTACTGAGAGGTTAATACGGGTTTGCTAAACAAAGATGTTGCAATCCATGTTAAAACTCATTAGCACCTATTAGTTTAAAAAACAAGACACGATTTTCTCTGAACAGGAAAGCTGTGCGCGTGGTGGAGCCACGGCTCCGCTTTTTCTAAGTGACAGGAGCAGCCCTGTGGCCGGTGAGAGCCACCGTGGCGAAGCTGGGACCTCGGGGCTCTGCGTGGATGTGGGTCGGCTCCTACCCTGGCAGACCTGCCTGCTCGTGCCCCAGGGTCCCCTCCCAGGACTCTTCCTTCTCTACTGCCCCCCTCCCCCCGCCTCGCAGGGGCAAGTGTGGGGGCATCAGGGAAGCCCAGAGCCCAGCACTACGCCTGGCTCCACACCGCTCCAGGCACATCCCAGGTGGCATCCGAGGACCCGAAGCGGCCCTTCACCCACAGCCGGCCAGGCAGACGCAGGGTGGCCAGGGCCCTGGCGCCCCTCCAGCTCCTTGACCCCAAGGAGCTCCCACTGGCTCCTTACCCCGACTGAGTGAGTATCCCCCACCGCACTGGAAAAGCAGAAACAAACGGAACTGACCCGACAAGCTCGGCCCCGCCCCCTGGAGGCTCCCCGACAAGCTCGGCCCCGCCCCCTGGAGGCTCCCCGACAAGCTCGGCCCCGCCCCCTGGAGGCTCCCCGACAAGCTCGGCCCCGCCCCCTGGAGGCTCCCCGACAAGCTCGGCCCCGCCCCCTGGAGTCTCCCCGACAAGCTCGACCCCGCCCCCTGGAGTCTCCCCGACAAGCTCGACCCCGCCCCCTGGAGTCTCCCCGACAAGCTCGACCCCGCCCCCTGGAGTCTCCCCGACAAGCTCGGCCCCGCCCCCTGGAGTCTCCCCGACAAGCTCGGCCCCGCCCCCTGGAGTCTCCCCGACAAGCTCGGCCCCGCCCCCTGGAGTCTCCCCGACAAGCTCGACCCCGCCCCCTGGAGTCTCCCCGACAAGCTCGGCTCCGCCCCCTGGAGTCTCCCCGACAAGCTCGACCCCGCCCCCTGGAGTCTCCCCGACAAGCTCGGCCCCGCCCCCTGGAGTCTCCCCGACAAGCTCGGCCCCGCCCCCTGGAGTCTCCCCGACAAGCTCGGCCCCGCCCCCTGGAGTCTCCCCGACAAGCTCGGCCCCGCCCCCTGGAGTCTCCCCGACAAGCTCGGCCCCGCCCCGCTGGGTCTCCCCAAACCGTGGAGCGCGGCTGCCGCCCTCCCCTGCGATTCCTAAACTGGAGTCGGGGCCCAGCGCCTCTCCCGCCCCACCTGAGCCGCCTCCACGGCTTGTCTTCACACACAGCTGCGCGCCGCGGGCCCCGGCCCTGCACCTGCGCCTTGGGGTGCGCGTCCCAGGACTCCCCAAAGCCCTGGGCTCCGGCGCCCGCGGGCCCTGCTGCGCCAGCCCCGCTCTGGGCCGCCCGAGCCCCGCCGGCCTCCCCGGCTCCTCACCCGCCTGAGGCGCCCTCTCCCCCGCTTTCTCGTCGAAGCTGCCTCCTGTTCCCAGGCTGCCTTTTCCTCCCCGAGCAAAGTCAGCCGCTCCACACCTGCTACCCGACAGCCACCTGCCTGAGCTCCAGGTGGGCTGTGGACAAAGACGGGTCAGCAGGCACAGGGCGGGGGCAGGAGCGGGCAGGGGCGCGGAGGTGGCTGCGCGCTGGGGGCTGCCGGCAGAATGAGCTGAGTCTGCAGAGGCCTGGCTGCCTCGGGGGCCAGCAGGTGGGCAGGGCGGGCTGAAGCCTGGGCCGGAGCCGCCGTGCAGCTGATCCACGCCCAGGAAGCCAGAGCAGAGCAGGCCGGGCCACTGTGCTCACTGGGGCGGCTCTCCTTGCCCTGCTGTCTTCCCCACTGCAGAGTGGACCCGGTCTGGGGTCCCTGGCATTCTGCACCCCCCTCAGGACCCGCCTGCCAGACATCGTGGCCACACACAGTGCTGCCCACTGTCCCTGACCACTGCCTGCCTGCTGCCCGCCCACTGCCCCTGCCTGCCCGCTGCCCCTGCCTGCCCGCTGTCCCTGCCCTGCTGTCCCTGCCCTGCTGTCCCTGCCCTGCTGTCCCTGCCAGCTACCACTGCCTGCTGCCCCTGCCAGCTACCCCTTCCTGCTGCCCCCCCCCGCCCTCCCACACTCACCAGTGTGTGCCGCTTCATGTGCTCGCGCCGCGTAAACTTCTTCCCACAGATCTCGCAGGGGTACGGCCGCTCCCCGGTGTGTGACCGCATGTGGCGCTTGAGGATGCACTGGTGCATGGCTGAGAAGCTGCAGTACGGGCACTTGAACTTCTTCCTGATCACCGTGAACTCATTCACTGAAAGACAGAGACCCGCCAGGCATCAGCAGGGCCTGGGATGTGCTGCCCTGTGCCCCGCAAACCATGGCTGCGCACTGCAGCCCAGCAGCCAGGACACCTGTCTCCCATGGCCACCCACCAGGCACTGGTCAGCACTATGGCAGGCTGGGCTCCCCCATCTGCAGAGACTGTCCCACCCACGGCCCGGGGGGCAGTGGCAGCAAGGCTGAGCCCCACGGAGCTCAGGAGCCCCAGCTCTCATGAGATCTTTCCCTCCAGGCCAAGGGGCCATGGTGCCACTGAGGACAGACCAAGAGCCCCCAGGCCAAAGGCAGGAGGCAAGGGGTGAGGATGGCCAGTGCTGCACACAGCGCCCAGTCCCTGCAGGACCCTTCTTCCGGCCTAGACCCCCTGAGCAGCAGTGGGTAGCAGGCCCTGGGCCTGGTTTTGGATCAGACGCCTCCTGGAGGCACATAAGAAACAAATACTTCGGAGTAACAGGACCCAAGAGTACAGGGGAAACACAGGATGTGGGAGCCACTCAAAGCCCTGAGCCCTTCCTGCTGCATGTGGGAGAAGCAGTCAGACCCACTTAATCAAATTCTTCCCCCACAACCCTGGGACCCAACGTCACTCAGCGGCAGGAACTCCACACCACCTCCATGGTGCGTGCCCTGGGGCCAGCCTCAAAAACCTGGGGTACCCCCAGCACCCCAAATGCCGTTACGCTACTCAGGCCCAGATATGGGCACGTCAGACCTGGGCACAGGCCAGTGGGAGAGTCCGGAGCAGCCACGTCCTCGGCACCCCCGAGAGACCCACCTGAACCCCGTGAGCGCACGCACCGAGGGATCACGGGGTACCCGCCGCTGTGCAGGACGAGAGCCTCTTCCCCTTCACGTACGGTGACCACTTTCAGTGGCAGGAGTTTTAACTACACAACGCACCGTGATTCATTAAACACGCAGTGCCGGCGAACACTTGTTTCTACGTTTTCACCTTGTCAACACCACTTCAGTGAGGCCCCCACAGCTGGGTCTGTGCAGCCCTCTGCCACCTCCTGGAGATAAGTTCTGACAGGGGGAATAATGCGCCACCCTGCTGACCGCAGCCCCCACTTGCCGCCGAGGGTCCACGGAGGCCCTGGGGCTCCAGGGGACAGGCACAGCCCCACAGCTAGGATCTTCCACAAGGCAGGCCTAACAGGAAACTCGGCATCTGCTAGGAGCACTCAACTTTGTGAAACTGGAGCGTGTCTGCGTGGCCAAGACACGGAAAACCCAAGAGGCCCAGCCTGGCGCGGCAGCGCCCCTGAGCAGCTGGCTGCGTTCCACAAACGTCCCACGGCACACCGCCCCAGGGGCTCCGGGGGACGAAAACCCAGGCTCTTCCTGGGCTCTCAAACAGCTGCACGGTGTCCCTGGCTCTCCTGGGAGTCAGGCAACGGGAGCTTTCTCCTTCCCACCACACCGTCCCCCACCACCCTCTCACCCTGATGGCGCCTGTTCTCACATTATCACACCCAGCAGAGCAAGGAAATGAGCTTTTTGATTATTTTATTTAAAACAACTCTAATTTTTTTTTTTTTTTTTTTTTTTTAGAGATGGGATCTTGCTATGTGGCCCAGGCTGGAGTGTGGAGTGCAGTGGCTATTCACAGGCGCGATCCCACTACTGATCAGCACGGGAGTTTTGACCTGCTCCATTTCCAACCTGGGCCTGTTCACCTGCTGGTCCCCCGCTCCCAGGAGGTCACCATATTGATGCCAAACTTAGTGCGGACACCCGATTGGCATAGCTCACTACAGCCCAGAACTCCTGGGCTCAAGCGATCCTCCCACCTCAGCCTCCCGAGTAGCTGGGACTAACCACACCCAACTATTTTTGTTTCTTTTTTCTTTCTTTCTTTTTTCTTAAGATGGGGTTTCACCATATTGGTCAGGCTGATCTCAAAACTCCTAACCTCAGGTGATCCACCTGCCTCAGCCTCCCAAAGTGCTGGGATTACAGGCTTGAACCACTGCGCCCGGCTGTTTCTGTTTCTTAAACAAGATTAGAAAGCCGGGCGCAGTGGCTCACACCTGTAATTCCAGCACTTTGGGAGGCTAAGGTGGGTGGATCAACTGAGATCAGGAGTTCAAAACCAGCCTGGCCATCATGGTGAAACCCCATCTTTTTTTTTTTTTGAGACAGAGTTTCTCTCTTGTTACCCAGGCTGGAGTGCAATGGCACGATCTCGGCTCACCGCAACCTCCGCCTCCTGGGTTCAGGCAATTCTCCTGCCTCAGCCTCCTGAGTAGCTGGGATTACAGGCACGCGCCACCATGCCCAGCTAATGTTTTGTATTTTTAGTAGAGACGGGGTTTCACCATGTCGACCAGGATAGTCTCGAACTCTCGACCTCATGATCCACCCGCCTCGGCCTCCCAAAGTGCTGGGATTACAGGCTTGAGCCACCGCGCCCGGCCTAAAATAATTTCTTACTGGAAACAACATCTTGCATGATTTACAGTCTATGTGTCTTAGAAAAAAAATTAACATCAGTCAAGTGTGGTGGCTCACGCCGGTAATCCAAGCACTTTGGAGGCCAAGGCAGGCGGATCACCTGAGGTCGGGAGTTCAAGACCAGCCCAACCAACATGGTGAAACCCCGTCTTTAAAAAAAAAAAAATTAACATCACATAGTTTCATTCTCATAAACACTATCAAGGCGTTAAAATCCATTTGGTAATAGTAATTAAACGAAAAAGCATGAAGATCATTCTATGGAAACAGGCACTCTACCTATCTGTCCTGAAACCAGAGCCCTTTGCCAGGAATCAAGTGTTCTCAAGGAAAAGGCCAACTTCCAAAGGAATAATTGAGCAGCAGTGTCTAAAGGCTGGCATGGATTCCCTAAAATGGGACATTCGAAGGCATCTGGCTGCGGGTGTACAGAACTGTGTCTGTGAAAACACTGCAGCCCTCCGGGAGCTCGAGGAAGGGCAGAGGTCTCCAGCCTCCCTGCGCCACGCCAAGGCGGCTGCACCTGGCCCTTCCTCTGTCCCTCACAGCACGCTTCCCGCTGCCGGAGAATCCGACGTGTCCTAAATAGCCACTGTACCAGGGAACAGTCCAGAACCTTTTCATGATAGTGTCAAAGACTGCAGGAAACCAGCAGTCCAAATGGACTGGCTGGCTGGCTTCACGCCGGCAGAGGGGACAGGGCACCTTCAGGAGGGCCCAAGTCTGCTGCTTCCTGAGTCTTCATACAACCGTCTGGATATTGGTCTGGATATAATTTTCTTTTCTCTTTTTTCTTCTCTTTTTTTTCTTTTTTTGAGACAAAGTTTCCCTCTTGTTGCCCAGGCTGGAGTGCAATGGTGTGATCTTGGCTCACTGCAACCTCTGCCTCCTGGGTTCAAGCAATTCTCCTGCCTCAACCTCCCGAGTAGCTGGGACTACAGGTGCACCACCACTCCCAGCTAATTTTGTATTTTTAGTAGAGACAAGGTTTTGCCATGTTGGCAAGGCTAGTCTCAAACTCCAGACCTCAGGTGATCTGCCCACCTTAGCCTCCCAAAGTGCTGGGATCACAGGCGTGAGCCACTGTGACCAGCCAAGATTCACTTTTTCCCTCCATGTTAATGTCCAGTCACTCAGCACCATATATTGAAAAAACCGTCTGTCCCACACCAAGTTGCAGAGATGGCTTTGTGACCGCGAGGTGGCTTTGTGACCACCCGTCCCACACTGAGGTGGCTTTGTGACCACCTGTCCCACACAGGTGGCTTTGTGGTGCACCTGGTGACCATGCACATCAGTCAGCCTGTCTACCCTCGTCAATACCGCAGTGGCTCCATTACTGCAGCACTGAAGCCTTGATAGCTGCATAGCTCAGTCCTCCAGCTTTCTCCTTCCTTTCCAAGATCACCTTGTATGAACCCTGCCTTTTACTTCCTGTTTTCTGATGCGCTGACATCTAACACACCTTCAAGTGCACCTTCCACGTGTAAACCAACCCGTCCAGAGCTCACACTCCCCCACCTCATCCCCCAGGTTCTCATACTACGTACGGCCAGTTGTATCCCCCTGGGCTGTACAACTAGAGACAGCCCTTCTGCCCCAGAGCTTGCTGAAATTATTCAAGTCACACAATCCTAAACCAACTTACCCTGCCTCCTCCCTTCCTCCCCACAGAAACCAAACAAAGCTCCAGCCTGGGCCGGGTGCAGTGGCTCACGCCTGTATCTCCGCACTTTGGGAGGCCGAGGCAGCCAATTGAGGTCAACAGATCGAGACCAGCCTGGCCAGTGTGGTGAAACCCTGTCTCTACTAAAAAACAAAAATTAGCTGGGTGTGGTGGCGCATGCCTATAATCCCAGCTACTTGGGAGGCTGAGGCAGGAGAATTTTTTTTTTTTTTTTTTTTTTAAATAAGAGAAGGGGTTTCACCATATTGGTCAGACTGGTCTCAAACTCCTGACCTCAGGTGATCCACCCGCCTCAGCCTCCCAAAGTGCTGGGATTACAGGTGTGAGCCACTGCACCCAGCAGGAGAATTGCTTGAACCTGGGAGGCGGAGGTTGCAGTGAGCCAAGATCACGCCACTGCACTCCAGCCTGTTGGCACAGCAATACTCTCTCTCTAAAATAAAATAAAATAAAGCTCCAGCCTGCATTTCCCTCTCTCCCTCTGCCTCCTGACTGACCCTGGTGCTTCCCCACGTAGCTCTGCATGGAATGGTGTACCTCCTATTTCTAGAAATCAGTGAGTATAACAAATTTCTTCCCTTTATGATAGTAATTTCTGTGTGTGTGTCCTACCATACCTGGTTAACACAATCTCCAGGGTCCTTAAATCACTATCCTAGATCCTTTACATTCCCAAACATATTTAGGAGTTAGTCAATTTGCACACACGCACATGTGTGGGCGCACGCACGTGCACACACACACACACACACCCCTCCACTGGGATCTTAACAGGAATTGGGCTGATCCAATAATATATCAACGTAGGGAGAGTCACATCTTAACAATAGTGAGTCTTCTTTTTCATGAACATAGTATACTCCTGCATTTATTTATATCTTCTTTAATTTCTCCCAGCAATGCCTTACAGTTTTCTGTGTCGAGGTCTTGCATATTTTTTGTTTTATTTATTCCTATAAAATGAAACTGTTATTTATAGAACTACAATTGACTTTTCTATATTGACTTTAGTACATTGACTCTAAATCCAGTATATTCGGTAAATTATCCCGTTAAAATCAAATGATTTCTAGATTCTTTTAACTTTTCTATATGCATAATCATGTCACCTACAACTAAGGACACTTTTACTTCTTCCTTTTCATTCATTTCTTGTTCTTTTTTTCTTTAGTAAAGACAGAGTCTTGCCATGTTGCCCAGGCTGATCTTGAACTCCTGGACTCCAGTGATCCACCCGCCTCAGCCTTTGAAAGTGCTGAGATCACAGAGCTACAATGCCTAGTCCTTTTCATTTCGCCACTGTATTGCACAGCTTGGGACAAGAGGTGGGACTTGGGGAGAAGGCAGGAAAGGGAGGTTCCCAACACAGACCCTAGGAAGGCAAGAGCTCCCAGGTGCAGCCCCGCACACAGAGCCTCGGCCAGGATCTCCAGTCAATTCTGAATACACGTGCTAACGCTGGGCACATGCGTATTGTTCCCATACTCAGATGCAAAGTCATCATGATTTCACCATTAACCATAAGGTTGACTTATTTTTTGTAAATAATTTTTATCAGATTCAGAACATTTCTTTATACTCCAGATTTGCTGATTTTTATCATGAATGCTCCTGAATTTTATAAAAAGTGTTTTCTGCTTTTATTGAGGTGATCATAGCAGGTTTTCTCCTTTATTCCGCCAATGCGGTGAATTACACACATTGATTTCCAAACACTTACTTAACCCTGAGTTCCTGGGATATGACTGCCTGACCGTGTGGTATGGTTCTTCTGAATCACTGGATTCAATCTGCTGGTATTTCATAGTTATGCATCTGTGCTGAGCGATAATTTCTTTTTCTTTTAAAATAGAGTCTTGCTGTCACCAGGCTGGAGTGCAGTGGCACAATCCTGGCTCACTGCAACCTCTGCCTTCTGGTTTACGTGATTCTCCTGCCTCAGCCTCCCGAGTAGCTGGGACTACAGGTGCACATCAACACGCCCAGCTAATTTTTGTATTTTTAGTAGAGATGGGGTTTCACCATCACCTGGCCAGGTGGTCTCTATCTCTTTTTTTTTGAGACGGAGTTTCGCTCTTGTTACCCAGGCTGGAGTGCAATGGCGCGATCTCGGCTCACCGCAACCTCCGCCTCCTGGGTTCAGGCAATTCTCCTGCCTCAGCCTCCTGAGTAGCTGGGATTACAGGCACGCGCCACCATGCCCAGCTAATTTTTTGCATTTTTAGTACAGATGGGGTTTCACCATGTTGACCAGGATGGTCTCGATCTCTCGACCTCGTGATCCACCCGCCTCAGCCTCCCAAAGTGCTGGGATTACAGGCGTAAGCCACCACGCCCAGCCTAATTTCCTTTCTTGTAATGCCACGTCAGGCTCTGGGATCAAGACTATGCCAGTTCAGACAGGCTGGAGAGTGCCCTATTTTCTTTTTCTTTTTTTTTTTTTTTTGAGACGGAGTTTCACCCTTGTTATCCAGGCTGGAGTGCAATGGCGCGATCTCGGCTCACCGCAACCTCCGCCTCCTGGGTTCAGGCAATTCTCCTGCCTCAGCCTCCTGAGTAGCTGGGATTACAGGCACGTGCCACCATGCCCAGCTAATTTTTGTATTTTTAGTAGAGACGGGGTTTCACCATGTTGACCAGGATGGTCTCGATCTCTTGACCTCGTGATCCACCCGCCTCAGCCTCCCAAAGTGCTGGGATTACAGGCTTGAGCCACCACGCCTGGCCTGAGTGCCCTATTTTCTAGTCTTTGGAAGATGTGTGTAATGTTGGCATTATTTTCTTCCATTAAATTTGAAAGAATTCACTAGTGAGGCCACTGGGCCCTAAGCTTTCTCTGTGGGAAGGTTTTAAAGTTATTAATTCAATTTTCTCAGCAGATCATAAAACTATGGCACTCTTCTTGTTTGTTTCAGTTTTGACAAATTCTGGTTTTCAAGGAATTTTCTCATTTCCTCTAATTTGTCAAATGTGTTGGCATAAAGTTGTTTATGATAATCTTATCTATCCAGGCTGGGCTTGGGAGGCCCAGGTAGGTGGATCACAAGGTCAGGAGATCGAGACCAGCCTGCCTAACGTGGTGAGACTCCCATCTCTACTAAAAATACAAAAAAAAAAAAAATTAGCTGGGCGTGGTGGTGGGCGCCTGTAATCTCAGCTACTTGGGAGGCTGAGGCAGAAGAATTGCTTGAACCTGAAAGCTGAAGGTTTCAGTGAGCCAAGATCACGCCCCTGCACTCCAGCCTGGGTGACAGAGTGAGGCTTTATCTCAAAAAACAAAATAAAATCTTATCTATCCAATATCTATTGATCAGTTTTAATAGGAGTTTTATCAGTTTTATTAATCTTTTCAACACACTGGCTTTGGGCATTGTTCATTTTTTGGTTTTGGGTTTGTGTAGAAGGAATGTCTCATAAATGCCGAAGCAGGAGACTGAAGCCTCAGCCAGTTCCTGTTTAATAAACAGAAGACAGAAAGAGGAGTCTAGTTAGGAGTAAGTATCATGAGTGACGAGATATGGGTTAGGGGTTAGTCTTACTGAATATTAAGCCTTGATTAGACCTTCTTGTACTTTATGCGTAATTTTCTAGAAACTTCAGGGTGCTGTGGTCAGGGACTGATAAAGAACTATTAATACCTGGTGGTGATGAGCAGAGATAACCAAGCCCTTGTCACACCCGCATCAGGGTTGCTGGGGGGCATCTGGGGAAGCACCCACCACCCAGCAGACCTGTCCTGGGCGAGTCGGAGAAAACTCCACTCCCCCATACTCTTGCGGAAAAACTGCTACCAGTCAGCCTAACCCGCAGCCACCCGGGGGCTGAATGTCTCTGTGCACTGTGCTGTATTAGTTACAATCTATGTCCACTCTCACTCCCTGCTTCTGCACCTGGTTCCTCTTTTGAAGACAGTCAGAAGCAGCTAATTCCTGAAGCCTTGCTTCTTACGACAGGCATAACATAACGTGCTGGTGCACCTGCTGCCCCTGCTTCAGCTGCTTTCAAGCCCCAGGCCCCTGCTCCTTAGACACGTGTTTTGCTTGACCCTGTCAGTAACTTCGGAGGACTCAGCCTACTTACCCCGCCCCCCTGCCTCATACCTAATAAAAGTCAGAGTGTCCAGGCACTCGGGGCCCCTACAGGTCTCCGCCTACTAAGTGGTAGAGGGCCCCTGGGCCCAACACACTTTCTCTCCATCTGGGTGTATCGTGTACTTATTTCCACAGTCTCTTGTCTCTGTACCCGTAGAGAATACCCACTAGACCCAGTAGGGCTGGAGCCTACAGCTCTGCCCAGGCTGGAACGCAGGGGTGCGATCACAGCTCACCGTAACCGTCCTGGCCTCAAGCCATCCTCACATCCTAACCTCCCAAAGTGCTGGGATTACAGGCGTGAGCCACCGCGCCCGGCCCGATATCTATTCTTTATTTCCCTTCTCTTACTTCTTTGGGCTTAATTTGCTATTCTTTTTCTTACTTTTTGACAAATTTAGAACCTTTCTTCTGTCCTAATATGAAATTGGAACTATAAATTTCCCTTAAATATTGCATCAGATATGGCCTAAAAGTTTTGATACAGCATTTTTTCATTATCATTCAGTTAAAAATATTTTGGCTGGGCGCAGTGGCTCACATCTGTAATCCCAGTGCTTTGGGAAGCTGAGACAGGCAGATCACGAGGTCAGGAGTTCGAAACTAGCCTGGCCACTATGGTGAAATCCCGTTTCTACTAAAAATACAAAAATTAGCCGGCCATAGTGGCATGTGCCTGTAGTCCCAACTACTTGGGAGGCTGAGGCAGGAGAATCACTTGAACCCAGGAGGCAGACGTTGCAGTGAGCCAAGATCATGCCACTGCACTCCAGCCTGAGCGATGGAGCGAGATTTTTGTCTTAAAAAAAAAAAAAATGTATCATTTCCTTAGTGACTTATGTTTTCTTTGGCTCATGGATTATGTGAAAGTGCACCGATGTGCAAGCATTCGGGATATTCCAGTGTCCTTCTGTGACTGCTTCCTGATTTCAGCTTGCTAAGGTCAAAGAACATACTCTCTCTGCTTTCAATCCTTTGATATCTGTTGAACCTGAATTATGGCCCTGATGGGTCTATTTTGGTAAGTGTTTCCTGTCCATCTGAAACATCCTACACTTGTCTGGTGTAACGTTTAAACTGGGCTAATTGTGCTGTTACACGCCAGTATCTCTGTGAACACAGATGCAAGACTCAAATGAATTATTAGCAAACTGAATCCAGTAATACAGGAAAAGAATAGCAGCTTGTGACCAGATGCATTTATTTCTAGGAATTCAAGGTGAATTTAACATTTGAAAACTGCTCAAATCTTCTCTATCCTTATTGAGATTTTGTTTGCTGTTCTGTCAGTTACTGAGAGAGAAGTGTTTTAAACCCCCCAAGTGCAATTGTGGCCTTGTCTCTTTTCTTATTATCATTGGAGACACAGTCCCGCTCGGTCAGCCAGGCTGGAGCGCAGTGGCAGGATCTTGGTTCACTGCAACCTCCATCCCCCACGTTCAAGCAATTCTCCTGCCTCAGCCTCCCAAGTAGCTGGGACTACAGACACGCACCACCACGCCCAGCTAATTTTTGTATTTTTAGTAGAGATGGGGTTTCACGATGTTGGCCAGGATGGTCTCGATCTCTTGACCTCATGATCTGCCCGCCTCGGCCTCCCAAAGTGCTGGGATTACAGGCTTGAGCCACTGCAGCCAGCCAACAATACTTTTTAAAAACAGGCTGATTGTCTCTTTTACTGAAGTGTTTTGTCCATTTTTTTTTTTTTTTTTTTTTTTGAGACGGAGTTTCGCTCTTGTTACCCAGGCTGGAGTGCAATGGCGCGATCTCGGCTCACCGCAACCTCCGCCTCCTGGGTTCAGGCAATTCTCCTGCCTCAGCCTCCTGAGTAGCTGGGATTACAGGCACGCGCCACCATGCCCAGCTAATTTTTTTGTGTTTTTAGTAGAGACAGGGTTTCACCATGTTGCCCAGGATGGTCTCGAACTCTCGACCTCGTGATCCACCCGCCTCGGCCTCCCAAAGGTCCATTTTTAATAATGTAATTACTGACGTGGCTGGTGTAAGGCCGTCGTCTTGATTTTTTTTTTTTTTGTCCTTTATGCTTTTTGTTCTTATCCTTCCTTTCTTGCCTTTTTAAAAAAATATTATTTTTCACGCATTTATTCTCTGATTCTTGCCTTCTTTCAAATTAATCAAGTGTTGTATCAGGCCATTCTATAAAGAAATACCTGAGACTGGATAATTTACAAGAAAAGAGGTTTAAATGGCTCACGGTTCTGCTGTACAGGAAGCATGGTGGCATCAGCTTCTGGGGGGACCTCAGGGAGCTTCCAGTCATGGCGGAAGGCAAAGAGGGAGCAGGTGTCTCACGTGGCAGGAGCAGGAGCAAGAGAGAGGGTCCTGGGGCAGGTCCACGTGGCAGTAGTAGGAGCAGGAGAGAGGGTCCCGGAGCAGGTGCCACATACTCTTAACCGACCAGGTCTTGTGAGGCCTCACCATCACAGGATGGTGCTGAGGGGAGGGAGCCACCAGGCCCCACCTCCATGACTGCAGCCCGCAGGTGAACATGAGCTCTGGCTGAGGACACAGATCCACACTGTACCAAGTATTACTCCGTTTCTTCTCTGCACTGAGCCTGTGAATCATATGACTTTTACTATCTGTGGGCGTCATGCAAGTGACTATGAAAGAGCAAGGACCACACAACAGTTAACTCTCGTCTACCCCCCTCACATGCTAACAGTGCCATATACTGTGGTTCTATTTATGTTTAAAAATCCCCAATATTGTAATTGTTGCTTTAAACTATCGAGACTGTTTTCTATTACTCACATGGTTACCCTTTCCCATGCTTCCTTCTTTTTCTTTTTTTTAAGAGACAGCCTTGCCATGTCACCCAGGCTGGAGTGCAGCAGTGTAACCATGGCTCACAGCAGCCTCCACTTCCTGGGCTCAAACGATCCTCCCACCTCAGCCTCCCAAGTGGCTGGAACTACAGGCATGAGCCACCACGTCCAGCTAATTAAAAAAAAAAATTTATAGGCCAAGTGCAGTGGCTCATGCCTGTAATCCTAGCACTTTGGGAGGCAGAGGCGGGCAAATCACCTGAGGCCAGGAGTTCCAGACCAGCCTGGGCAACATGGCAAAACGTCTCTACTAAAAATACAAAAAATTTAGCCAGAGGTGGTGGCATGCACCTGTAATCCCAGCTTCTCGGGAGGCTGAGGCATGAGAATCACTTGAACCCGGGAGGCAGAGGTTGCAGTGAGCTGGGATCAGACCACTGCACTCCAGCCAGGGCGACAGAGACCGACCCTGTCTCAAAAAATAAACAAAATAAATAAATAAGTATTTTTTTCGTAGAAATGAGATCTTGCTATATTGGTCTCAAACTCCTGGCCTCTTCCCACCTTGGCCTCCCGCCATGCTGGGATCACAGGCGTGGCCCCCGCACGCAGCCCCTCTGGTACTTATCTACTCTTCAGAGCTGCACTCCCATCTCGGATACTTTTTCTTTTGCCTGAGGACTTTTTTCAGTACTTCTTGTCATCTGGCAATGAATCTTCCTGGTTGTTTTTTTTTTTTTTTTGAGACGGAGTTTCGCTCTTGTTACCCAGGCTGGAGTGCAATGGCGCGATCTCGGCTCACCGCAACCTCCGCCTCCTGGGTTCAGGCAATTCTCCTGCCTCAGCCTCCTGAGTAGCTGGGATTACAGGCACGCGCCACCATGCCCAGCTAATTTTTTGTATTTTTAGTAAAGACGGGGTTTCACCTTGTTGACCAGGATGGTCTCGATCTCTCGACCTCGTGATCCACCCGCCTCGGCCTCCCAAAGTGCTGGGATTACAGGCTTGAGCCACCGCGCCCGGCCTTCCTGGTTTTGTTTGTATGACAATATGCTTTATATGCCCTTAAACTGTGATGTTTTTGCTGGGTATGGAGCTTCTCCTTCCAGCACTTCAAAGATGTCATTCCTTGTCTTCTAGTGTCTATCGTTCCTGGGAAAGTCAGAAGCTACACAAGGGAAGTCAGCCATCAGTTCTGTCGTTCTTCTGAAAGTGAAGCATGTTTTCTCTGGCTGCTTTTACGATGCTTCTTTCTGTTTTTCATTTTCGACAGTTTGACTAGAATGTCCCTAGACTGTTTTTTGTTGTTTTATTTTTTGTTTGGTATCCATTCTGCTTAGGGCTCACGGAGCTTCCTAAATCTGTGGGTTGATGTCTTTCATCAGTTTTGGGAACGTCTCAGCTACAACCTCTTTAGCCACTGCTTCTGTTCCATTTCCTATCCCTTCCTCTTCTGGAACTCCAGTTACACATACATTAAACATTGTTACTGTGTTCCACACGTCTCTTTGCTTTTTTCCTCATTCTTATTGAATTTCCTCTAAGCCTTGGCATGAGTATTTTTCAGGGACCAGTTTCCCAGTTTGCTCACTCTACCGTCTATTGTGTCCAGACTGCTTTTAGACTCTGCAAATAATTCTTAATTTCAGATGCTGTATTTTCAGTTCCAAAATTTCCACCTTTTTTTTTTCTTTTAGAAAGTCTTGCTCTGTCATCAAAGCTGGAGTGCAGTGCTGCGATCTCAGCTCACTGCATCCTCTACTTCCCGGGTTCAAGCAATTCTTCTACCTCAGCCTCCCTAGTAACTGGGATCACAGGCACACACCACCACACGCAGCTAATTTTTGTATTTTTAGTATAAATGGTGTTTCACCATGTTGGCCAGGCTGATCTTGAACTGACCTCAAGTGATCTGCTCACTCGGCCTCCCAAAGTGCTGGGATTACAGGTGTGAGCCACCTCACCCAGCCTACTTCTCTTTTATACGTTCAAATTCTCTGGAAAGTCTTCCATATTTTAATCTCTATCCATCATCTCCTCAATTTTCTTGCATATGTTGGTTATAGATAGCTTCAAGTCCCTGCCTTGAGCTGCAGTATCTGTTTTTCCTGGCTGGTTTTAGTCATTTGGCTGCTGTAGTTAACCCACGCCGTAACGTCCTACTAGATGCTAGATGTGGCAAATGAAAGGAGGGTCACACTTAGACTCTGGCATTTCCTCCCAAAGACACTTGAGTTGGTGTTTTATCATAGTGGTTGTTTCACTTCTGTCTCTGCTAAGTAGATGCCAGAGAATTCCTCTGATCCTGTGAAGGCTTCATTTTAGCCTTTGGGGCTGGTCTGACTGTTTTTGGTTTTACTTCTGGGGAATGAGTTGAGGGCAGGAAGCAAGCAAGCTTCAGGACATGGTCCCCGTGGAGTCTCACCTGAAAGCCTGGACATTTCCCAGACCCCTCCACCTTGCCAGGATTTGGTCTCCAGCCTGCACCTTCACGTGCATGACTGCAGAGTGACGCAGCCCCACTCCCAGCGCTGTTCTGCTCCGGTTCTTGCAGCGTTGTTCTCTCTCTCTGTGTGTGTGTGTGTGTGTGTGTGTGTGTCTTAGAGGCTTGGGGTGGGGGGCAGTTGTATGCAGAGTCTGGGGTCCTTCTGTTTCTTGCTTTTTGGGGTTCTACCCCTCAAGTCCTGGCTCCTTTGGCTGCCCCAAGGGACAACCTCTGTACTAGTGGCACAAAAGCACGGCACCTTCCCTCAGGCTCCACTTCCTGCTCCGAGGTTTGGGAAACAGGCCGGCAGCACCACTGGGTGAAGGGCACTTGTCTGAGCTCTCTTCTCTCCAGGATCACAGCGTCATCCCACCTGCACTGGCTCCCCTCCCAGAGAGGTTATGTGTGGGAGTTTCTATTCTTTTTTCAGACAGGGTCTGACTCTGTGGTGTAATCACAGGTCACTGCAGCCTTGACCTCCTGGGCTCAAGCGATCCTCCAGCTCAGCCTCCAGAGTAACTGTAGAGATGAGGCTTCGTCATGTTGCCTGGGCTGGTCTTGAACTCTTAAGCTCAGGTGATCCACCTTCCTCAGCTTCCTAAAGAGTTGGGATCAAAAGCATGTGCCACTGCGCCCAGCCTGAAGTCTTAATTTCTACATACACACACACACACACACACACACACACACACACACACTCTTGTTGTAATGACTGGTACCCACCCCAGTCTGTTAGGCCACCCGCTTGCATTCTGTGAAAATGGTAAATAGGCCAAGAAACCCAAAATGAATTTTTTTTTTTTTGAGACTGAATTTCGCTCTTGTTGCCCAGACTGGAGTGCGATGGTGCAATCTCAGCTCACCACAACCTCTGCCTCCTGGGTTCAAGCGACTTTCCTGTCTCAGCCTCCCGAGTAGCTGGGATTACAGACATGCACCACCACACCCAGCGAATTTTGTAGTTTCAGTAGAGACAGGGTTTCTCCATGTGGGCCAGGGTGGTCTTGAACTCCTGACCTCAGGTGATCCGCCTGCCTCAGCCTCCCAAAGTGCTGGGATTACAGGCGTGAGCCACTGCACCTGGCCCAGCATGAATTCTGTAAACATGAATCAAGTTTTGTGGCAGTAAAAGGGACCTAAAGAAAGAACCAAGCTTTTATTATTGAAATTCTCTTTTAAAGAAAGACTAATGTTACTTGGTACATTTTTAAAAATATCTTTTAAGTCAACCTCTGAGCAGTATTATTTCAAAGTGAACAAAATATGACATGGAATATTTAAATGAATTTGCTGCAAATTTCTTTGTGTGTTGGTTGCTTTTGTTTTTTGAGACAAGGTTATACTCTGCTGCCCAGCTGGAGCGCAGGGGTGTAATCACTGCTCACTGCAGCCTTGACCTCCGTGCTCAAGCGATCCTCCCTCCTCCGCTCCTGAGTACCTGGGACAACACATGTGCACCACCATGCTCAGCTCATGTTTACATTTTTTGTAGAGCAGGGTCTCCCTATGTTGCCCAGGCTGGTCTTGAACTCTTACGTTTAAGCTTCTCCTGCCACAACCTCCCCAAAGTATTGGGATTACAGGCATGAGCCACTGCGCTCTGTCTGAAAACTCCACATGCTGAGTGAATGTCTGTGTAGTTTCAGGGGAGGAATGTTAGAAGTGCGGATAAAGTCGTACTGCTGTCCACTCTACAAATGTTCTCACCGTGCTTATCACTTCACTCCCCACCCCGTCCCTTTACTATCTACCACAAACATATTTTTTTTACGTTCTATGGCATGTGTCTACAATTTTTAAATTGTTTTTAAAAAGTTAACCAAACTCTGCCGGCCACAGTGGCTCATGCCCATAATCCCAGCACTTTGGGAGGCTGAGGTGAGCAGATAATGAGGTCAGGATTTCAAGACCAGCTTGACCAACATGGTGAATGAAATCCCATCTCTACTAAAAATACAAAACTTAGCCGGGCATGGTGGTGGGCTCCCGTAATCCCAGCTACTCGGGAGGCTGAGGCAGGAGAATCGCTTGAACCTGGGAGGAGGAGGTTGCAGTGAGCTGAGATCACGCCACTGCACTCCAGCCTAGGCAACAAAGCGAGACTCCATCTTAGAAAAAAAAAAGTAAAAAAAAAAAAGTTAACCAAACTCTTATCACAATGGTTCAGAGAGAATCTCTACAACCTCCTTATCAATCTCCCAAGACAACTCTCTCCCTGCTGGGTCCACCTGCTAACCACACTGGAGAGCAAAAGGCCAAGTGGCCATGTGGCCTCTGATGTCTCTGCTTCAGCAGCACCAGGGTGTGCCCTGTCCGTGAGCACAGAGACCACGTGTGACTAATCTCACGGTCAGACGCCGCCCATTTCTCCTGTCACATGCCCAGGTTGAGACATACAGTCTCAGGCCCAAGAGCTGAGAGATCCTTTTTCTTTTTTTGAGATGGAGTCTCACTCTGTCACAATCTCAGCCAACTGTACACTCCGCCTCCTGGGCTCAAGCAATTCTCCTGCCTCAGCCTCCCGAGTAGGTGGGACTACAGGCAAACGTCACCACGCCCAGCTAATTTTTGTATTTTTAATAGAGACGGGGTTTCACCATGCTGGCCAGGCTGGTCTTGAACTCCTGACCTCAGGTGATCTGCCTGCCATGGCCGGCCAACATTCGGGGATTACAGGTGTGAGCCACTGTGCCCAGCAAAGAGATGGCATTTTGACCAGCTAAATCAGAAAAGCTTCATTTTCTCTGCAACTGACATTAAAACCCCAGCAGGAATTTGCATGAAGCAGCATCTGGCAGCTCCGAAGGTTTGGCCTATCTGTCTCACAGACACCGGCAGGGTGTCGTCACCTTTGGGAAAATGCCCCAATCCTTGCCAGAAATCCCATCTTCAAAAACTCATCTCAGGAACATACATATTTGAGCAGCTCGGAAGGCTCCCGCAGACGAGATGGGCTGCAGTAAAGGTGGGGACCATCTGGAAGGGGGACGGGCTGCTGGGCAGATTGCAGGACGCGTCTCTGGCCTGGAAGTGGGCTCCCCCAAGACACCACCTTTCCGGCCACATGGCGCTTCTGGTTATTCCAGAATCTGGAAAGGGGATTCCAGAAACAGGTTTTGGGGAATTATTCCAGAACCTGTTTCCCTCCTGGGGCTCCTGCTGCTTGGCCAAGGTGAGACCTTGCCCCGGGTCCCTGGAGCCCACCAAGTCCATCGCCGCCTGCTCTGAGAAGAAAGCTGACACTGAACCTCACGCGTCCATCAAGGATGGGCGGTGGCACGCATGGGGTGCTCTTTCGGAAAAGAAGCACCTTCCTGTGATTCCATGCCAACATGTGGAATGCCGCACGCCTGCCAGGTGCACACCGCCCAGATGCCATGGCAGGCTTTGTCCTTGGAGCCTTTCTAGAAAGTAGCTGGGTGGGAGCTCCAGGGCTCCATTTCCCACAGTTGGGGACATGTTTTCCTGCCCCAGAAAGCCCCATCCCCAGACCTTGGCAATCCCATGGATACTGGTCACCAGGCAGAAGCTGGAGGTCCCCTTGCCCCACCTGCCCGGCAGCTGGGCACGGAGACACCTTCACCTGGCAGCGGCCGACAAAGGACTGGAGAACTGACCACAGAAAGGCACGCACTGGCTCCCGTCACAGGTCTCCGAGGACGCCCCTCACCGACGCAGCTGTGCAGCTGCCCAGTTTCCCGCTCTACTCCCACACACTTCCCGAGTTCTTGCGCCTGGGCGGGCTGCACCGAGCCAGCCACCGGGACCCGGACACCAAAGCCCTGGCCGCAGCATCGAGGCAAACGCTGACTCCAGCACACGGACCGGGGGCACCGCCGTTCTGTCCCGGGCCACTTCAAGCAGGGGAGATGCCTTTGCTTCTGGGGGTCACTTTCTTCATGGGGCTCCTTAGCTGGCCTCAGGGCAAAGCTGTCAGTGCCCACAGAGCTCCAGGTGAGGCCAAGCCATCCCGGCAGTGGCTGCCCCCAGGGCTGGGCAAGTCCATCCAGGCCTGGGCTGGAAGAAGACTCCTCGAGCGTCCTGGACAGGCCACAGGCCCTGCAGAAACCCACCCTCGTGCCAGCAGGAGCCAGCTCCGGAAGAGGACTGCTCCACCCAGGTCTCCACGCCACGATAGGTGTCGATCTGGAAGCAGAGACAGACACGTTATGGACGTCAGCGTGGGATAAACTCAGCCAAGACTTCTAGGGTGGACGCTCCGCCGCCCTTACTCACCTGGGACGCTGTCCAATCGCTACAAAGACAGCCTGTCAACAGCCATCTGGAAAGGAAGCCTGTGATTAATTCTCAATGAACAGACACCCAAAAAAATGTGCACTAACAAAACATTAACACCCCCACCAAAACTACCCTGTGAGAGATGACTCGTGTGGAACAGCAATTAATTTTAAAATTCAAAATACGTGGGTGAGGCCAGGCACAGGGCTCATGCCTGTAATCCCAGCACGTTGGGAGGCTGAAGCAGGCAGATCACCTGAGGTCATGAGTTCAAGACCAGCCTGGCCAACATGGTGAAACCCCATCTCTACTGAAAATACAAAATTAGCCAGGTATTGGTGGTGTGCCTGACGGGACGCCCTATCCTGTAATCCCAGCTACTCGGGAGGCTGAGGCACGAGAACTGCTTGAACCCGGGAGGCAGGGTTTGCAATGAGCTGAGATCACGCCACTGTACTCCAGTCTGAGTGACAGAGTCAGAACCCATCTCAAAAAAAAAAGTGGTTGAGATCTTGTTAAAGAATTTTTTTTCTCCAGGGAGGCAAACACACCCCACAGCCCTTTCTTTCTAGAAAAGACCCTGCAGCTTCAGGCACAAGAAGGAGAATGCCGTCTGTTGCTGCACCGCGTGGCTCGGGCCGGGGCAGTGGCTGAGTAGGGCTTGGCTAGAAACATGCAGTGACCAGGCCTGGAAGGGACCAACCGCCATCACTGAGTTCTAGGAACTGGTGTTTCCAACCTACTGTGATACAAATCAAATGTCTTTACACTAGGGACAAATAATTTCTCAAGATATAAAAACCAATTCCACTTCATACAGCCTATTGCTGTGGGAGTGGAACAGTAACTGTTGAAAAGCTAATAGCTCTGTTGACCTCAAATGGGTTTTCTGTGTACCTGGTTGAGTTGAGGGTGGGAGAGGAGGGCACCTCCTCAGAGATGCCGGGCTCACTGGGACGTGGTGACATGTACATGGGTATCAGGGACACCACACCCCGAGTGTCTGGCCCAGCTGCCCCAGACAAGGTTGGCCACCCTGGTATCCTTACCTGAGCTGGAGGAGGCAGCGCCGGCTCCCTGGGCTGGGCCTAGTGGTTCCCCAGAGCCCATCCTGTGGCTCTGAGGATGGAGGGTGGAGGGGCTTCTGCTCTGCCATCAGTGACCCTCACAAGGGACCCAGGCCCTGGGAACACAGGAAAGGAGTCTCACCCATGGGAACGTGCACCAGCTGCTGGGTTCTAGAGAGTTCCAGAAGCACCGACAATCTTCCCGGTATGCAGCACGTGCCCGGTGATGACCGAAGGTCTCGCTGGAGGTGGGTGTTTGCTTTGATCAGCTGGCCAACCCCAAACGCCTGGGGTCTCCACCAGTGACGTGTCCAGGGTGGGTCTCTCTCCTGGGAGCCAGGTGATTCCAACAGAGGGTTCTGGCGGAGGAGGTCGGGGTGTGAACACTCTGGACTAGAGAAGCACTCTCCGGAGCATGAACACTTCGGACTGGAGAAGCTCTCCGGACGGGAACGCCTCTGGCCTGGAGAAACGCCCTCCGGAGCCTGAACACTGGGCTGGAGAAGCTCTCCGGACGGGAACGCCACGGTGGCCCGGACTGCCTGAAACAGCAGTGACATTTCCACCAAAAGCCCTTTGGTCGGAAACTCGATCCAGAATCAAGTGAAAGTTCTCGGCTCACCCTTTACCACCGGGAAACAGTCTTTAAACCACGATCAAAACGAAGAC